>NC_087369.1:81135164-81437606 GCF_030014295.1 Loxodonta africana | reverse complement strand
AGAAGAAAACAAATAATAAAAATTAGAGCTGAACTAAATGAATTAGAGAACAGAAAAACAATCGAAAGAATTAACAAAGCCAAAAGCTGGTTCTTTGAAAAAATTAACAAAATTGATAAACCGTTGGCTAGACTGACTAAAGAAATACAGGAAAGGAAACAAATAACCCGAATAAGAAATGAGAAGGACCACATCACAACAGAACCAAATGAAATTAAAAGAATCATTTCAGATTATTATGAAAAATTGTACTCTAACAAATTTGAAAACCTAGAAGAAATGGATGAATTCCTGGAAAAACACTACCTACCTAAACTAACACATTCAGAAGTAGAACAACTAAATAGACCCATAACAAAAAAAGAGATTGAAACGGTAATCAAAAAACTCCCAACAAAAAAAAGCCCTGGCCCGGACGGCTTCACTGCAGAGTTCTACCAAACTTTCAGAGAAGAGTTAACACCACTACTACTAAAGGTATTCCAAAGCATAGAAAATGACGGAATACTACCCAACTCATTCTATGAAGCCACCATCTCCCTGATACCAAAACCAGGTAAAGACATTACAAAAAAAGAAAATTATAGACCTATATCCCTCATGAACATTGATGCAAAAATCCTCAACAAAATTCTAGCCAATAGAATCCAACAACACATCAAAAAAATAATTCACCCTGATCAAGTGGGATTTATACCAGGTATGCAAGGCTGGTTTAATATCAGAAAAACCATTAATGTAATCCATCACATAAATAAATCAAAAGACAAAAACCACATGATCTTATCAATTGATGCAGAAAAGGCATTTGACAAAGTCCAACACCCATTCATGATAAAAACTATTACCAAAATAGGAATTGAAGGAAAATTCCTCAACATAATAAAGGGCATCTATGCAAAGCCAACAGCCAATATCACTCTAAATGGAGAGAACCTGAAAGCATTTCCCTTGAGAACGGGAACCAGACAAGGATGCCCTTTATCACCGCTCTTATTCAACATCGTGTTGGAAGTCTTAGCCAGGGCAATCAGGCTAGACAAAGAAATAAAAGGTATCCGGATTGGCAAGGAAGAAGTAAAGTTATCACTATTTGCAGATGACATGATTATATACACAGAAAACCCTAAGGAATCCTCCAGAAAACTACTGAAACTAATAGAAGAGTTTGGCAGAGTCTCAGGTTATAAAATAAACATACAAAAATCACTTGGATTCCTCTACATCAACAAAAAGAACACCGAAGAGGAAATTACCAAATCAATACCATTCACAATAGCCCCCAAGAAGATAAGATACTTAGGAATAAATCTTACCAAGGATGTAAAAGACCTATACAAAGAAAACTACAAAGCTCTACTACAAGAAATTCAAAAGGACATACTTAAGTGGAAAAACATACCTTGCTCATGGATAGGAAGACTTAACATAGTAAAAATGTCTATTCTACCAAAAGCCATCTATACATTTAACGCACTTCCAATCCAAATTCCAATGTCATATTTTAAGGGGATAGAGAAACAAATCACCAATTTCATATGGAACGGAAAGAAGCCCCGGATAAGCAAAGCACTACTGAAAAAGAAGAAGAAAGTGGGAGGCCTCACCTTACCTGACTTCAGAACCTATTATACAGCCACAGTAGTCAAAACAGCCTGGTATTGGTACAACAACAGACACATAGACCAATGGAACAGAATTGAGAACCCAGACATAGATCCATCCACGTATGAGCAGCTGATATTTGACAAAGGACCAGTGTCAATTAACTGGGGAAAAGATAGCCTTTTTAACAAATGGTGCTGGCATAACTGGATATCCATTTGCAAAAAAATGAAACAGGACCCATACCTCACACCATGCACAAAAACTAACTCCAAGTGGATCAAAGACCTAAACATAAAGACTAAAACGATAAAGATCATGGAAGAAAAAATTGGGACAACCCTAAGAGCCCTAATACAAGGTATAAACAGAATACAAAACATTACCAAAAATGATGAAGAGAAACCGGATAACTGGGAGCTCCTAAAAATCAAACACCTATGCTCATCTAAAGACTTCACCAAAAGAGTAAAAAGACCACCTACAGATTGGGAAAGAATTTTCAGCTATGACATCTCCGACCAGCGCCTGATCTCTAAAATCTACATGATTCTGTCAAAACTCAACCACAAAAAGACAAACAACCCAATCAAGAAGTGGGCAAAGGATATGAACACACATTTCTCTAAAGAAGATATTCAGGCAGCCAACAGATACATGAGAAAATGCTCTCGATCATTAGCCATTAGAGAAATGCAAATTAAAACTACGATGAGATTCCATCTCACACCAGCAAGGCTGGCATTAATCCAAAAAACACAAAATAATAAATGTTGGAGAGGCTGCGGAGAGATTGGAACTCTCATACACTGCTGGTGGGAATGTAAAATGGTACAACCACT
Source organism: Loxodonta africana (assembly GCF_030014295.1). NCBI lineage: Eukaryota > Metazoa > Chordata > Mammalia > Proboscidea > Elephantidae > Loxodonta > Loxodonta africana. The sequence continues at coordinate 81,435,159 of NC_087369.1, read as the reverse complement.
TTGGAAATCTATCTGGCGTTACCTTAAACAGTTAGAAATAGAACTACCATACAACCCAGAAATCCCACTCCTAGGAATATACCCTAGAGATACAAGAGCCTTCATACAAACAGATATATGCACACCCATGTTTATTGCAGCTCTGTTTACAATAGCAAAAAGTTGGAAGCAACCAAGATGTCCATCAACGGATGAATGGGTAAATAAATTGTGGTATGTTCACACAATGGAATACTACGCATCGATAAAGAACAGTGACGAATCTCTGAAACATTTCATAACATGGAGGAACCTGGAAGGCATTATGCTGAGCGAAATTAGTCAGAGGCAAAAGGACAAATATTGTATAAGACCACTATTATAAGATCTTGAGAAATAGTAAACCTGAGAAGAACACATACTTTTGTGGTTACGAGGGGGGGAGGGAGGGAGGGTGGGAGAGGGTTTTTTATTGATTAATCAGTAGATAAGAACTGCTTTAGGTGAAGGGAAAGACAACACTCAATACATGGAAGGTCAGCTCAATTGGACTGGACCAAAAGCAAAGAAGTTTCCGGGATAAAATGAATGCTTCAAAGGTCAGCGGAGCAAGCGCGGGGGTCTGGGGAACATGGTTTGCGGGGACTTCTAAGTCAATTGGCAAAATAATTCTATTATGAAATCATTCTGCATCCCACTTTGAAATGTGGCGTCTGGGGTCTTAAATGCTAACAAGCAGCCATCTAAGATGCAGCAATTGGTCTCAACCCACCTGGAGCAAAGGAAAATGAAGAACACCAAGCCCACATGACAACTAAGAGCCCAAGAGACAGAAAGGGCCACATGAACCAGAGACCTACATCATCCTGAGACCAGAAGAACTAGTTGGTGCCCGGCCACAATCGATGACTGCCCTGACAGGGAGCTCAGCAGAGGACCCCTGAGGGAGCAGGAGATCAGTGGGATGCAGACCCCAAATTCTCATAAGAAGACCAAACTTAATGGTCTGACTGAGACTGGAGGAATCCCGGCGGCCATGCTCCCCAGACCTTCAGTTGACACAGGACAGGAACCATCCCCGAAGACAACTCATCAGAAATGAAAGGGACTGGTCAGCGGGTGGGAGAGAGATGCTGATGAAGAGTGAGCTAATTATATCAGGTGGACACTTGAGATTGTGTTGGCAACTCTTGCCTGGAGGGGGGATGGGAGGATAGAGAGAGAGGGAAGCCGGCAAAATTGTCAAGAAAGGAGAGACTGAAAGGGCTGACTCAAGACGGGGAGAGTAAGTGGGAGTAGGGAGTGAGATGTATGTAAACTTATATGTGACAGACTGATTGGATTTGTAAACGTTCACTTGAAGCTTAATAAAAGGTATTATAAAAAAAAAAAAAGAGCAGATTAGGCAGAGAGAAGGAAGCACAAAAGAAGAAGGATACACACCATGGAATCAAGGAACAGAAGCTGAAAAGAGATGAGGACATTTCCCCACAGCTGAGTGAGAGAGAGAAAGCCTTCCCCTAGAGCCAGCACCCTGATTTCATGCTCCTGATCTACTAAACTATGAGAAAATAAATTTCTGTTTGTTAAAGCCAAAAAAAAAAAAAAAAAAAAAGCAACTGGTTAATAGAAGAAATAAAACAAGGAAAAAAAAATCCTAGAATCAAATTAGAATGAAAACACATCATACCAAAATATTTGGTACACAGCAAAGGCAGTGCTCAGAGGTTAATTCATAGCAGTTAAAGCACACATCAAAAGAGACGAATGGACCAAAATCACAATGTTTTCCCAATAACTCAAACAAACTGAAAGAGAACAGCAAAAGAAGCCCACAGCACCAAAAGAAAGGAAATAATAAAGGTTAGAGCAAACACAAATGAAATAAAGAACAGAAAAACAATACAAAGAATCAACAAGACCAAAAGTTGTTGATTAACAAAATCGACAAACCACTGGCCATACTGACAAAAGAAAAACAGGAGAATAAGTAAATAGACCACATAATAAATGAGATTGGGGATATTAAAACAAACCCAACTGAAATTAAAAGGATAATATAATAATACCATTAAAAACTGCATTCCAACAAATTTGAGAACCTAGAGGAATGGACAAATTTCTAGAAACACACCAGCTACTTAAACTAACACAAGCTGAGATAGAAAATCTGAACTGACCCATAACAAGAGATGCGATTAAAGAGGTAATAAAACAAAAAAATCCCAACAACAACAGCAACAACAAAGCCTTAACCAGGACAGCATCACTGGATAATTCTACAAATATTCAGGGAAGAGATCACACCAGTGCCACTCAAACTATCTCAGAGCATAGAAGAGAAAGGAATATTCACGAATTCATTCTATGAAGCCAGCATTACCTGATATCAAAGCCAGGCAAACACACCACAAAGAAAGAAAATTACAGGCCAATATCTCTCATGAATATAGATTTTAAAAAGTCTCAACAAAATTCTAGGTAGAATTCAGCACCATTAAAAAAAAAAAAACACGATCAAATGCGAGTCATACCAGGTATGCAACAGTTCAACATTAGAAAATCAACCAACATAGTCCACTACATAAATAGAACAACAGAAAAGAATCACATGATCCTCAATTGATGCAGACAAGGTATTTTTAAAAGTCCAACACCCATTCCTGATAAAAACTCTCAATAAAATAGGAATAGAAGGGAAATTGCCCAACATAATAAAAGGCATCTATTCAGAACCAACAGCCAACATTATTATCAAAGGAGAGAGGCTGAAAGCATTCCCCCTGAGAACGAGAACAAGCAAAGGATACCCTTTACCACCACTACTATTAAACATTGTGCTGGAAGTCCTAGCTAGAGCAATAAGGCAAGAAAAAGAAACAAAGTGCATCCAAATTGGAAAGGAAGAAGTAAAACTACCCCTTTTCACAAAGAATATGATACTATACATAGAAAACCCTGAAGATTCTATAAGAAAACTACTGGAACTAACAGAAATATCTAGCAGAGTAGCAGGATACAATATCAACATACAAAAATCAGTTGGATTCCTATACACCGAGAATGAGAACTTCAAAAAGGAAATCAGGAAAACAATACCATTTATAATAGCCCCTCAAGAGATCAAGAGATAAAATACTTAGGAATAAATCTAACCAGGGATGTAAAAGACCTATACAAAGAAACCTAAAAAACACTAACAAAAGAGACCTACGTAAATGGAAAAAAAAATACCATGCTCATGGATAGGAAGACTCAAAATTGTGAAAACGTCAATTCCGCCCAAAGCTATCTACAGACCTAATGCAACCCCACTACAAATATCAGCAGCATTCTTTACCAGCATGGAAAAATTAATCACCAACATTACATGGGAAGGGAAGAGGCCCCAGATGAGCAAAGCTTTATTGGAGAAAAAGAACAAAGTAGGAGGCCTTATACTACCTGATGTCAGAACCTACCATACAGCCCTGGTAGTCAAAACAGCCTGGAACTGGTACAACCACAGACACATAGACCAATGGAACAGAATCGAGAACCCAGATGTAAATCCATCCACCTGCGGTCAGCTGATCTTTGAGAAAGAACGAAAGTCTATTAAATGGGGAAAAGACAGTCTTTTTAACACATGGTGCTGGCAAAACTGGATGTCCATCTGTAAAAAAAATGAAACAGGTCCTATATCTCATGCCATATATGATAACTAATTCAAAACAGGTGGAAAATCCCAATATAAAACCTAAAACGATAAACATCATGGAATAAAAATAGCACATATATGATACAAACCCATACCTCACGCCATACACAAAAACTAATTCAAAATAGATCAAAGACGTAAATATAAAACCTAAAATGATAAAGATCATGAAAGAAAAAATAGCGAATGTTGGGAGCCCTAATACATGGCATAAATAGAATACAAAATATAACTAACAATGCACAAACACCAGAAGATAAACTAGATAACTGGGAGCTCCTAAAAATTAAACACTTAGGCTCATCAAAAGACTTCACCAAAAGAGCAAAAAGAAAACCTACAGACTGGAAAGAAATTTTTGACTATGACATGTTGGACAAGGGTCTAATCTCTAAAATCTATAGAATATTTCAACACCTCAACAACAAAAAGACAAATAACCCAATTAAAAAATGGGTTAAGATATAAACAGACACTTCACCAAAGAAGACAGGAGGACAGCATTTCCTAACAGACACATGAGGAAATACTCTCATTCATCAGCCGTTGCTGTTGTTGAGTGCCGTCCAGTTGGTTCTGCTCATAGTGACACTATGTACAACAAAATGAAACACTGCCCGGTCCTGCACCACCCTCATAATCCTTGCTATGCTTGAGCTCATTATTGCAGCCACTGTGTCAATCCATCCCATTGAGGGTCTTTCTCTGCTTTGCTGACCCTCCACTTTACCAAGCATGATGTCCTTCTCCAGGGACTAGTTCCTCCTGATAGCATGTCCAAAGTACATGAGACATAGTCTTGCCATCCTTGCTTCTAAGGATCATTCTGGCTGTACTTCTTCCAAGACAAATTTGTTCTTTTGGCAGTTCATGGTATATTCAACGTTTTCTGCCTACACCATAACTGAAACATAGAGTACTGAATGAGTAGCTAAAGCAAAGGGAAGAAATGATGAAGTAAAAGAGCTGAACAGAAGATTTCAAAGGTCCGCTTGAGAAGGCAAAGTAAAGTATTATCATGACACGTGCAAAGACCAGGAGTTAGAAAACCAAAAGGGAAGAACATACTCAGCATTTTTCAAGCTGAGAGAACTGAAGAAAAAATCCAAGCCTTGAGTTGCAATATTGAAAGATTTTGTGGGCATGATACTGAATGACGCAGAAAGCACCAAAAGAAGATGAAAGGAATACACAGAGTCACTGTACCAAAAAGAATTGGTCGAAGTTCAATCATTTCAGTAGGTAGCATATGATCAAGAACCGATGGTACTGAAGGAAGAAGTCCATGCCGTACTGAAGACATTGGTGAAAAACAAGGCTCCAGGAATTGCGGAATACCAATTAAGATGTTTCAACAAATGAATGCAGCTCTGAAAGTGCTCATTCGTCTGTGCCAAGAAATTTGGAAGACAGCTACCTGCCAACTGATTGAAAGAGATCCATATTTACGCCTATTCCAAGGAAAGATGATCCAACTGAATACAGAAATTATCAGACAGTATCATTAATATCACATGCAAGTAAAATTTTGCTGAAGATCATTCAAAAGCAGTTGTAGCAGTACATTGACAGGGAACTGCCAGAAATTCAAACCGGATTCAGAAAAGGGCATGAAACCAGGGATATCATTGCTGATGTCAGATGGATCCTGGCTGAAAGCAGAGAATACCAGAAGGATGTTCACCTGTGTTTTATTGACTATGCAAAGGCATTCAACTGTGTGGATCATAACAAATTATGGATAACATTGCAAATAATGAGAATTCCAGAACACTTAGTTGTGTTCATGAGGAACTTGTATATAAATCAAGAGGCAGTCAGCCTTGTTCTGACTGATGATATAGAGCTTTTCCATTGTCTCTTTCCACAGGTGTAGACGATTTGATTCCTGTGCATTCCATTTGGCGAGGTCCACGTGTATAGTTGCCATTTATGTTGTTGAAAAAGGTATTTGCAATGAAGAAGTTGTTGGCCTTGCAAAATTCTAACATGCAATCTCCAGCATCATTTCTATCACCAAGGCCATATTTTCCAACTACCAATCCTTCTTTGTTTCCAACTTTTGCATTCCAATCACCAGTAATTATCAATGCATCCTGATTTGCATGTTCAATCAACTTCAGACTGCAGAAGTTGGTAAAAATCGTCAATTTCTTCATCTTTGGTCTCAGTGATTGGTGAGTAAATTTGAATAATAGTGGCATTAACTGGTCTTCCTTGTAGGCTTATGGATACTATCCTATCACTGACAACATTGTACTTGAAATGTTCTTTTTGATGATGAATGCAATGCCATTAGCCATTAAAGCCATTAGAGAAATGCAAATCAAAACTGCAACGAGATACTATCTCACCCCAATGATACTGGCAGTAATACAAGAAACGGAAAACAATAAATGTTGGAGAGGTCGTTGGGAGAATTGGAACTCTTATACACTGCTGGTGGGAGTGTAAAATGATACAACCACTATGGAAAATGATATAGCATCTCCTATAAAGGTAGACATATAAATACCATATGATCCAACAATCCTACTAGTAGGACTATATCCTAGAGAAATAAAAGCTATCACATGAATAGACATATGCACACCCACGTTCATTGCAGCATTATTCATAAATGCAAAAATATGGAAGCAACCCAAGTGCCCAGCAACAGATGAATGGATAAACAAATTATGGTACATACACACAATGGAGTACTATGAAACGATAAAGAACAATGATGAATCCAAGAAACATCTTACAGCACGGATGAATCTGGAGGGCATTATCCTGAGTGAAATAAGTCAATCAGAAAAGGAAAAATATTGCATGAAATCACTATTTTAAATACCTGATAAAAGGTTTCCACACAGAAAAAAACAATCTCTGATGGTTATGAGGGAGGGGAGGAATAGGGAAGGGAAATCACTAGATAGTAGACAAGTGTTAACTTTGGTGAGGGGAAAGACAATATACAATATAGGGGACATCAGCACAGTTTGACCCGGGCAAAGTCACAGAAGGTTCCTAGACCCATCCAAACACCTTGAGGGATGAATTACTGGGGCTGTCGGCTGGGGACCATGATCTCGAGGGACATCTAGGTCAATCGACATAACGTAGTTAATAAAGAAAATGTTCTACATCCTACTTTGGTGAGTAGTGTCTGGAGTCTTAAAAGCTTGCAAAAAGCCATCTGAGATACATCTATTCATTCCGTTCTGTCCAGAGCAATGGAGAATGAAAAACAAAGGACTAATGGACCACAGCCTCCGCTAGCCTGAGCCCAGAAGAGCTAGATGGTGCCCAGCTACCACTACCAAGCACTCTGACAAGGATCACAATAGAGGGTCCCTGTTAGACAGGAAAAAAATGTAGAACAAAATTCAAATTCACGAGAAAAAAGACCAGACTTACTGGCCTGACAGAGACTGGAGGAACCCCCCCAGCCACCCTGCTAACTCAGAACTGAAGCCATTCCCCATGTCCACCTTTCAGTCAAAGATTAGACAGGCCTATAAAACAAACCATAACACACATGAGGATCACGCTTCTTAGATCAATCAAGTATACGAGACCAAATCGGCAACAACTGCCCAAATGTAAAGATGAGAAGGCAGGAAGAGACAGGAAAACTGGATGAGTGGACATGGAGAACCCAAAGTGGAAGGGGAAAGGAGAAGGTTGCTGACACATTGCGGAGACTGCAACCAGTGTCATATATCAATCTGAGTATAGATTTTTGAAAGATAAACTAATTTGCACGGTAAACTTTCACCTAAAACACAATAAAATTAAAAAAAAATAGAAAAGGATTTTTTGGCTAAGGATATAAATATAATTTTATAACTCCACCAACAACAACCAAAAAAATATGTGTGGTTACACAAATATGTATATAGGCATATATGCATAAGGGTATGAATATGTCAGTACGTATGTGTGCACAGGTAGAAGCATCTATAGGCATATAGACACACAGATATGTGTCTGCATGCATGTATACCCATAAATATAATAAACCACATAGGGGACACAGGTGCAGATTCTTTTTTGGAAGACTTAAGACCATAGTCTCGTGAGTCTACTCAGGTAATTGGCGTAATATAGTTCATAAAGTATAGGTTCTACATCCCAATGTGGTGTCTGGGATCTACAAAGCTTGTGAGCAGCCATCTAAGATACAACTATTGGTCTCTACTCATCTGGAACAAAAGAGAAAGAAGGAAACCGAAGACTCAGAGAAGAAAGTAGTATACAGGACTAATAGTTGACATGAACTATATCCTCACCTATCCTCAGACCAGAAGAACTAGATGGTGGCTGGCTACCACTACCTACAGTTCTCATCAGGGCCACAATAGATGGATCCTTATAGAATGGGAGAGAAATGTGGAACAGAATGCAAAATCTTAAAAAGTCCAGATGTACTAGACCAGTTGAGACTAGAGGACTCCCTGAGTATCTCCCTGAGATATGCTTTAAATCTTAAACTAAAATTACCCCTTGAAGTCATCTTTTAGCTAAAAAACAGATTGGCTCATAAAATAAAGAATATCACTGTGAGTAATGAGCTTCTTTAAGAAAAATCATCTATAAAGGGTCAAAAATTAAAGTGAAAATGAGAAGGTAAAGAGACAGGGAAATTAGAGTACTGGAAATGGTACAGCCAGAAAGGAATTAATGAGAATACTAATGCATTGTGGAAAATGTAACCAATATCTCTCAATAATTAGTGTAGAAATTGTTAAAAGGGAACCTAATTTGCTAAGCAAACTTTCACCTTAAACACAATAAAATATTAACTAAAAAAAAAAATCCCACATTGGTCAATTCTCCAGCCTCTGTTTTGCCTTAAGGAATTCTTAACCTGGTGTGATTGTTAAGGGTGTGTGTCAATTTGGTTGGGTCATGATTCTCAGTGATTTGGCAGTTATGATGTAGTTTGGCAGTCATATGATGATGTGATCACTTCCATGACGAGATTTGATATATAATGTGATCACCTCCATGATGGTATCTGCTGTGAGCAGCCCATCAGTTGAGAGGGAGTTTCCTTGAGGGTGTGGCCTGCATCAAATATAAGTGGACTCTGGCAAGTCTCACAGGCTTTTGCTTGCTGTGGGTCCTGCAGCTGGCTCCTGTTCATCTGACCTCTAGTTCCTGGGACTTGAGCTAGCAGCTTACCTGCGGTCTTGCCTGCCAATCTTGAGATTCATGGGTCTTCACAGCCTGTGAGCAAGAGCCCTGCTGTCTAGCCTGCCAATCTTGGGTTTACCAGCCCCTGCAGTTACGTGAATCAGAAGTCTCCAGACTGAACTATGGATTTGGGACGTTCCAGCCTCTACAACTGAGTGAGCCATTTCCTTGACATAAATCTCTTCATACAGATATTTACATGTTTTACTGGTTTTGCTTTTCTAGAGAACCCAGCCTAAAATACCTGGGGTCCATGGGATCCCCCAAGGAGTACATGAATAGAGTTCAAGAGGCTCGTGAACTTAGATGCAAAAAAGTTACCTCTTTATTTTCACTAACTGCTTACTAAGATGTAGCATTTCCTTCAATGATGAATGTGGGCAACAAACCACAGAAGTGTTAGCAATACCTGTGAGTTTATCAGTAATAGAAATAACAGATATTTCCATATCACATCACAATTGTTGCAGGTATTTTGAAATTTCATTTACACTCACTCAAAATTAAATTATTAGACCCACTGCTAGATCTTGTTATTAAAAATGCATCAATGAAGAAGCATAAATATCATATCACAAATCTCTAAAAATATTTTGATAACTGTATTTCAGTAAATTGCTTTCCTTTGTAAGTCTATGTATTTTATCTCATGTATTTAAAAACAATATTATGAAAAAGATTAAGAATTCCAGTGTCTTAGATGGTGACTCTCAAGTCAGGTCTCTGCCCTGTCTCCCTCTCAAGTGACCATTTCTGTTGCCTCCATGGTACGTTTGCCAAGCCTCATGTTCAAGACTCTGATAGTACCGGTAGTTAAATGAAGCAGAAAACTTGGAAGCAATTTCTGAATAAGACTTATGGGTAGTAGAGGAGTAGACTTGGGGTCTACTGAATGATATCTCCAGGAAATGGCCCAGGCTATTTATCAATACTCACTATATGGCAGAAATATTGGCCTGTCAAAGCTTATCATAATTTGCTGCTATCCTGCTGGACTTGATCCTTTTCCCTCTCTGGATCTCAGTTTCTCCATCTGTGTTATGAAGATTTGGACTGGAGGTTTTCTTATGGCCTGTCCAGCTATGACACTCTGAGCTTATGTTTCTGCACTAACTGCTTCCATAGACTCCCCAGAAACAGGCACAGTAGCACTAGGTATTTCCTGACCTTGGCACTTAGTTTTAGGGATCTCCCAAAGATTCTCTGCAATATGGTAGATGGAAATAAGTGCTTTCCAGAATGCCAAAAATGGGACCCACAGCCTTACCTCTCTGTCTTTGCTCGTGCAGCTTCTCCTGCCCAGGACGCCTTCCCTGCATCTGTCAAAGACACAATCCAACGCCGGCATCAAGACAAAGCTGTCACTGATTATTCTCTGAACTCCAATGGCACTAGGCACGATGCACCTCTTACTGCAACATTTTTATACATGTGTTGTATAGTAGACATGTATACATGTCTACATATGTACATGAGTTCTTTATGTATTTGGGATACTAGACTCTTATCAGATGGATGTACGACTTCCAAATATTATCTCCCATTCTATGAGTTGAGTTTACAACTACAGTGTAAACTCCTCTAAGAAGGACTCAGATTTCATTCTTTTCAGCATCCCCAGGTCCCAACTAAGTTCCCTATCAGTGGGCATCAAGACAAAGGCAAGAGGTTGTATCATTACCCAGTATAGTCCAGTGGTTGAGTGGGCACTAAGGAATCAAGTCCCCCCTCCCCAGGGTCACATCCTGACTTTGCAGCTTACTAACCATTTTATTTTTTGCAAGTGACAACATCTCTGTGCCTTGATTTCTTTATCTACGAAATTAAAAAAATAGTACTACTAGGGAGGAAATACCAGTAAAGTGTTGGGCATTTACTAAAAAAGTTGCTAGTTATAATTTTTGTTTAATAAATATTATTTCTTGCCAGGCTTATAGTCTCTGTAACAGAGGTAGGTGCCATTATCCCCATGCTACTGTTGTTTTTAGCTCCCATTGGCTTGGCCCCCAATTCATGGCAACCCCATGCACAATGTAGCTAAACAATGAGTGGTCCTGTTCCATCCTCATGAGTGGTTGCAAAACAGACCATTATGCTATTAAGTAGTTGTTACACAAATCTTCAATTTAGAGATAGGAAAACTAATGCAAAGAGATGCAGAGCAAGGATTCAAACTCAGGAAAGGTGGCTCCAGGGCCCATGCACTTAACCATTATGCTACTTCTCAACAGCTATCATCGTTATCTTCCTTCTGCCAATGTTACACCAATCATAAAGGCAAAGAGAACTAAGCCAAGCAATAGGCTTCCTTTCTCTAGCTCACTTTCTGCTTCTCCCAGGTGCCTTTGATCTGCAAGGTATACATTTTTGTTTCTTCTGCCCTCCGGTTGACTTTAATAGTCTGACCAAATTGAATCTTCTCCTCTGATTTTGCCCTTGTATGTCCATCTGTGTTGCCAAGCTGGTGGTCAGTAAGATGGTGAACAAAACAAAGGAATAAGCGTCCATCTGCTTATTGTGGAAAGACTGCTTAATTTGAGAAAAAGATGTTCCCACACCTTTTTGTATTTTCATGTATTGTTATTTCTCAAATACAACACATGCTGCTGCCAAGAAGACATATAATTTAACTGGGTCTCCAACAGTGAGTCCTTTGAGACATTAGCATTCACAACCCAACCTCCCTTGTAGAATTATAAACTGTTTGAGCTAGATGGGGTCTTAGAGGTGTCCAAGTTTCTCACTCTACAAAGAAAGGAATCAGTCCCAAGAAAGGGAAGGTACTCACCAGGGATACAGTAGGCACTTGATAAATATTTGTTGCAAGGATTAATTACCAATGATTCATGCTTGAGAAGTGAAGGGTACAGTCTGTGATCATGAGCCAAGGTTGCTATTATTATTTTGTTGTGTTTCATGCAAATCCCACACCCCGAACTTAGTAACACCATTTGAGGAGGTGTTTTTAAAAAACACAGATCTCTGGACACAACCTCATAGATTCTAATTTAATTAGTCTCTGGAGCAAAGCTCAAACTTACCTATTTTTTTAAGCTCCCAAGGTGATTCTAATGAGCATCCAAGGTTGAGAACCATTGCTCTAAATCAACAGTTCTCAAGCTAGAAGCCCTAATACATGGTATAAACAGGATACAAACTGTAATTAACAATATACAAACACCAGGAGATAAGCTAGGCACCTGGGATCTTCCAAAAACTAAACACATATGCTCATAAAAAGAATTCACCAAAAGAGTAAAAACAGAACCCACAGACTGGGAAAAAAATTTTGTCTATGACATATTTGGCAAAGGTCTATTCTCTAAAATCTATAGGAAAATCCAACACATCTACAACAAAAAGACAAATAATCCAATTTAAAAATGGGCAAAGGATATAAACAGACATTTCACCAAAGAAGATATACCAGGGGCTAACAGACACATCAGGAAATGCTCACCATCACTAGCCATAGAGAAATGCAAATCAAAACTGCAATGAGATACCATCTCACCCCAACATTATTGGCACAAATCAAAAAGAAAAAAAAACAGAAAATAATGAATGTTGGAGAGGTTGCTGGGAGATTGGAACTCTCATACACTGCTGGTAGGAATGTAAAATGGTACAACCATATTGGAGAACTATACGGCGCTTCCTTAAAAAGCTAGAAACAGAAATACCATATGATCCAGCAATCCTACTCCTAGGAATATATCCTAGAGAAATAAGAGCCATCACACAAATAAACATATGCGCAGCGATGTTCATTGCAGCATTATTCACAATAACAAAAAGATGGAATCAACCTAAGTGCCCATCAACAGATGAATGTATAAACAAACATACACACAATGTGCATACATACAATGGACTACTATGCAATGATAAAGGATGGTGATGAATATGCAAAACACTTCACAAAATGAATGAACCTGGAGGGCATTATGCTTAGTGAAATACGCCAGTCACAAAAAAGACAAATACTGTATGAGACCACTATTATAAAAACTCATGAAAAAGTTTACACACAGAAAGAAACAATCTTTGATGGTTATGAGGGAGGGGAGGAGTGGGGAGAGAAAAACAGTAACTAGACAATAGATAAGTGGTAACCTTGGTGAATGAAGACTATATTTTCAGGAATCATTTCTGTAGTTTGTAACTTTGGTGAAGGGTAAGACAGTACACAATACTGGGGAAGTCAGCACAACTTGACCAAGACAAGGTCATGGAAGCTTCATAGACACAACCGAACTCCCTGAGGGACCAAATTATCGGGCTAAGGGCTAGGGACCATGGTCTTGGGGAACATCTAGCTCCATTGGCATAACATAGTTTATAAAGAAAATATCCTACATCCTACTTTGGTGAGTAGCACCTGGGGTCTTAAAACTTGTGAGTGACCATCTAAGATACTCCACTGGTCCCACCCCATCTGGAGCAAGGGAGAATGAAGAAAACCAAAGACGCAAGGGACTAATGGGCCACAACTACCACAGCCTCCACCAGACTGAATCCAGCACAACTAGATGGTGCCCTGTTACCACCACCGACTGCTCTGTCAGAGACCATGGTAGAGAGTCCTGGACAGAGCTGGAGAAAAATGTAGGAAAAAATTCTAACTCACAAAAAAAGACCAGACTTACTGGTCTTACAGAGTCTGGAGAAACCCTGAGAGTATGGCCCCCATACACCCTTTTAATGCAGTACTGAAGTTGCTCCTGAGGTTCACCCTCAGCCAAAGATTAGACAGGCCCATAAAACAAGCAATAATAAATGTAGCTCAGCCGCATATTCGAGACTAAATGGGCACAAAATCTCAGCACCATGGACGAGAAGGTAGAAGGGAACAGGAAAATTGGATGAATGGAAATGGGGAACCCAAGGTAGAGAAGGGGGAGTGTTGACACGTCATGGTGTTGGCAATCAATGTCACAAAACAATATGTGCATTAACTTTTTAATGAGAAACTAATTTGTCCTGTAAACCTTTATCTAAAGCACAATAAAAAAAATCTAATGGCCTTCTTTTTGCAGAAGTGGAAAAGCTAATCCTCAAATTCATATGGAATTGCACTGAGCCCAAATAGAAAATACCATTTGAAAAAGAAGAGCAAAATTGGAGGACTCATATTTCCTGGTTTCAAAACTTACCACAAAGCTACAGTAATAAAAATGCTAGTGTAGTACTAGCATAAGGATAGACATATAGACCAATGGAATAGAATAGCAAGCCCAGAAAAAAAACTTAATAATCTATACTAATTGCTGTTCGACAAGGTTGCCAAGACCATTCAATGGAGAAAGAGGAGTCTCTTCAGCAAATGGTATTGGGAAACTGGATAACCACATGCAAAAAAGTGAAGTTGAACCCATCCCTTATACCATACACACAAATTAACCCAAATTAACTAAAAATGGACAAAAGACTTAAATTTAAGAGCTAAAACTATAAAACTCTTGGAAGAAAACATAAGAGCAGATCTACATGACCTTGGATTTTTCAATGGATTCTTAGCTATGATACCAAAAGCACAAGCAACAAAAGAAAAGTAGGTAAGTTGGATTTTATCAAAAGTATAAGCTTTTGATGGCTGAGCCAAGATGATGGACTAGTCAGACTCACCGAGCCATCCCTCTGCACCAAAGACCCAAAAAACCAAGTAGAACGGATACAGAAGTCAATCCTGGAACTCTGAAGTTTAAAGTATCAGATCAGATACCACTGAGAAGAAGAAACTGATCAAAAACAATGAAAGAGTAGAGATCTGGGGTGGAGGTTCCCTGTCAACCAGCATGACACAGTGTGGCCATCTTGAGATTAAGCCAAAAGCCCTACACAAGAAGAACTGAAAGGCATCTTCACAGGCCTCCCAATAGGAGACAGAGGAACTATGCAGACACACCCAGAGACACATCAAAACAAAACAAAAAAGCTGGTCTAAACAAATAAATATACAATCAATAAATAAAGGAAATAATACCTTAATGTCTAGGAGATAGCAGAAAATATCAAAACGTATAAAAAAGCAGGACAAGGTGGCTCCAGTAAGTGACCAAAGAATCAGATAATCTTCCTTTAGAAGAAAAGGCATTAGAACTACCTGATACAGAATTCAAAAGTCTAATATTCAGGGCTCTCGAAGAAATTAGGAAAGAGGTCAAAGAACACACAGACAAAACCAAATAAAAAATAGGCAAAATCATGGAAAACACAGACAAAACCAATGAAAACATAGCCAAAATCAAGAAAAAATATTTGTAAATCACATCTGATAAGAGTTTAATATACAGAATGCATAACGAGCTCCTAGAACTCAACAACGAAAACATAAACAGCTCAATTTAAAAGAACAAAGGGCTTGAAGAGACATTTCTTTCAAGAAGATATACAAATGGCCAATAAGCACACGAAAAGATGCTCAACATCTTCGGTCATTAGGAAAATACAAATAAAAATCACAAGCGGATACCACATCACCTATTAGGACAGCTATGTATATTTCCAACAAAATATTGGCAAGGATGAGGAGAAATCGGAACCCTCGAACATTGCTGATGGAAATGTAAGAAACTTGAAAACATATGCACACACGAAAACTTGTACATAATGTTCATAGCAGCTCTATTCTATAGCCAAAAGGTGGAAACAACCCAAATATCCATCAGTGGATGAATGGATACACAAAATGTGATATATATGTGGTATAATATACAATGGAATATTATTCGGGTATAAAAACATTATACTAAGTGAAAGAAGCCAGATGCAAAGCTCACATATTGTTTGATTCCATTTACACAAAATATCCAGAATAGTTAAATCCACAGAAACAGGAAACAGATTGGTGGTTTCCAGGGTTGGGGGTAAGAAGATAGGGAGCTACTGCTTAATGGGTGTGGGATTTCATTTTGAGGTGATGGAAATGTGTCGGAGCTAGATAGAGGTAGTGCTTGCACAATGTTGAATATACTAAATGCCACTGAATTCTTCACTTTAAAATGGCTAATTTTATGTTATGTGACTTTCACCTCAATAAAAAAGAGGGGGAAAGGTGGATCACCTTAGTGCAAAAGTAAAATGGGGAAATTTAGCTGTGACATATACCACCTCTGGAGTTTATCTGGCTAGCCAAACAGGAGTGCAAAAAAGTGCTACTACTCCCCCCCTGGAAACCCTCGTGGCATAGTGGTTAAGTGCTACAGCTGCTAGCCGAAGGGTCAGCAGTTCGAATCCGCCGGGCGCTCCTTGGAAACTATATGGGGCAGTTCTACCCTATCCTATAGGGTCGGTATGAGTTGGAATCGACTCGACGGTACTGGGTTTGGTTTTGGTTTTTGGTTTACTCCCCCCTAGGAATATATCCTAGAGAAATAAGACCCAGCACACGAATAGATAGACATATGCACACTCATATTCATTGCAGCATTGTTCACAATAGCAAAAGGATGGAAACAACCTAGATGCCCATCAACAGATGAATGCGTAAACAAACTATGGTACATACACACGATGGAATACTACACAACGATAAAGAACAATGATGAGTCTGCGGAACATCTCACAATGTGGATGAATCTGGAGGGCATTATGCTGAGTGAAATAAGTCAATCACAAAAGGACAAATACTGTATAAGATCACTATTATAAAAACTCTTGAAAAGGTTTACACGCAGAAAGAAACAATCTTTGATGGTTATGAGGGAGGGGAGCGGTGGGGAGGGAAAAACACTAACTAGACCATAGATAAGTGGTAACTTTGGTGAATGGTAAGACAGTATACAGTATGGGGAAGTCAGTATGGGGAAGTCAGCACAACCTTCCAAGGCAAGGTCCTGGAAGCTTCATAGACACATCCAAACTCCCTGAGGTGCTGAATTACTGGGCTAAGGGCTGGAGACCATGGTCTCAGGGGACATCTATCTCAATAGGCATAACAAAGTTTTAAAGAAAATGTTCTACATCCTAGCTTGGGTCTTGCAAGCTTCAGACTGTTGGTGATGTCAAAAATCACAAAACAGCTAAAGGTAAGCATTAACTAGTATATTAGATTTATTTGGTAATACACAGAAGTCTGAATAAATACAAAATGACTGAAGAAATACAGACACCTATCTCCTACTAGGTCACTTATGCATTTAACAAACATTTGTGATGTGCCTCCTTCCAAAGTAGATGCTGGAGAAAAAGGAAAGAGTCAGTCATTGTTCTTGCCATCAAGGAAGATAGTATGTAACATTTGTGGGATGCTTTTTTTGTTTGTTTAAAAAGCCTTTTCCCATACAGAATTTCATTTGATCCTCCTGAACTAACAGAAAACAGAGGCTTGATGCTAAAAAGTACCCCCATTAGGAAATACTAGAATTGGGGCTTATAAAAAAGCTTATACCTAGGGCAAAATAAGCAAAGTAGGCCAGGCTCATATGCAGGGCTTCTTTCTATCCCAAAGGCCTGTCATTAGCCCAGAACTATCTAATGTGGCTCTAATTTCCCTCGAAATGAAGGAAACTCCTTGAAATCATCTACACTTATCAAGATATGAAGGCCTCAGGAGTTCCACCCTGTTTCCAAACCCCTACAATCTTGAAGACAGGGTTTACCTCTCCTAGAGAGAGAATTCTAACTTCTAGCTTCTAGGTCATCTTAGGTCAAGGAATGGCCAGGTTGTTCTCTCAATTTCCAAAGAAGAAAAAAAAGGGTCTTGTTATTTTCAGAATATTCTAAGGGGAAGGAAATAAAAATAAATTCAAGAAGGACTGATACATATTTGGCAGCCTCTACCAAAAATCTCCCCCAGGCTGGGCCATCTGAAGGAACCAAGGGTTGCAGAAATGAATAAAGCATGGTGGGAACATAGTGGAAGGAGTCAGAGAGAGGAGGGAATGACAAAAAGAGGGTCTTAAAGAATGAATAGATATTTTCAGGAAGACAAGAAAGGAAAAGGCTATTGGAAGCCTTCCCTGCTTCTGTGTTCTATACTTTTCACTTAGGACCCAGCAGTCTGTAATGAGGGTGTCTCCTTCTACAGTCTCTCCTGCACTAAATGTTAAGACCCCATGAGCAAACACTAAGTCTTATCAATTCAGTATTACCAGCTCCTGGCACAGGTCTGGCACAGTCTTAGTATAATGAATAGGATTAATAATTAGCCCTGGAAACCAGCTCTAAATCACCAGATTAGAAATAAGCTGCTTTCCTTTACTAAAGATATAAAAATTAAAGGGGAAATATTTGAGGTAAGCCAAAACTCACCTTAAAAGCACAGTTAAGAGAAAGAGAGCAAAATTGGGAGTAAGCAGCTCCAAATTTCTGTTCTTCCACAGAAATATTAGGAAAAAAAGTCCAGAAACTGTCAGAACCACCTTTGTCAGAACTCTGGAAACCAAAGATTTACAACAGCAAAGCAAATATTGAATCAATAAAAAGGCAACTTCAAAATGGTAGGGAAGATTTATGACATTTTTACTTGTCCTTCCCCTCGCTCCTCCCCAGCTTGGCAGCAGTCTTGAAGACAGCAGCCCTTGTTCCCAGTGTGGGACCTTAGCCCCTGAATCTGAAGGGAGCAGGGCAAACCTTATTCACAAAATACTGCGCTTGTCTGTTCAAACCTGTCTGGTGGCTACATGAAGGGCCAATGCAAGATGCTCTTTGTTTCACCTAACTCAGAAGCCACTCAGGGCAGAATAGTGGGCATTACTCAAAAACATTATAAAGCGATCCAAAAGCCTACAATGCCTGGGGCAAAAGATTGAGTTTAAAACTTACAATAAACCACCTAAAGCCTGAGAAGAAAAATCAGGGAGAGAGATCTTTGGGAATTTAAGGCATTCAAAAGTCCTCCCATATACTGGGAAATTTAGAAAGCCACACACATGCCCAGGACAAGATGCATGCTCAGAAAAGACCTGAGAAGGCCCTAATATTTCACTACTGGATGATCCATAGGCTCAGTTCAAGCAGGAAGTGAAAGCTGAGGCAGCATTGTAAACAGCCTTGCTAAGGAGTTGTTAAAGGAGTGCCCCAGCACAGAGCCAATCCGCAAAGACTGGGAGGTGTTTTTTTTTGTTGTTGTTTGTTTGGTTGGTTGGTTTATGTTGTTGTTGGTGGTGGTAGTGGCGGGTTTTATTTATTTGTATGCTTTTTAAGCTCCTGGTGCTCAAGGAAATTTCAGTCAAAACACTGGCAGAACACAAGCTAAACCTTCAACAATGAATAATAGCAAACTCTGGGGCAGGAGGAGAATCTGATTTCCATCGTTACCACATTATAATATTTGAATGCCCAGTTCCCTACAAAAAATAACTAGCATACAAAGAAACAGAAAAGTATGGACCATCCGGAAAAAACATCCAGAGGGGGAAAAAAATTGACAGAAACCATCCCTGTGGAAGCCCAGATGTTGAACTTATTAAAGACTTTAAATCAGTTGTCTTAAATATGTTTAAAGAGCTAAAGGAAAACGTTGATAAAGAACTTACAAAAATGAGGAAAATGATATATAAACAAAACAAGAGTATAAATAGAAAATATGAAAAGGACTGAAAAAGAAATTCTGAAACTGAAAAGCAATAACTGAGCTGAAAAATGCACTTGAGGGATTCAACAGATTTCAGAAGTCAGAAGAATGAGTGTACTTGAAGATTGTTCTTGTTAGGTGCTGTTGAGCCTGTTCCAACTCATAGTGATTCTATAGTACAGAGTAGGACTGCCGCATAGGCCTTCCAAGGAGTGGCTGGTGGATTTGAACTGCTGACCTTTTGGTTAGCAGCCGACCTCTTAACCACTATGCCACTAGGCTCCATACTTGAAGATGGGACCACTGAAATTACTCAGTCTGAGGGGCAGGAAGAAAAAAAGAAAAAGAAAAAAATGAACAGAGCTTAAAGGATCTGTGGAATAACATTAAGTGGTCCAACATACACGTTACGAGAGTACCAAAAAGTAGAAGAGAGAAAAGGGAAGAAAGAATATTTGAAGAAATAATGGCCAGAAACTTCACAAATTTGATGAAAGAGATGAAGGTACACATTTAAGAAGCTCAGCAAAAATCCAAGCAGGATAAACTCAAAGTGATCCACACCAAAACACATTATAGTCAAAAGCTAAACACAAAGAAAGAATTTTTAAGGCCTAGAGAAAATTTTTTTTTTTTTTTTACAGAGCGAAACAACTGGTCACATGCAAGGGATCTTCCAAAAAAAAAAAAAGAAAATTAACAGTTCATTTCCCATCAGAAACCATGGAGTGTCTGTTGACCTAGATCCACATTCCAAAACTCTATTTCTATTGGAATTTTGAGAGGGGAAACTCAAAGATAAGTACTTTCTCTTCTAAATTGTATTTGTTAAAGAATATATGGGTTCAAAAATATTAAACACATTCATACAGTTGTCTCACTATCATGCACTCTTATTAACTCAGTAATGTGCCACATCAGAGAATTCAGGAAAGCATGGAGCCTGATCCAGACATTAATTCAGAGGCATCTATTTTAACTTCTATATGTGATTTCTGGCATAGCCTAATTGGAAACACTAAATATTACAACTTGGAAGTTGCTTTCCTCTTGCCTGCACTCTAACAAGTCTGTGCGAAGAGGTCTGTGTATATCAAGCTGCAAAGAAAACTAAGTTGAGGTTGATCTGATGTGAGGATCCAACCCCGTAACATAATGGGTGATATTAAGTGACTATGACATAATAATACAAAAACAGGGCTCTCATTTAAAATAATAGTGGTTTCCGATGACATGTTATAACCAAAAAATGTAAAAATTAAAGATTTTACCTTACCTTTTTTTACATATATATATTCTTTTTATTAATAAAATGGTTTCATTTCCCTAAGTTCCTTTGTTCTCTTAAGATGTTAAAAAGTATATTTTCTTAATTTGTATTATTACTTCTTGCAATTAATTCATCCCAATGACCTTTTTATTTGTCACTTACTTTAAACATGCTCATTATCCACACATACATTATAATTTGTAAAGGATTATGCAGTCATATACGTTGGGGAGACTCTGGACTGGTCTCTCGCAGGTTTAATAGCCTATAACATAACAGTCATTCTCAACCCTGACAGAACATTCGAATTACTTGCAGACTTTTAAAAAATATTGCTTCCTGGATCTCATCCCCCAGAAATTCTGATTTTTTTTTTGGTACAGGGTGGGGCCATGGGATTAATAATTCTTTAAAACTTTCCAGGCGACTTGGATTTGCAACCAGAGTCTCTATGATTCTATGGCTGTAATTTAAAAATCAAAAATGCAATCAGATATGCAGTATGAGGATTCTACACAGGGAGATAACTGAGTTGTCTGGTGGTTTGGACATCTTGTAGATATTGCCAAGGTGTGCCAATGACCTTGAGGCTGCTTAGTAGTGAATAAGGGCTTGCTAGCTCCATATCCACAATGGTGAGACTTAGGCCTGTAGGACCTCAGACATACTGCCCAATACTTCTTTGAAACACCCTTAGGCCCTGTGATGGTTAAGGTTGTGTGTCAATTTGGCTGGCCATGATTCTCAGTGGTTTGGCAGTTATGTGATGATGTAGTCATCCTCCATGATGTGATCAGCCAATCAGTTGAAAGGGGAGTTTCCTTGGGGGTGTGGCCTACATCCTATATATAGAGAGAGAGACATTCTGGCAAAGCTCACTTGATTGCTCTGGATCCTGCATCCAGCTCATCACCATCTGACCTCCAGTTCTTGGGACTTGAGTCAGCTGCCTGCCACATTGCCTGCCAACCTTGGGATTCATCAGCCTCCACGGCCTGTGAGCCAGGGGCCTGCTGTCTTACCTGCCAATCTTGGATTCATCAGCCTCCACAGCCTGTAAGCCAGCAGCCTGCCATCCAATTTGCCAATCTTGGGTTCATCAACCTCCACAGCCTGTAAGCCAGCAGCCTGCCATCCAATTTGCCAATCTTGGGTTCATCAACCCCTGAAGCTACATGAGTCAAGAGAAGCCTCCAGCCTGATGCTTGACCCACATATTTGGGACTTGGCAGCTTCTACAGCCGTATGAGCCATTTCATTAAGATAAATTTCTCTTTGTCTCTCTCTATACATATACATATCTCTCTCTTTATATATATATATATATATATAAATACACATAAATACATATGCTTCACTGGTTTTACTTCTCTAGAGAGCCCAGACTAAGACGTTTGGTACTGAGGGTGGTGCTAGAGAAACAAAATCTTAAGGGTGAGTTTTCTAAATTGGTTCTCAAGTCTGATTAGTCTTAAAGGCACTGATGACTCTGCCTCAAGTAGTAAAAAGGATGCTGCTAAATCATGGCATGAGATGACAGTATTAATACTCAAAATATCAACTCCCATAGATCAAATATTGGTGAGAAGCAAGGGTGATCACATGTTTGATACTTTTCTACAATTTTGTCAGAATGAGAAGTATAGACAGGTGGAGCCAACATGGTGCCCTAGAGAGACGCACCATGTCGTCCCTTTGCAGCAAAGACCAGAAAAACTAAGTAAGCAGATACAAACGTCAATCCTAGAACCCTGAATGAAGGTATAAATAACTAGATGAAACACTGAACGGAAGAAGGAACTGACAGAAAACAGAGAATGAAGAGAGAGATGGAGTGGAGGTCTGCTGCTAACACGGCACAGCATCACCATCTTGAAATGCAGCCAGAAATGACCTCGGACAGGGGGTATGGGAAGGCAACTTCACAGAGCTTCCAATAGGAGACAGAGCACCCGGAAAGCAGAGAAAAAAGCTTTCCTACCCTTCACACCCCTGGTGAATAGAAGCAAGAACCTCCCCCCATCCTGGCAGCCCCACCACTGGGTTCTATAGTATGACACCCCCCGGGCCCACCCTACAGCTTCCTGCCACTAGGGTTTTTTTTCTTTCCCCCTCCCACCTAGTCCCATACATCACCTCCCCACCCTTCCTGCCTGCTTCCACCATGCCACCAACTTTTTGTTTCTTTTCTTTCTTCCTCCCACCTAGCCTTATACTCCACCTCCCCCCCTTCCCATGAGCCCCAGGGTCTACCCCACCCCCACTCACAGACCACCATTGAACCACCTTTTTTTCTCTTTCTCCCTCCCAGCTAGCCCCATAAACCACCTTCCCCCCTTCCCACTGGCCCCTACTATGCCACCACAGCTAGAAAGCCAGTGGCCTGCCAGGGTCCAAGGTATGCCCCAACCCCACTCACCAGATCCTATCACACTACCATTTTTTTTTCTTTCTTTTCTTCCTCCCTCCCATCCAGCCATGTCCACCACCACCACACCCACTGGCCCCTGGGTTTGTCCTGCCCCCACCCAATGGCTCCTGCCATGCCACCGTTTTATTTTTTCTCCCCTACGCTACCTCCCACCTCCTATAATGGTTAAAGTTGTGTGTCAACTTGGCTGAGCCATGCTTCTCAGTGGTTTGGCAGTTATGACGTAGTTTGGTAGTTATGTAATGATGTAATCACCTCCATGATGAAATCTGCTATGAGTAGCCAACCCATTGAAAGGGAGTTTCCTTGTGGATGTGGTCTGCATCCAACATATATGGACTATCTGGGAAAGCTATCTGGCTTTTGTTATGCTCTGGATCTCTATTCAGCTCATCATTATTTGATCTTGGCAGAGGAGGATTTTAACAATCAAGTAGATAGGATAAAGCATTCTGTGGAAACCAGTTATACTCTTTCCCCAGCCACTCCCATCATTGCCCAATGAGCTCATGAAAAAAGTGGCCATGGTGGCAGGGATGGAGGTTATGCATGGTTTTAGCAAGATGGACTTCCACTCAACAAGGCCGACTTGGCCACAGTCACTGCTGAGTGGTCAATCTGCCAGCAGCAGAGAACCACACTGAGTCCCCAGTATGGCACCGTTCCTCAAGGGGATCAGCCAGCAACCTGGTGGCAGGTCGATTACTTTGGACCACTTCCATCATGAAAAGGGCAGTATTTTTTTTTTCTTACTGGAATAGACATTTACTCTGGATATGGATTTACCTTCCCTCTATTCAAAGCAGCTGCCAAAACTACCATCCATGGACTTACAGAATGCCTTATCCACCATCATGGTATCCCACACAGTATTGCCTCGGATAAAGGGACTCATTTCACTGCAAATGAAGTATGGCCATGTACCATGTTCATGGGATTCACTGGTCTCGCCATGTTCTCCATCATCCTGAATCAGCTTGCTTGACAGAACAATGGAATGGCCTTCTGAAAAACACAATTAAGGTGCCAGCTAGGTGGCAATGCCTTGAAAGTTTGGGGAAAAGTTCTCCAGGAGGCTGTATATGCTCCAAATCTGTGTCCAATATATGGTGCTGTATCTCCAATAGCCAGGATCCATAGGTCCAGGAATCAAGGGGTGGAAATGGGAGTGGCAGCACTCACTACTACCCCTGGTGACCCACTGGCAAAATTTTTACTGTCTATCCCTTCAACCCTATAATCCTTGGGCACAGAAGTCTTAGTTCCAAAGGGAGGAATACTCCCACCTGGAGACACAGCACAGATTCCATTGAACTGGAAGTTAAGAATGTCACCCAGCCACTTTGGGCTCCTCATGCCTCTGCATCAACAGGATAAGAAGGGAGTTACCATATTGACTGATGCAATTGATCCTGATTAACAAGAGGAAATCGGATTGATATTACATAATGGAGGTAAAGAAGAGTATGTCTCTTAGTACTGCCATGCCTTGTGATTAAAGTCAATGGAAAACTACAGCAACCCAATTCTGACATGGCTATTAATGACCTGGACCCTTCAGGAATGAAGGTTTGGGTCACCCCACCAGGCAAAGAACCATGACCAGCTTGCTAAGGGGAAAGGGAATACGGAATGGATGGTGGAAGAAGGTAGTTCTAAACACCAGTTATGGCCACGTGATCAGTTGCAGAAACGAGGACTGTATTGTTATGAGTATTTCTGCTTTGTATGTGTGCATCAAATATTTTTTTCTTCACTTATAAAATATAAGATGCAAACAGGGCTAGTGCGTTTTCAGTTGTACACGTGCTAGTTGTATCATGTTAGGCGCAAGTATAACTTTATAATTGTCTTTATTCAGAGATTATGCATGGCTTGAGGAGATATGTACCTGTGCCAAGTTGACAAGGGGTGGACTGTGATGGTTAAGATTGTGTGTCAAGAGTGAAATTAGTCAGTTGCAAAAGGACAACTACTGTATGAGTCCACTATTATAAGAACTCAAGAAATAGTTTAAACAGAAAAGAAAATATTCTTTGATGGTTACAAGAGGGGGAGGGAGGAGGGAGAGAGGGAGGAGGAGGAATTCACTAATTACATAGTAGACAAGAACTAATTTAGGTGAAGGGAAGGACAGCACACAATACAAGAGAGGTCAGCACAACTGGATTAAACCAAAAATCAAAGAAGTTTCCTGAATACACCAAATTTTTCAAAGTCCAGCACAGCAGGGGTGGGGGTTTGGGGAGCATGGTTTCAGTGGACATCTACGTCAATTGGCATAATAAAACCTATTAAGAAAACATTCTGCAACCCATTTTAGAGAGTGGCGTCTGGGGTTTTAAACGCAAGCAAGCGGCCATCTAAGATGCATCAATTGGTTTCAACCCACCTAGAGCAAAGGAAAATGAAGAACACCAAAGACACCAGGTAAGTATGAGCCCAAGAGTCAGAATGGGCCACATAAATCAGAGACTAGAAGAACTAGATGGTGCCCGGCTACAACCAGTGACTACCATGAGAGGGAACAAAACAGAGAATCCCTGAAGAAGCAGAGCAGTGGGATGCAGACCTCAAATTCTTGTAATTTGAGACTTAATGGTCAGACTGAGAATAGAAGGGCCCCAGAGATCATGGCCCCCAGACCTGTTAGCCGAGAACCAGAACCATTCCCAAAGCTAGCTCTTCAGACAGGGATTGGATTGAATTGTAAGATAGAAAATGATACTGGTGAGGAGTGAGCTTCTTGGCTCGAGTAGACACATGAGACTATGTGTGCAGCTCCTGTCTGGAGGGGAGATGTGAAGGCCGAGGATAGACATGGAAATACAAGGTGGAGAGAAGGAGTGCGCTGTCTCATTGGGGGGAGAGCAACTAGGAGTATATAGGAAGGTGTATATAAGGTTTTGTATGAGAGACTTGATTTGTAAACTTTCACTTAAAGCACAATAAAAAAAAGATTGTGTGTCAACTTGGCTGGGCCATGATTCTCAGTGGTTTGGCAGTCACGATGTTGTTTGGCAGCTATGTAATGATGTAATCACCTCCATGATGAAATCTGATAAAATATAATCACCTCCATAATTGGATATGCTATGAGCAGCCAAGCAGTTGAAAGGGAGTTTCCTTTGGGGGGTGGGGGGTGGGGGGTGGCCCGCATCCAATATACATGGACTTTCTGGAAAAGCTGGCAGGCTTTTGCTCTGCTCTAGATCCTACATTTGGCTGGTCGTCATCTGCCCTCCAGTTGGTGGAACTTGACCCAGCAGCCTGTCATCTTAAAGTCTGGTTAGTCTTAAAGATGTTGATGCCTCTGCTTCTGGTAGTAAAAAGGGACCTCCTACCACCAAGAAAGATCTGTGAGTGAAGCACATCTTTTGGAGCCAGGGTCCTGGTGCTGAGAAGCTCCTAGGCCCAGGAGAAGATTGATGACAAGGACCTTCCTCCAGAGCTAACAGAAAGAGAAAGCCTTCCCCTGGAGCTGGCACCCTGAATTTGGACTTCTAGCCTCCTAAACTGTAAGAAAATAAATTTCTGTTTGTTAAAGCCACCCATTTGTGGTATTCCTCTTATAGCAGCACTACGCAACTAGGACAGCCCCCTCCCACCTACCCTGCAGCAACACTGTGGCTAGAATACTCCTGGTGCTCAAGCCTGCTGACACATCTGGACTGCACTGCTCCACTCCTCCACCCCTGGTACTCAACCAGCTACTAAATGGTGGGAAATGAACCCGTACCACCCCCCATTCAATATCACCACCTATCTGGCTAGGGGC
Organism: Loxodonta africana; assembly: GCF_030014295.1. Classification (NCBI taxonomy): domain Eukaryota; kingdom Metazoa; phylum Chordata; class Mammalia; order Proboscidea; family Elephantidae; genus Loxodonta; species Loxodonta africana. The sequence continues at coordinate 81,408,298 of NC_087369.1, read as the reverse complement.
TGTGAATGCTTTCACCCCGCTGGATCAACATCAGGGGGCAGACAGTGCCTGCTAATTTCACCCACAGACTTCACCAAACCAGTGTACAACAAAGAGAGCTTGTTCTGCCTACTGTTGCCCTGTCCACCTGGATAAGGCAGTGAGAGCTATCATGCCCACAAACAAGCAAGCAGCAAAGCATGCCTGGACCACCCACCCTGACGTATCAAAACAAAAAACAGGGCAAAACAAATGAACATCCAGTCAATAAATAAAGAAAATAATACCTTAATGTCTCAGACAGCAGACAGTGTCAAAACATATAAAAATTAGCATATTTCCAGATAAACAGAAATTAAGGGAATCTGTAAAAACAAACCAAACTTACAAGAAATATTACAGGGAGTCCTTCAGTTACAGAACCAAAAACATCAGACAACCTGAGACTAGGACACAGGACAGCATCAGCCAGATATCAACCTAGATAAAGAACTCTCAATAATAAAACAAAGCTAATTACGAGACTTAGAACAGGGAAACAGAGAAATCAATCGACAAATGAAGACAACTTCAAAACAATAAAAGGGGGAGTAAATGGTGTATAAATAGAACTTTCAAATGGAGTGGAAGTCAAGGAGGTATCAAGTAATAAAATTCTGTTCAAACCTAGGAATTAAGTGAGGATAAGTTTCAAGTTAACCATGAAGAAAGTTATCAAACTTACCCATCAAAATTAAAAAAAAAATAAATTAAAAACAAAATCTATAATGAAAGAAAATCTACAAACAAAAAGAACGTAACACAGGAAAGTAAGAGGAACAAAGAAAACATCAGCACCACAAAAAAAAAAAAGCACAACAATATCAAGGCAATAAACCCATACCTATGGATAATCACCAAATGTAAGTGGCTTAAAAGCAACCAGTAAAGAGACAGAGTGGCAGAATAGATTTAAAAACCTACAGTACATCAATATCTTGTCTATAAGGGGCACACCTTAGACACAAAGACATAAATACATGAAAAATCAAAGGAAGGAAAAAAAAATCAAGCAAACAGCAACCAAAAAAAAAAAAAAAAGGAGTGGCAATATTAATCTCAGATAAAATAGACTTTAAGGCAAAGTCAAACATAAAAGACAAGGATTAAAGGGACAATCCACCAAGAACACATAAGCTTAATAAACATTTACAAATCCAACAACAGGGCTTCAAAATACATAAAACAAATTCTAACAGCACTGGAAAGAGAAACATACACTTCCACAATAATAGTAGGAGACTTCAACACACCACTCTCAGTACAGGACAGAACATTTAGAAAGAAACTCAACAAAGCTACAGAAGATTGAAAGGCCACAATCCACGAAATTGATCTCATAGACATACTTAGAACACTTCACCCAAAGCAGCAAAGTGTAAATTCCTTTCAAATACACATTGAACACTCTCTAGAATAGAACACATTTTAGGCCACAAAGCAACCCTGAATAAAATCCAAAACATTGAAGTAACACAAAGTATTCACTCGGAACACAATGGCATAAAAGTAGAAATAACAGTAAAAGCAAAGAAAATAAAATCAAATACATGGCAACTGAATAATATCTTGCTTGAAAATAACTGGATAATAGAAGAAATCAAAGAGGGAATAAAAAAATTCCTAAAATCAAATGGGAATGAAAACACATCATACCAAAACCTTTGGGACACAGCAAAGTCAGTGTTCAGAGAAAAATTTATAGCAATAAATGTACACATCAAAAAGAAAAACAGGCCAAAATCAAAATGTTAGCCTTGCATCTGAAACAAACCAAAGGAGAACAGCAAAAGAAGTGCACAGGTACCAAAAGAGAGGAAATAATAAAGACTAGAGCAGAAATAAATGAAATAGAGAAGAGAAAAACTATAGAAGGAATCAACAAGACCAAATGTTGGGTCTTGGAAAAGATCAACAAAAATGAACAAACCACTGGTCAAACTGACAAAAGAAAAACAAGAGAGGATGCAAATAACCCAAATAAGAAATGAGATGCGGGACTTTACAATAGACCCAATTGTAATAAAAAGGATCATAACAGAATACTACAAAAAATTGTACTCCACCTAATTTGAAAACCTAGAGGAAATGAGCAAATTTCTAGAAACACACTACCTACCCAAACTAACACAAACTGAAATAGATTGTCCAAACAGATCCACAGCAAGAGAAGAAACTGAAGAGGTAAAAATAATAATAAAAAAAAAAGCCCTGGCCCAGAAGTCTTTACTGGAGAATTCTACCAAAAAATCAGAGAAGAGTTCACACCAGTACTGTTCAAATTATTTCAGAGCATAGAAAAGGAAGGAATACACCTGAATTCATTCTATGAAGACAACATAAAGCTGATACCAAAGCCAGGAAAAGACACCACAAAAAAACAAAATCACGTAAATATAGATGCAAACATTCTCAACAAAATTCGAGCCAATAGAATTCAGCATCATATCAAAAAAATAATATACCACAACCAAGTAGGATTCATAGTGGGTATGTAAGGACGGTTCAACATTAGAAAATCAATCAACATAATCCACCACATGAATAGAACAAAAGAAAAAATCACATGATCATCTCAATTGATGCAGAAAAGGCATTTGATAAAGTCCAGTGCCCATTCCTGATAAAAACTCTCAATAAAATAGGAATAGAAGGGAAATTTCTCAACATAATAAAGGGCATCTACACAGAAACAACAACCAACATCATTCTCAACGGAGAGAGGCTGAAAACATTCCCCCTTGAGAACTGGAACCAGACAAGGATGCCCTTTATCACCACTCCTATGTAACATTGTGCTGGAAGTCTTAGCTAGAGCAATAAGGCAAGAAAAAGAAATAAAGGGCATCCAAATTGGAAAGGAAGAAGTAAGACGATCTCTATTTGCAGATGATATAATATTATACATAGAGAACCTCAAGGGTTCCACAAGAAAACTACTGGAACTAATAGAAAGATTCAATAGAGTAGCAGGACACAAAATAAACATACAAAAATGAGTTGGATTCCTACACACCAACAAAGAGAACCTTGAAAAGGATATCAGGAAAAGAATACCATTTATAATAACCCCCCAAAACATAAAATAAAATACTTAGGAGTAAATCTAACCAAGGACATAAAAGACCTATTCAAAGACAACTACAAAACACTAATGCAAGAAACCAAAAGAGACTTACTTAAATGGAAAAAAAATACCATGCTCATGAATAGAGGATCAACGTTGTAAAAATGTCAATTCTATCCAAAGCAATGTACAGATATAATGCAATCCCAATCCAAACACCAACAGCATTATTTAACTAGATGGAAAAACTAATCGCCAATTTTATATGTAAAGTTAAGAGGCCCCGGCTAAGCAAAGCTGTATTGGAGAAAAAGAACAAAGTAGGAAGCCTCACACTACTCGATCTCAGAACCTACAATACAGTCACAGTGGTCAAAACAGCCCTGTACTGGTACAACAGCAGATGCATAGACCAATGGAACAGAATGGAGAACCCAGATATCAACCCATCCACCTGTGGTCAGTTGACCCTTGACAAAGGACCAGAGTCCACCGAATGAGGAAAAGACAGTCTTTTTAACAAATGGTGCTGACAAAACCAAATGCCCATCTTTACAAAAATGAAATAGGACCCATATCTCACATCATACACAAAAACTAGCTCAAAATGGATCAGAGACTTAAAACAATGAAGATCATGGAAGAAAAAATAGGGACGATGCTAAGGGCCCTAATACATGGCATGAATACAATATAAACCACAACAAACACATAAACACCAGGGATAAACTAGATATCTGGGAGCTCCTAAAAATTAAACACTTACGGTCATGAAAAAATATCATCAAAAGAATAAAAAGAGAACCTACAGACTGGGAAAAAATAATTTGGCTACTACATATCCAATAGGGGTCTAATCTCTAAAAATCTATGGAATATTTCAACACCTCAACAACAAAAAGACAAATAATCCAATTAAAAAATAGACAAAGGGTCTGAACAGATGCCTCACCGTGAGGAAACTCTCGTGATCATCAGCCATTAGGGAAATTTAAATCAAAACTACAATAAGATACCATCTCACCCTGACATTTGCTGGCACTACTCAAAAAAACCAAAAGTAACAAATATTGGAGAGCTTGTGGGTGCGATTGGGACTCTTATGCACTACTGGTGGGAATATAAAATGGTTCAACTATGAAAAAGGATATGGCGCCTCCTTAAAAAGCTAGAAATGGAAATATAGGAGGAGGTGGGGCCAAGGTGGCGGAATAGTCAGATGCTTCCTTTCGTCCCTCTAGGAACGCGAATCATTAAAGACAAACCTGAAAACCGAGTGGCAGGTGGAAGGCGAGACTATTCAAAAGCAGGGAATGGGGAACTATGGATTGCAGAATTGCTGGTGCCCTGCTAGCTAAGTATGCACAGTGACACGGGCTGAGGCAAGCAGCAAGCAACAGCATCCCAACCCGAGGCCCACCACATCTGGTGCCAAGCAGCAGCCAATCTACACACACCTCCAGAACCACACAGGAGTGACACCAGACATGCAAAAGTTAAGCACAAGCTCCCAAACTACATACATGCTGGCAAAATAACTCCTCCCCCCCACCCCCAGAGCTTCACAGTGGAGAAGGCTTCCAGCCCCTCACCCATCCCCCACCTCACCCTGACACCAGTCCTGCAATATTCAACGATGCCACGCCCCCCTAAACCAGGAAATCTGGGCCAATCAGGAGGCCCTGCCACTTCGCCCAGCCACTGGCAAAGGGGGTCCATAGACTTGGAGCGCCTCTCACCACCACCCAGTACCTTGTGGGCTGATTCAACACCACACACCCTCATCAGTATAAAACAACAGGGCATGCACCTGAAGCCCATTTTCACTTGCAACAGTCAAGGGGGAGCTGCAGATTTGACATTCGGCAATGCCCGGTCCCCTAAGAAGTGACCTCACCCACCCACATCAGGAGCCTGAGGGCCAGCAGCACAACCCACTTTGTCTAGCCTCCCACAACAAGGGTCTGAGAATTAGTGGTGCCTCCTAATCCCTCCAGCCAACAGCGCCAGGCACCGAAGGACCGGCTGTGCTACCCACCCCCACTATGTGCTCTAGAAGACAGGGACACACCCTCCATCCAGGCACCTGGGGGCAGCCGTCAGCCCCCTGCCTTGCCCCACACGCGGCCTCCCATTGCAACCAGAGACCTGTGCCTGCTCTGAACACCCCCATGAAGCCCTGCCAGCTAGGACTGTAGGGGACAGTCTGCACCACACACGCAGTGACTGATGACCTAGACACCTGTGCCCTGAATAACTGCACCCTCACAAGAACAGTGAACAGACTGCTGGGCCCACACACCTAGTAGCTGCTTTGACCACCTGAAGACAGGACGTGGGAGCTTCAACAACACCAACAACGAAAGTAGCTCACATGCCCAGCCTACCTGGGCATATCGAAACATAACAAAAATACAGGACACAGTAAACAAAGATACAATAAATAAATATAATAACTTCTTGATGCCTTGGAGACAAAGGTCAATATCAAATCACATAGAGAAGCAGGACAAGATAGTTCCAGCAAGCGTCCAAAATAAAGAACCAGAAAATCTTCCAGAAGAAGATAAGCCAATGGAACTACCTGATAAAGAATTCAGAAGACTAATATAGAGAGGTCTCCAAGAGATCAGGAAGGAGATCAGGCAAAACTCAGACCAAGCCAAGAAACACACAGACAAGGCAATAAAAGAATTCAGGCAAGCAATACAAGAATAAAATGACAGACTAACAGGCTGCTAGAAAGTATACAGAGACAGGAACTAGAAATCCAAAAGATTAACAATAAAATTTCAGAATTAGACTACTCAATAGTAATACGAGCCATCACATGAATAGACATAGGCACACCCATTGTTCAATCGCAGCATTATTCTCAATAGCAAAAAGATGGAAACAGCCCTAAGTGCTCATCAACAAACGAATGGATAAATAAATTACGGTACATACACACAAATTTTTTTACACTCAATGGAATACTATGCAATGATAAAGAACAATGATGGACCCTCAAAACATCTCACAACATGGATGAATTGGATGGCATTATGATAAGTGAAATAAGTCAATCACAAAAGGACAAATAATGTATGAGGCCACTATTACAAAAACCCCAGAAAAGGTTTTCACAAAGAAAAAAAATCTTTGATGGTTACAAGGGAGGGGAAGGGTGAGGAGAGAAAATCACTAACTAGAGAACAGACAATGTTAAATTTGGTGAAGGGAAACGCAACACATAATATAGGGGAAGTCAGCACAACTTGACCAAGACAATCATAGAAGCTTCTAAGACACATACAAACGCCTTGAAGGAAGGAGTTACTGGTGTTGAGGGCTGGCTACCATGGTCTCAGGAGACATTTAGGTCAGTTGGCATAGCATAGTTCATAAAGAAAATGTTCTACATCCTACTTTGGTGAGTAGTGTCTGGGGTCTTAAAAGCTTGTGAGTGGCAATCTAAGACGCATCTATTGGTCCTATCCCATCTGGAGCAAAGGAAAATGAAGAAAACCAAAGACATGAGAAAAATATTACTCCAAAGGACTAATGGACAACATGAACCACAGAGTCCACCAGCCTGAACCCAGAACTAGATGGTGCCTGGTTACCACCACCAACCGCTCTGACAGAGGTCACAATAGAGAGTCCCAGACAGAGTGGGAGGAAAATGTAAAACAAAATTCAAATTCACAAAAAAGGCCAGAGACTGGAGAAATCCCCGAGATGATGTCCCCTGGACACCCTGCTAACTCAGAACTGAAACCACTTCTGAAGCCCATCTTTGAGCCAAAGATTAGACAGGCATATAAAACAATGTTGAGGTGTAATCCATACTGAAGGCTGTGATCTTTGATCTTCATCAGTAAGTGCTTCAAATCCTCTTCACTTTCAGCAAGCAAGGTTGTGTCATCTGCATAATACAGGTTGTTAATGAGTCTTCCTCCAAGCCTAATGCACCTCAACATAAAGAAAAAAAAAATCCTCACAACAGGACCAACAAGCAACATCATCATGATAAATGAAGAAAAGATTGAAGTTGTCAAGGATTTCATTTTACCTGGACGCACAATCGACACCCATGAAGGCAGCAGTCAAGAAATCAAATGATGCATTGCATTTGGAAAATCTGCTGCAAAAGAACTTTTTAAAGCATTAAAAAGTAAAGATGTCACCTTGAAGACTAATGTGCACCTGACCCAAGCCATGGTGTTTTCAATTGTCTCATATACATGCGAAGGCTGGACTATGCATAAGGAAGACAGAAGAAAAATTGAAGCCTTCGAATTGTGATGTTGATGAAGAATGTCGAATATACCACGGACTGCCAGATGAACAAACACGTCTGTCTTGGAAGAAGTACAACCAGAATGCTCCTTAGAAGCAAGGATGTCGAGACTATGTCTCCCATACTTTGGACATGTTATTAGGAGGGATCATTCCCTGGAGAAGAACATCATGCTTGGTAAATTAGAGGGTCAGTGAAAAAGAGGAAGACCTTCAACAAGATGGACTGGCACAATGTACTCCAGCATAACAATGATTGTGAGGATGGTGCGGGACCGGGTGGTGTTTCGTTCTAATGTATATAGGGTCACTATGAGTTGGAACCGACTTGACTGCACCTAACAACAACAACAACATAAAACAAACAATAACACACTGAGGAACAGGCTTCTTAGATCAATCAAGTATATGAGATCAAACGGACAACACCTGTCCAAAAGCAAAGACAAGAAGGCAGGAAGGGACAGAAAAACTGGACCAGTGGACATGACGACTCTGAGTTGGAAAGGTAGAGAGTGGTGACACATTGCAGAGATTGCAACCAATGTCATAAAACAATTTGTGTATTAATTTTTGAATGAGAAATTATTTGAGCTATAAATTTTTACCTAAACCATAAGAAAAAGGAATGAGAAGGATAGGGAAGCTGGTTAGTTGGTCCTACTTTTGTCAGACAAAGTGGTGAAAGAAAGAGATGAGCTCAGGCTTCAGAGTCACAGCTCAAGCACCACATAAAATACCTCAAATTTGCCACTTGTGCCTGAAAGAAAGCCTTATCTGTAGTAGTAACAGAGCTGATATTGCTGAAAACCAAACCCAAAGTTTTATCAGAAGAATGGGTGAATTACAATAACAAATGAATTCCCAACCTCAAATGATATCTGAAGTTAAAGCGAGGGCATTGATTTGGAAGAAATGGGATCCTGAAACTTGGGGTGGGGACATATGGACAGTTAGTCAGGAAACCAGGAATACTGAGCCCCTAAATTCCATTGAATCACTCCTGCCAATAGAACCTCTTATTCCCAACTGAAGAAATCACTCCATCTTTGTCTGCTAAGACAACCTCCACAGTAAAATCGTTATTCCTTTCTCCCCAATCTGATGAGATTAACCCAGCTGTGCCTGAAGAGTCTTTGTCTGAGATATAGACTTGGGTGGCACCTGGAGTATCGTCTGGGGTATCATCTGAGGCAGATGCCTTACGAGACATTGCTAAATGTTCACAGGACCCACCCCCACCAGCCATTTTTGCATCTATAGCTATGAATAGACTTAAGTCCCAGCAAGCCTTGAAAAGTGAAGTACAAAGTGTGACACATGTGGAGGTACACTACACCCCAAAAGAACTGCTTGACTTTTTTAATATGTACAAACAGAAACCTGGGGAATATGTGTGGGAATGGTTATTAAGGGTGTAGGATAGTGGTGCAAGGAACATAAAGTTGGATCAGTCTGAGTTTATTGATATGGGCCCACTAAGCACAGATCCTTCATTCAGTGTTTCAGCTTGAGAGGTCAGGAAAGGAACCAATAGTTTATTTGGTTGGTTTGCTGAAGAATGGATTACGCAGTGGCCTACACTAAAACAAGTTGAAGTACTAGACTTTCCTTGGTCTACTGTAGAAGATATTGAAAGGCTTAGTGAAGTTGGTACGTCAGAGTGGATTTATCAGATTAGACCCACAGACCCACACATGGACTGCCCAGAGGACACACCTTTTACCACAATTGATGAGGAACAAATTTGTGAAGGGAGCCCCACCATCCTTGAAGACTGCTGTGATTGCTATTTTATATAAGTCAGATTTGACCATGGGAAGTGCCCTAACTGAATTGAGACACCTAACTATAGGGTTGCTATGGGTCGGAATCAACTCAATGGCAACAGGTTTGTTTGTTTGTTTTTAACTACAATGGGGCAGATTGGACCCCAGGGTCATAGGGGTCAAGTGGCGGCACTCAATCGACAAAGAGAAGGTGGGCATGGTTACCATAAGGGACAGCGAAATCAAAGCAGTAATCAGAATAGTCTGACTCATATGGACTTATGGCATTGGCTACTTAGTCATGGTGTCCCTAGGAGTGAAACAGATGGGAAATCTACTAAATATTAACTTCATCTGTACAAGCAGAAGAATTCTAGGTAAGTGAATGGCAGTCTAACTTGAACAACCAGAATAGAGTCACGGCCCCTCAATTAATTCCCAGACTTGAGCCAGATTAGGGACCCACAACCCCTTGAATGAAGGGGAGGCTGAGTCCCCTTAAGGAAGAACCGTACTACACTGCCAAAAATTTATGCTCTTAGTCTTTCTCCCAGCCTTCCCCAGGGGATCTATAGCCTTTTACAAGAGTGAATGTTCACTGGGGAAAAGGAAATAATCAGACTTCTCGGGGACTAGTGCATACTGGTTCTGAACTGCCACTAAATCCAGGAGACTCAAAACCTCACTGTGGCCCACCAATCAGAGTGGGGGTGTATGGAGGTCAGGTTATTAATGAAGTCTTAGCTCTGGTTTGTCTCACAGTGGGTCCAGTGGGTTCCTGAACCCATCCTGTAGTGTTTTCCCCAGTTCCAGAATGTATAATTGGAATAGGTATACTCAGCAACTGGTAGAACTCCCACATTGGATCCCTGATAAGTGGAGTAAGTGCTATTATGATAGTGTAAAAAATTGCATGGGCGCAGTGTCTGACCTTCTCTCAATTCACTAAGGGGAAGGAAAATCAAGATCAACAAGCCAAGGCCGATTCCTATGAGGGAGAGGTCAGACGTGCCTCCTCTCTGCCATTTGCACCAATTCTGACATCAACTGTCCCTCCCATGGCACTTTCTACTTCTCTGCTGGGTTTGATAATTCATTGCAATGGCCACACAGAATTCACAGACAATACTCATGATTATGGGGTTTAGTAGGGAAGTAACAGGTTACAATTCAGGTTCAGGATGCTCAGTATACATTTCTTCCATTAGAACAGCTGCTTCCCAGCTGTGCCCAAAGGCACGCCTCTTTCTGGCCCTTGACCTCTGCCCTGCTCATGCAAGTGTTACAAAGCTCTTTTAGCTCTGCCAGTAAGTGCCCCAAGGCACCCAACTCCACCAGTAAGCCTCAGCCCGAAGGTGCTCAGCTCTAGCTCCATGGATGGGCAACCTTAGCTCCGCCAAGTACCCAGAGGCGCCCTACTCCTCCAGCAAGCCTCCTGCTCAAAGGCACTTATCTTTTCACTCCATGGGCTGGAAAATCCACCACACCATCTCCTGCTGGTCTCCTCTAAGTCTCCTGGTTCCAGGAGGGTCTCAGCCCAGGGATCCCAGGTCCAAAGGACACACACCACTCCTGGCTCTCCTTCCTTGGTGGTGGTGGGATCTTCTTCTCGCCTCTGGGAAGGCTCATTTTAAGCCTAGTGGGATGGCATACTGACTAATCCCCTTGATGGGCCACAATTACGTTATTTACACAGTCCCATCCAATCACTTGGGTGGGAGGTACAAGACCATGGCAAGAAAGGCCACGCAAAAGCGATCCATCGCACCACAGGTAGGAAGAGCCAAGTGGAAGCCATTAGAGCTGCCCCCACTTAGGAAAAATAGTAAATGAAAAGCAATACCACATTCCTGGAGGGGTTGCAGAGACTACTGTCACCTTTAAGGTCTTGAAGGTGGAGAGGTGATGATTCCCACCACATCCCCATTCAACTCACCCATTTGGCTTGTGCAAAAACACATGGATCTTGGAAAATGACAGTGGATTATCAATTGCAGCTGCTTGAGCAAATTAATATATCTCCTGGTTCCTAGTATGCAGCTATTGGTCTGGCTAATGCCTTTTTCTCAGTTCCAGTTTTGAAGGAACACCAGAATCTGTTTGCCTTCAGCTGGCAATGCCAGCAATACACCTCCCCTGTATTGCACCTCCCGTGTATTGCTGGCATTGCCAGCTGAAGGCAAACAGATTCTGGTGTTCCTTCAAAACTGGAATTGAGAAAAAGGCATTAGCCAGACCAATAGCTGCATACTATTTGGGACCATAATCTCCTTTCCCTTCTGCACAATGTCACACTGGTCCATTACATTGATGACATTATGCTAATTGGACCTAGTAATGAAGAAGCTCAATGATTCTGGACTTACTGGTAATTGGGAAATTAATCCCACAAAAATTTAGGTGCCTTCCACCATGGTGAAATATCTAAGAGTCCAGTGGTTTGGGATATGTCAAGATATTCCCTCTAAAGTGAAGGATAAGTTGTTACATCTGGCCTCTCCCACAACTAAAAAGGAGGCACAATGCCTACTGGCCCTCTTTGGATTTTGGAGGCAGCATATCCCTCATTTGGGTGTGCTTACTCCATCCTATTTATCAAGTGGCTCGAAAAGCTGCTAGTTTTAAGTCGGGCCCAGAACAAGAGGAGGCTCTGCAACAGGTTCAGGCTGCCATGCTAGCAGCTCTGCCACTTGGGCCATATGATCTAGCTGATCCAATGGTGCCTGAAGTGTCAGCGGCAGATGGAGATGCTGTTTGGAGTCTTTGGCAGGTCCCTTTTGGTGAATCACAGTGCAGACACTTAGGATTTTCGAGTAAAGCCCTGCCATCCTCTGCAGGTAACTACTCTCCTTCTGAGAAACAGTTTTTGGCTTGTTACTGGGCCTTAGTAGACACTGTACGCTTAACCATGGGCCACAAAGTCATCACGTGGCCTGAGCTGCCCATCATGAACTGGGTGTTGTCTCACCCACAGAGCCATAAATTCAGACATGCACAGTAGCACTCCATCATTAAATAGAAGTGGTATATACGAGATAGGGCTCAAGCAGGACCTGAAGACTCAAGTAAGTTGCCTGAGGAAGTGGCCAAATGCCCGTGATCTCCACTCCTGTCACATTACCTGCCCTCTCCCAGTCTGCGCCTATGGCCTCATGGGGAGTTCCTTATGATCAGTTGGCTGAGGAAGAGAAAACTTGTGTCTGTTTTACAGATGGTTTTCCATAACATGAAGGCTCCACTTGAAAGTGGACAGCAGCAGCACTGTAACCCGTTCTGGCACCTCCTTGAAGGACAGTAGTGTGGGAAAACTCTCCCAATGGGCAGAACTTTGAACAGTGCACCTGGCTGTTCACTTTGCTTGGAAGGAGAAATGGCAAAATGTACAATTGTATACTGATTCATGGGCTGTGGCCAATGGTTTGGCTGGATGGTCAGGGACTTGGAAGGGACATGATTGGAAAATTGGTGACAAGGAGGTATGGGGAAAAGGCATGTTGACAGACCTCTCTGAATGAACCAAAGAAGTGAACATATTTCTGTCTCACGTGAATGAATACTCACCAAAGGGTGAACTCACACAGGGGGATTTTAATAACCAACTGGATAGAATGATGCATTCAGTGAAAACCAGTCATCCTCTTTCCCCAGCCAAGCCCGTCATTACCCAATGGGCTCATGGACAAAGTGGCCATAGTGGCAGGGATTGAGGTTATGCACAGGCTCAGCAACATGGACTTCCACTCACCAAGGCCAGCTTGGCTTACAGCTACTGCTGAATGCCCAATCTGCAAGCAGCAGACACCAACAATGACCCCCAATATGGTGCTATTCCTCGAAGCAATCAGCCAGCAACCTGGTGTCAGGTTGATTACAATGGACCACTTTTCATCATGGAAAGGGCGGTGTTTTGTTCTTACTGGGATAGATACTCTGGATATGGATTTGCCTTCCTTGCCCGCAATTCCTCTGCCAAAACTACCATCTATGGACTCACAGAATGTCTTATCTATCTTCATGGTATCCCACACAGCATCACTGAAGATCAAGGGAGTGATTTCACAACAAACGAAGTAAGGCAATGGGCCCATACTCATGGAATTCACTGGTCTTACCATGTTCCTCATCATCCTGAAGCAGCTGGCTTGATAGAACAATGGAATGGCCTTCTAAACACACACTTACAGAGCCAGCTAAGTGGCAATGCTTTGCAGGGTTGAGGCAATGTTCTCCAGGTGGCTGTATATGTTCTAAACCAGCGTTCAGTATATAGTGCTGTTTCTCCCACAGCCAGGATTCATAGTTCCAGAAATCAAGGTGTGGAAATGAGAGTGGCACCACTCATTATTACCCCTAATATCCCACTCAAAACATTTTTGCCCCCTGTTTCCATGGCCCTATGCTCTGTTGGTCTAGTGGTCTTAGTTCCAAAGGGAGGAACACTATCACCTGGAGACATACCACAGATTCCATTGAACTGGAAGTTAAGAATGCCACCCAGCCACTTTGGGCTCCTCATGCCTCTGGTTCAACAGGCAAAGAAGGGAGTTACCATATTGGCTGGTGTGATTGACCCTGACTACAAAGGAGAAATCGGATTGATGTTGCATAATGCAGGTGAAAAAGAGTATGTCTGGAATACGGGAGATCCCTTAGGGCATCTCTTAGTACTACCATGCCCTGTGATTAAAGTCAATGGAAAGCTACAGCAATGCAATTCCAACATGACTAGTAATGACCCAGACCCTTCAGAAATGAAGGTTTGGGTCACACCACCTGGCAAAGAACCATGACCAGCTGAGGTGCTTGCTTAGGGTAAAGGTAATTCGTAATGAGTGGTCGAAGAAAGTAGTTGTAAATACTAGCTAAGACCAGGTGACCAGCTGCAGAAATGAGGACTGTAATTGTTATGAGTATTTCTTCCTTGTATTTGTGCATCAAATATTTTTGTTTTCTTCACCTATAAAATATAAGATGTAAACGGGGCTAGTGAGTTTTTTGTTGTATGCATGTTAGTTGTATCTCATTAGGCACAAGTATGACTTTGTAATTGCCTTTACTTAGAGATTGCATATGATTTAAGGAGGTGACAAGTTGACAAGGGGTGGACTGTGATGGTTAAGGTTATATGTCTACTTCCCTGGGCCACGATTCTCAGTGGTTTGGCAGTTACGTAAAGATGCAGTCTTCCTCCATGATGTGATCAGCCAGTCAATTGTATGTGGCGTTTCCTTGGGGGTGTGGCCTGAACCATATATATATATGGACATTCTGGAAAAGCTCGCTTACTTGCTCTGGATCCTGCATCTGGCTTGTCATCATCTGACCTCTGATTCTTGCAACTTGAGCCAGCTGCATGCCGTCTTACCTGTCAATCTTGAATTCATCAGCCTTCACAGCCTGTGAGCCAGTGGCCTTCCATCTGACCTGCCAGTCTTGAGTTTGTCAGTCCCTGGAGCTATGTGAGTCAGGAGAAGCCTCCAGCCTGATGCCTGACCCACATACTTGGGACTTGCCAGACTCTACAACTGTGTGAGCTATTTCCTTGAGATAAATCTCTCTCCCTCCCTTTCGCTCGCTTTAGCTCTCTCTCTCTCTATATATATACATATATATATATACACACACATATATATACGCTTCACTGGTTTTGCTTCTCTAGAGAACCCAGCCTAATACGGGCCCAATACGTTTTGTGAAGAGAAAGTGTTTCTTCACCCATAAGCCAGCCTGGTTCTGTAAAACTACTGAGCCAATCCAGCAGACATGCAGACATACAGAAGGCAAGAGGTGAACAGAGAGTCACAGTACACTTGGGCAAAAGCTCTGCCCAAAGGCAAGATGCTGCCTAGCTATGCAACCTGCATTCTTCCCCTGCTGCTTCCTTAAAGCCTCTCCTTGGCATCTTGGCCTGGCATGTTCTGTGGTCAACCAGCACCACATATTCTTTGTGACACTAAACATCTCCTGTCTGCCAGGACTCCAAGTGGTGCCTCAGCTTCAATTCTAAGGAATGTTTTCCCCTCTGGTTGGCAAGGCAGTGAACAGATGTCAGTGGGGGAGAATGAAGGGTGGAGTCAAAGGAAAGGAAAATTCTTGGGTTAGAAGAGACAAGCTGACAGTCTCAAAAGCTAAATGCTTCTCATCTGTGGGCACACAGGCATTCTTTACATATTCTGGAAAAGAGAAGAACGGCTGCAATTCAGAGCTGTCTGGGAAACATTCTTATTATAACTTCATCTTGACAGTGTCCCCATTCAGGAATTTCAAAAGGCTTCATGAAATTTAATGTTCTTAATTAGTATTTATTGATCATGTTGGTCCTCACAACCATATGAATTTGGTAGTTTTAACCCCATTTTACAGATGAGAAACCGTGACTCAGAGACGTTTTTGTTAAATAAATAGCCACCATCAAATCGCTCCTGACTCATGGCGACACAACGCTGCCTGGTCCTGCGCGATTCCCATGATTGGTTGTGGATCAGACCATTATGATCCATAAGGTTTTCGCTAGCTGATTTTCAGAGGTAAATCACCAGGCCTTTCTTCCTAGTTCATCTTAATCGAGAAGCTCCACTGAAACCTGTTCAACATCATAGTAACGTGCAAGCCACCAGCGACAGGTGGGCGGCGGATGTGCACCAGGTGCATTGGCTGGGAATTGAATCCTAGTCTCCGGCAGAGAAGGCAAGAATTCTACCACTGAACAGCTAGTGACTCCAGAGGCATTAAGGTCAGCTAATAAGTGTAGAGTGAATGGGAATTAAACCTACAGCTGCTGATTCCAAATACCAAAATCCTTTTCCTTAATATATCGTTTATTGTTTTTTATAGCCACTAAAAAAAAAAAAATTTTTTTTAAGGTAATACATGTTCATTTTGGGAATTTTTAAACATGCAGAAAGGTATAAGGAAATAAAAATAACACTCCCATAATCCCACCATTCTGAGATAACCATTGTTAACATTTTTACATATATACTTCTGACTTTTTTTAAATATGTGTGTGTCTGTGTGTGTGCTTTATTTTTTATAATATTGTACTTGCAGTTTTATACCTTGGTTTTTCACTTAACATTATTATCTTGTGCATTTCCAGATATCCTTATATATTTGTTGTCATGGACAGAACTGTGTCTCCCCAAAATATCTGTCAAATTGGCTAGGCCATGATTCCCAGTTTTGTGTGATTGTTCACCATTTTGTCATCGGATGTGATTTTCCTATGAGTTGTAAATCCTACCTCTATGATGTTAATGAGTCAGGATTAGAGTCAGTTATGTTACTGAGGCAGTGCTCAATCTATAAGATTAGGTTCTGTCTTAACTCAATCTCTTTTTGAGATATAAAAGAGAGAAGTAAGCAAAGAGACAGGGAGACCTCACACCACCAAGAAACAAGAGCTAGGAGAATAGCAAATCCTTTGGACCCAGGGTCCCTAAGCTGAGAAGCTCCTTGACCAGGGAAGATTGATGACAAGGACCTTCCCCCAGAGCCGACAGAGAGAAGAAAACCTTCCCTTGGAGCTGGAATCCTGTATTTGGACATCTAACCCCCTAGGCTGTGAGAGAATAAATTTCTCTTTGTTAAAGACATCAAATTGTGGTATTTCTGTTATAGCAGCACTAGATAACTAAGACAGAATTTGGTACCAGGAATGGGGTGCTGCTCTAACAGATACCTAGAATGTGGAAGTGGTTTTTGAAACGTGAATGGATAGAGGTTGCAAGAGTTTTAAAGTTCCTAATAGTAAAATCCTAGATTGCCTTGAAGAGGCTTTTGGTGGAATTACAGACATCAAAAATAATTTTGGTGAGGACTCAGAAGGAAGTGAAGCGAGCTGTTACACTGGAGATGGCACAGACCGTGAGAAGCAGCAGCAGAGAAATGGTTTTTGTAATAGTGGCCTCATACATTATTTGTCCTTTTGTGATTGGCTTATTTCACTCAGCATAATGACTTCCAGATTCATCTGTGTTGCGAGATGTTTTGCAGATTCATCATTGCTCTTTATCATTGTTTAATATTCCGTGGTGTGTATGTACCATAGTTTATTTATCCATTAATCTCTTGATGGGCACCTGGGTTGTTTACATCTTTTTGCTATTGTGAATAATGCTGCAATGAACATGGCTGTGCATATGTCTATTCGTGTGACGGCTCTTATTTCTCTAGGATATGTTCCTAGGAGTGGGATTGCTGGATCATATGGTGTTTCTATTTCTAGCTTTTTAGGGAAACACCATATTGCTTTCCAAAATGGGTGTACCATTTTGCATTCCCACCAGCAGTGCGTAAGAGTTCCAACCTCCCCTCAACCTCTCCAACATTTGTTATTTTCTGTTTTTTATTTATTCGTGCCAGTAATGTCGGGGGAAGATGGTATCTCATTGCAGATTTGATTTGCATTTCTCTAATGGCTAGTGATTGCAAGCATTTCTTCCTGTGTCTCTTATCTGTCTGAATGTCTTCTTTGATGAAGTGTCTGTTCATATCCTTTGCCCATTTTTTAACTGGATTAATTGTCTTTTTGTTGTAGAGGTGTTGGATTTTCCTGTAGATTTTAGAGATCAGACCTTTGTCGGATTTCTCATAGCCAATTTTTTTTCCCCAGTCTGTAGGTTCTCTTTTTACTGTTTTGGTGAAGTCTTTTGATGAGCATAAGTTTTCAATTTTTAGAAGATCCCAGTTATCTAGCTTATCTTCTGGTGTTTGTGTATTGTTAGTTATGGTTTGTATCCTGTTAATACAGTTTATTAGGGCCTCTAGTGTTGACCCCATTTTTTCTTCTATGATCTTTATAATTTTTGGTTTTATATTTAGGTCTTTGATCCATTTTGACTTAGTTTTTCTGTATGGTGTGAGGTATGGGTCCTGTTTCATTTTTTTGTGGATGGACATCCAGTTTTGCCAGCACCATTTGTTAAAAAGACTGTCTTTTCCCCATTTAATGTGCTTTGGGCCTTTCTTGAAGATCACTTGACTGTAGGTGGATGAATTGACATCTGGGTTCTCAGTTATGTTCCATTGGTCAATGTGTCTGCCACCGTACCGGTACCAGGCTGTTTTGACTACCACAGCTGTATGGTAGGTTCTGAGGTCAGGTAATGCGATTCCTCCTACTTTATTCTTCTTCTAAAATAGTGTTAAGTCAATCTCCCTTGAGATATAAAAGAGAGAAACAAGCAGAGAGACACAGGAGCCTCATACCACCAAGAAACAACAGCCAGGAGAATAGTGCATCCTTTGGACCTGGGGTCCCTGTGCTGAGAAGCTCCTTGACAGGGGAAGATTGATGACAAGGACCTTCCCCCAGAGCCAACAGAGAGGGAATGCCTTCCCCTAGAGCTGGCACCCTGAATTTGGACATCTCACCTCCTAGTGGTGAGAGAATAAATTTGTTTGTTAAAGCCATCCATTTGAGGTATTACTGTTATAGCAGCACTAGATAACTAAGACATTTGTATGGTGCATGATTTTTCACAGCTGTATAGTATTCTATCATATTATTGTTGTTGTTAGCTGCTGTCAAGTCTGCCCCGACTCATGGTGACCCTATCCACAGCAGGATCAGACTGTTGTCATTCACAGGTTTTCATTGGCTGATTTTTTGGAAGTAGATAGCCAGGACTTTTTCCCTGGTTTAATCAAGGAAACCTGGTGGTGCAGTGGTTAAAGCAATCAACTGCTAACCAAAAGCTGGGTGGTTTGAAACCACCAGTGGCTCCTTGGGAGAAAGATGTGGCAGTCTGCTTCTGTAGAGATTTACAGCCTTGGAAACCTTATGGGGTCGCTATGAGTTGGAATCAACTCAACAGCAATGGGTTTCTTCCTAATCTGTCTTAGTCTAGAAGCCTCACTGAAATCTGTTCAGCATTATAGCAATACACCAACCTCCACTGTCAGACAGGTGGTGGCTGCACAAGAGGTAGATTGGCCAGGAATTGAACCTGGATCTCCCTCATGGGAGGTGAGAAATCTACCACTGAACCACCACTGCCCCCATTCTACCATTCAGACTTATCAAAATTTATATAGCCACTCTCCTACTACTGGATATAGTAATATCCTATTATTTTTAGGAGCCCTGGTGGGGCAGTGGTTAAGAGTTTTGCTTCTAATCAAAAGGTTGGCAGTTCAAGTTCACCAGCTGCTCCTTGGAAACCCTATGGGGCAGTTCTACTCTGTCCTTTAGGGTCTCTATGAATTGGAATCAACTCGACTGCAACAAATTTTTTTGGTCTCCTATTATTGAATATTTAAGTTATATTCATTTTGTTGGTTAATGTAAATAACCAAAAGGTGCAGTGAGCAGCCTTGAACATTTTTTCCCACAATATTAGATTATTCTTTTAGCATAAAGTACTGGAGTGGAATTACTGGGTCAAAGGGGATACACAGTACAAAAACAAACCCTGTATTGCTAATAACTGTAATACACAGCCTCCTACAAAAGGAGAGAGAAACTGAGGCATATTAAGGTAAGGAGACCTCAGTCACCTCAGTGCCTCCTAGCCTGGGAGGATAAGTTTCACTATTTTGCAGTTACTAAGACTCGGAGTCTATAAATTGTCAGGCAGTTAATTACACTGTTCTCAGAAGCAAATGATCTCCATTAAAATAAAAACAGTTGATACATGGTTTACATTCATTTCCTCTTTGAGTACATTTTCCAAAGGAAAAAATTTTTTTTTCTGATCTTCCCCTAGATGAATTACAGATCATTCTTAAGAATCTGTGCCATTTAGAAAGAAAAGAAAAATTAAAGATACAATCAAATCTAAAACGTCCCCACTCACAGAAAAGCCAGGCATTAATAATATATCTAGCCCTGGAGTGTAACTGGATACACACAGCCGAGACATACAGGCAGGGAGACTCTTGATTCCTCTCTTTCTTTCTCACTGTGGCTTTGGTCCCTCCTTGTCTGGATTTCTCAGGGTGGCCCAGGATCTGGCTCCATAAAGCAGGGAGGGGCGTAGATGGCCCAGGTCTCATCTGCCTAAGAATAATGAAGACTTAAATATAGATTTTTTAAAAATCCACAATAAATATTAAAACTTCATTTTAACTATGAATTTTAGCCTTCCCAAGACTCTCCAGTATCCAATTCCTTGGCCAACAAGTAGGATGTGAGACAATCCTTTCCCCCATCTCCACCCTGGGGGTTTATTCTAAGTTGAGAGGTGCCTTGCATCCTCCCCTCCTGAATCTTTTGCAGTTAGTTCCTCGCCCACACTAATTCTCTCACTACTTCTGAGCCAGAAATTCCCTACCCCGCCTTCTTCAACTTGCCAATTTCCAAATCACTGTTCAGAACTCAGACATCATATCCTCCAGGAAGCTTTACCAGCCTTCCAGGCTGAGTCAGGTGCACCTCCTCTGCCTTCACTTGACATTCTAGACTTGTCTCTACAGCAGGCTGGAAAGAAGGAAGAAAGGAATTCAATTTAACTGGTATTTATCAAGTGCCTATTAGGTGCCAAGCACCGTTTTAGGAGCTGGAGATACAGCAGTAAAAACAAATAATGATCCCTACTCTCAAGAAGCTTTACATTCTATTGAGGAGCTTACATTTTAGAGAGAGGGAGAGAGGAGGGAAGCTGCCTGATTGCTTAAACCTCCTAAGTTAAACCACGGATACCTAGTGGTCTACTGCATGACCAGACCCACATGGAATTCTACAGGGCAGGGATGAGCTGAGAACTCAAACCAAGAAGGTTAGACAGTGGTTCTCGACTGAGGGTAGATGACTCTAGAGCGTATTTTGGGGTAAAATCACCACAAAGTAAAGCAAAAAAGAGAGATTTTATTCAGCATATGTTCAAAGAGGTAAAAGTGGGAAAATGGACAAAGCATGCTGCTAGAGCCATGTCTGTCCGAGTCCAAGGAATGTTACAGAATCTTCGGTGTATATTAACATTACAAATAGGTAAAATCACTGAAGCCTTCACGTTTTCGCAGATTGGCTAGAAACTGCTAAATCACTGTAGTTCTACACTTTGAATCGTCTTTCTTAATAATCATTGGTACAGGTTTTAGTAACGACAGTCAGGAGGGTCTTCATCGGTCCAAAAGTCTTACTATTCACTAAATTCTAAAAGAAAAAGATAAGAGTGAAAAATATGTGGGTCTTTTGTGCTCTGTTTATGATTTGTTTATGTGAAAGGTTCCCTAAAAGATGTTTTCCAAGGTTGTCCAAGCTATTGTCTTTATACCTCAGGGCCCAACTGATGTGTCCTTGTAAGGTCTTGTGAGTTCAGCTCCAGCTAGGTCACATTCTTTATACTCAAGGACAGGGAATAATGGCTCCAATATCATCTCCTAAATCAATGGCCATGGAGTTATCACAAGAAGCCTATGAATTCGCAGATCCACCAAGCATTGTCCATCTACTAAATAAACACTATTTTTCACATGGGTGAAGATGAGGTTATAACGCTCAAAAATGCAAATTCACACAAACAAAAACCCAGTGCCGTCGAGTCGATTCCGACTCATAGAACTCACACAAAAGCATTGATGAATTCACAGTAGCATTCTGCCATTGTTTAGTTTTTATTTTTAACAGAGGGAATTTTAAAACTCCAAATTCCATCCTTGGACCTAAAACATGACTGAATGGAAGAACGTGTAGAGTCCTGCTTCTGTTTATAAGCTCTTCCGGCCCATCAGGAAAGGACTTGATGCCCAGGCACCACAGGCTGATGTGGTAGGAAATGAGATGGCACCCATTCCCTGCAGACAGGGAGCTCTTTGAGGGGAGAGACTAGGTCTTATTTGCCTCTGGGTCTCTAGCACCCAACACAAAGGTGATTGGGAAAGTAGATCGGGTCCAGGCAACGTCGTGCCCACCCTTCAAAGCTAGAAAGTAATGATCTGAGAAAAGGTGATTTGAAGCCCTCGGAAAGAATAGATCAGCAAAGACAGTGAGCCTCTTAAGCTACTTAAGTATCAAAACCAAACTAAAAACCCATTGCCATCGAGTCGATGCCAACTCATAGCAACCCTGTAGAGCAGAGTAGAACTGGCCTGTAGACTTTCCAAGGAGCACCTGGCGGATTCAAACTGCCAACCTTGGCAAGGATAAGAAGTTTATACTTTGGAAGCATGCCTATTTTTACATTAAATAAATTTTTGCTAATAATTTTACTTTCTTGTTTCCCTTGGGTTATAATAAAAGTTCCTTTTGAAAATGCCAACCAGTCTCTACTACAATAATGGAAAATAGGATGTGGGTGTGTGAGGAGTAGGGTCCACAATTGGGTTGAAAGCTATATGGGAGAACAGTGGGTGCAAAGATGACAGAAGAATTATGAATGAAAGACCCTAATGGGAAGGTGACCTTCAGAGGACCTTCACTGGCCCAGCCACCTCTTCCCATCTGAAAATTCTTTTTCCACAGCTATTTCTCGTTCAATTAGTAAAGAAGACTACATTTTGCTTTAACAAGGGAGCCTACCACCTTACACCTATTCTCTATAGAATGCAAGCTTGAGCTTCCTGTCTACTTTTAGCTCACCCCTCAAGTCCCTACTGAAAAAACTATAGGGTGCCTGTTCTTTAGAGTATCTCTTAGTTCCTGAAGGTAGCAGGAGTCGTTCCTCATCTTGTACAAATTCCGGCTAGAGAAATGTCAGGACAGTGACTTTCAGTGCACAACTGACTTTGAACTTAGTGTCACTGCAGAGGGCAGAGCATTAGCCTGGAAGTCAGAAGAGAGGGTGAAAAGAATCTAGTAAGAAGTCATTTTAATTTCAATATACATGTGAACTTTGAGTTATTTTTTAAAATAACATTTTATTTGAAGGTTTAGTGTTGCTTTTATTTGGAATTACACATGGGGAGACATTATAATCTTTTCTGTACTCAGGGCCACTAAAGGTCTTAATCAATCTGGGTGCCTCTGGACAAGTCCCTTCCCCTTTCTTAGCCTTGGTTGTTGGGTGCTATTATGCCCACAGTGGTTAATGGCTGAATTTTTGGTGCCACATAGTCTACATTGATCTCACCCAAGACAGAATGGCTCAGGGACAGATATAGTAAATGTGCCACTCTCCTACTAACACCTCCAATGTCATAAAGGTCAAAGTTGAGACCAAGAGCCGTAACTTGAATCTTCTCCTGTTACTCTATTATTTAGTCATCCTGATTTTTTAAAATCACTTTAGCTGTTCATGTGTCTAAAAAAGGAGAAGGTTAAATTTCTTGTTTCTAAAGTGGAGGAAATTCTAGTGAAGGTTTTGGTACCCAAACTTCCAGGAAAGATGTTTTCAACACATGGAAATGCTATGAAGCAGACCAGGAATTTCATGGTATTTAAAAAGAAAATGGGCTTGCTTCCCTTTCCCACTCTGTCAACCCACTGTCCCGAGGGCCTCTGAGATGAAAGGTAGGACAAAGTGAGCCCTGGCAGAGTGCCCATTCCGAGTCCCCAAAGTACCTACCCCCCCCCCAGTCTGATCCAAACAGGCCATATACCCTCCTCAGTAGCAATGCTGGTCAGCTTCAGGGTCTACAACACCTCATCTAACGGTAAATTGGCTGCAGTCTAGGGATCCACTTTTCCTTTTTTTTTGTATAGATTTACAGCAGTCTCCTCGTGCACTGTAGTTACGATTTAAACACAAATAAGCCAGCTGTCCTTTCTGATTTGGAGCCAGAGTTGCCACAAAGTTGGAAAATCAAGAGGAAAGAATTTCACATTAAGATGAAGAGGGTGTTTCCATCATCCACCCAACTGACTATATCCAAGCCAAAGTAATTGTAAGAAGCAACAGAGCATCTTTCCCACAGCAAGTTCATGGGCTAGTGTAACATAATAGTTCTCTAGTGTTATTAAACACACCTCGGTGGCACTGGGTTTTGTGGGTTAGATTCATCTAGTGCTTCAGTGACTCCCTTGCTGGCAAAGGAGATATTATACCCCTAGGCTGATGGCCTGATTGATTTTGTAATTATCATCTAAGCACCTACAAACATTAAATAGATTTCTAAGGGAGGTGTTGGAAAGCTTGGATTTACTCACCACATGGCAGCAGGCGTGGGGCTATTTCCTACTGGCTTTGACCATACCATGCTTGAACTGAATAAAACAGAGTACAGGTCACGACTGTCATAAAATATGTCACATTCAAAGCCAAATAGGGGAAAAACTCAATTTATAGGCAGGGCCATGCCAAGGATATGGTAACTGCCATAGATCCACAACCGGAGGGGCTGAGATCTAGGTCACTGGTAAACTTCATTAGTGGGTCCTCTCCTCCTTCTAATCACCACTCCACCCCATACCAGTTACAACAGCTTCTAAGGCAGTCTCAAAGGGGTTCAAGTCACAAAAGAACAGCCTTCTGAGACAAGGGTGTTGCCAGGCAACCAGCCTAACCCAGTCCCATTGTTTTTACTTTGGAGATGGTGAGGGTATGACCTGGGATTGTCTAAAGCAACACATTGAACCCCTTCAGCATCAACTTACTCCTCCTCTATTTCTCCTTCTCCTCGCCCTGTCTGCGGCCTACAGTCTGGTCTCTGCAAGCCTGGGTGGTATGGGGCAGTCTGACTTGCTACTACTCAGTCAGTTAGCGATAGCCAAGTTGTTCCTTAGGGGAGGCTACATGTGCTGGCCTGGCAGGGTGTCTTTCACTCTAGCCATGTTGCTTCCGAACTTTCTCCTTTTTCTCCCAGGTCTTTCTTGCCCCAATGGCTGCAAGAAATAGACAGAGGAAGAATCTGGGAGAAATCCAGTCAGAGAAAATGTAGGATGAAATGCTGAATGGGAGTACTGACCATCAGCAAAATATTCAGTAAACCAAAACCAAACCCACTGCCATCGAGTCGATTCTGACTCATAGTGACTCTATAGGACTCTATATTCAATAGGGGAGTGGAAATGCTAGGAGGAAAAGACACAAGGAAGAGGAAAGGGCAAGACCCGACAATGATTTTTAAAAAAAAGTATATTTTTTCGAAGTCAAAATATATAGGACAAATACAGCCTGCTGAACACCTTGTGGAAGCTTATGCCTGAGTGACAAGGGGGCCCCAGATGGTGCACTGATTATGCTCCCGAACTTTCTTTGCATTTGGCGCTTAAGCTCAGTCCACTGCTGAGAAGGTCTAATTTAAGCACTAGGCAAATGGAGCCCTGGTGGCGCAATAGTTAAGAGTTACGGCTGCTAAACAAAAGGTTGGCAGTTCAAATTCACCAGCTGCTCCTTGGAAACGGTATGGAGCAGTTCTACTCCATCCAACAGGGTCACTATGAGTTGGAACCAACTCTGATGATACCTAACAGTGAGGCAAATCAAAGCTCCTAAACGGAGAAGTATGTACTGGGAGCCTCAAGGGGAGTCATCAGAACAGAAAATGAAAAATTGGTCCTTTTTGCCAACTTACAGTAGGGAGCTGTGTTCCATTTATGTAGCAGTCCCCTTACTGCCTCTGAGCGAGCTACTAGTACAATCCAAAGGCAAGTGGCCACGCCAAAGCTGAGAGATGGTCGCTCTCCCATATCTTTGCAAACTTCAAAGAAACTAATTCTCAGCAGCCAAACTATTCCAATTTATCTCACAAATTGTTCCCCTCCTTTAAAAGGCAAAAAGCGGATCATCAGAAAGGGTTAGGTCCCAAGGCAACTTGGTGAAGACATACCTTCCCTCACATAGAAGGGGCTCACTGACTCCATGGACAGAAAGGGCTCACTGACTCCGTGGACAGAAAGGCGCAAGTTGGGAAACCAGAGCCTCCTCCTTGTCCTTAACTTATCCTGCTGAACTCAACAGGTGACTCTCTGCAAGCTGACCTATCAAATTTCTCCTAGGCTAATCCTGGTAGTTAGTGGGACCCCAGCAAAAAAAAAATCAACCAAGCCCCAGCTTTCCTGGTCCCCTGCCATGCAGGGCTTCTGGGCCCATGCCTACATTCCACCTTGCAGTCACCTGTGTCTTCCACCTCCCTTTTCCCACAAGACTGAGCTCATTTTTCTCAACCATTAACCTAGGACCTCAGAGCCCTTTATAAAGGGGAGTGCCATGGGCTCTGACTCCTGTCCTAATGGATGGGGGAGGGAGGTCCGCAATGGAGAGGGGCAGGCCCCAGCAATTCTCTCCCAGAACAGCTGGAGGCTGTGCTAAGGCTTACACTCAAGTCAGTCAGTAGCTAGCTTCCACCTCCGTCTGAAACTTTCTGGCCACACTGCTGCTTCTCTCTCCTAATTTTCTGATGGCGTCAACTGGCCCTGGTATTTGGCATGTCCAAGCCACGATCAGCATTTCCAGCACATTCAGACCCCTCAATTTCAGCGGAAACCCCATACTCTAAAGAGGGCACTGCGTTTCCACTGAGAGAGGATTCTCCATTCAAAGTGTTGGGGCCCAAAGGAGAAGGGCTTGCGAAGCCAGCCTACTCTCTTCATGGGTCCTGAGTGCTCAACGAGGGCACCGCTGGGACCTGGCATTTCTCAGGCATAGCTGATTCCTAAAGTGAACGCACTTCAGGAAACTGATGACAGTTCCTTCAAATGGCTCTCTCGAGCAAATCTGTGCAACCAGACCCAAACGGTAGGGTGTCAGGAAAGCTTGGGACAATCCCATCCTACTCCAACCCAACCCACTACTCCTCCGCTCCCTGCATAGCGGCCCAGCGGCCCTGAGCGCGCCTGGAGAAGCAGCCAGGAGGGCACTCACATTCCTCCGAGTGCGAGCCGCGTTCACGCTCCAGCGCGAAGTTGCAAGGGTTTAAAGCTAACAGGCGCCGCCACCCGGCTCCTGCGACCGCTTAGGTGCCGGGCCGCTCCGGCGCGCTTTCCGAAGTGTCCAAGCTCCTAGACCGTAGCAAAAACTCCAGCGGCACGGCCTTTTGGTTCCAGAAGCCACGAGGATAGGGGCACCTCGGGCCTGAGCGCGGGGCCGAAGCAGTTCCAGACCCTGCTGCTCCCAGGAACCCCGCAGGGTCCCCCGCTTCCCTCCCCCAGGCCCCCAGGAGGAGGTGGATAATCCCAGGGCCAGGGTTCCCAAAGGCACTGGGCCACTCAGGATAACGCAGCCGGGTCCAGGAGCAGGAAGTTCCAGCGGTAGAACGGCGGTGGGGGTCAGGGAAACAGGATCCCCTCACTTCCCTAGGGGAGGGGCGGGCCGAGGTAGGGAGGGGGAGGACACAGAGCTGAACACCTACTGGCGCCTCCAGAGGCAGGGCAGACGCTGGGCCGCGAGCCGCCCGGGCACGGTTTACCTAGCTCTTCCTGGTTGTCCTCCGGGCCAAGCAGGCGGCAGGGAAGGCAGCGGCGGAGGCCTACTGTGCGCCGGTACAGGCTGTCGGTACGGTGCCCCAGGGCCAGCAGGTGCCCTTCGAGGTCCTCGAGCAAAGCCAGCGAGTGGCCACAGAGGTCGGCGAGCTGCCGGAGCAGGCTGAGCGCGGCCAGGTGGCTCACGTCGTGGAGCTCGGCCAGCTGCTGCGGCTGGTTCCGCGGACACAGGCGCTGGGGCACCACGGTGCGCCTGTAGAACGGCATCCCGGGCGCGGGCGCGGGGGACCAGCCCGGCGGCGCGGCCGGCTTGCTCTGATCAGCGTCCCTGACCCGAGCACCCCAGAGCGGCGGCCCTAGCTCCCGGTATAGCAGGTCCCTGGGCGCAGGCCGGCAAGGGGGATGGTGCCGGGGCCGGGGAGGGGGGGCGGGTAGGGGAGGGATGGGCTGACTGGTTCCCAGCCGGGAGCACTGGCTCCCCTCGGGGCTGCACACCCGTCTGAGCTACCAGTCCCTCTGACTCGTTCTCCGGGCTCCTCCTCCTAGCCTTTCTCCACCTCCTCCTCCCTCACTCTGCTACTTCGGGATCCCCGCCACCCACTTTTTTTTTCTTTTGCGGTCAGAGATTCTCAGATCAACGCTTGATCAGGGAGAGGAGCGAAAGGAAAGCAGGAGTAAAAAGAGCGAGCTGGAGCGTGGAACAAGGAATGTCTGCATGAGTGGGGTGTGTGTGTGTGTGTGTGAAATGTTCAGTACAGTATGTGTTCCTGCGTCCTCCTGAGGAGCTTGAGTCACAGTACTAATGGTTAAAGTTGTTTTCTGCTTCGTTTTAACTTAAACTTTTCCCCAAGTAAATAATAAAAATTCAAACGCACCCACGCTCACGCCAGTGAGTAACCAGCGGAGCTCTACCAAATAGTCTGACTTCATTCATCCAGCTTTCCTTCTCCAAACATGTACTTGGTGCCACGCATGGACTAAGCTGTGGGTACAGATTTCTAGCGCCCAGGAACTTGGAAGTGAGGAGGAAAGAATCAAATAATTACTTGACTATAAAGCTCAAGAGGGCAGTGTCTCTGGGACTTCCCACAGTACCTGAACTGGTGTTAGAATTCCGGAAGTGATGAATGAAAACAAACCCATTCTCTGGAACAGTAGATTCCTGTTCTTATAGAGGAACACCTCTCCATAAAAAATGTATGCAAAAAGGGAGCCAGGCTGGGCTCCATCCCTGGCCATACTGGGCTCCTGGGACATTCGGCAGAGGGGGGCTTACAGGAGTTAGGATGTGCTTTCAGTGCTGGTAACCCTGCAGTTTCTCTCCATTCTAGAAGGTAGAAGAGAGGGGAACACTGGTGTCCTCAGAAGAGCAGAGTGCATGAGCGCGCGTATATTCCTGGGCACTTGTGAAGCTTCCACACAGAACATTTATTGTCAGCACACTCAGCTTCCATCTGATTCTCCTCTAACTCATCTCTTTGAGTTTGGTGTTTTCCATTTCTTCCTCCTCTTAATTCTCTCCTCATCTTTCCTCCTAAAAATGTTCACGCTATTATAACCTATTAGTAAAACATTTTTAACAAAATACCTGTGCCTGTACTGATGATCCTCATAAGGCCTGTTTTCATTCATTCCCTCAGACAATTGTCCCTTAATCAGTTCAAGAAGACTCTATAGCTCCTTAAGAGTAATTCGATTACCCTTTATGTTGTTCCTTGTTAGGTAAATTGGAGCATGGGTACTAGAAAAGTTGGGTTCTAATTAAAATAAGAATTAACAAATGGGAAAAAGACAATCCCCTTTCTAAACTGTAAAATTCAGTTGCAGAATGACAATCCTGAAATTCTCTATTTGGCAAACTCAAATCTGAGGCAAGAGAGTGACTGGCAGGAAGCAGGTACTTGGCTGAACTCTCCAGAGATAGTTTTCCTTGACCTACAAGCTGTTTAGACTGATCTCAGCTGGGAAGAAGAAGAAATGAGGTTTGAGCAGATTGAAGGAGACTGTGTAGGCAGAGCTTCACTGTCTGAGAGCAGCAGGTCTGGGCCAGGCATAGTGGCTGAGCAACTCTCATTACCCTGATGCCTGAAGCTGATGAATCTTTCTGGGCTATAAAATAAAAAATTCAACTCCAAGCAAATTGATGTTGGCCCCACCCCTTTCCCACCCACCCTGTCTCCCGACGTTCCAGCTAAGCCCCTTCACTACAGCCTCTTCAATGTACTTCAGTGGCTTCCATCGAGGATAGTCAAGGACTTGCAATGGAGCCACCTCAGAACAACACCCTTCCCTTCCCAGGACCAGAACATGTGTAAGCAGTTGAGGGAATATAAATCGTTGCCATCCTTCTTACCTCTATTTTCTTCCCAACAGGGAAGTTGAGACTTCGAGTGAGGGGGCTGCCTTGGGCTTGAGAGGCGTGCCTGAATATAAAGCACCCTTGGAGAAGGAGCACAAAGACCTGGTCCTAGAAGAGCCACAGTCCAGTCAAGCCCACAAGGGCAGGAAATAAGGAGAAAGTTTCCTCTCCTGTGTTCCTACATCCCCCTTCAGCACAGCAGTACACAATGTACTGGAGAGTAGTATTATCCTCCTTGTTTAACAATAATAATATTTATTTTATAATTATATTGTTTTCCCCACTAGACAGTTCCAATAGGGCAGTGACTATGACTGTCTTATTCATTGCTGCATGCCCAAGTGACTGGTACCCAGTAGGTAGCCAGAAAATGTATATTGAATAAATGTATAAATGAAGCTGGATTGTAGGCCGAGTCAGATATGAAGTACCTCACTAAAGGATTTAATTTGGCCCAAGAAGCAATGGAGGGTCATTGTGGATTCTGGAGCAGAGCACTGCCTGACACAGGGAAGGAGATGCTTTAGAACTTTTCATCAGGAGGAATTAGGAAAAGGCAAATGTGGAGGGCAGGGCTCTCATTCCCACCTGTACCCACAACCCCAAGGCCAAGTAGCCAATAAGTGCTACATGAATTAAACGTTTGCTTTGATTAGCCTACAAACCATGACAGCTCACATTCACAAGAAGAAAGAGGGAAAGTGCAAAGAGGAGAAAGAGGAGGTCTTTCACAATCAAGCCAGACCTGAAAGTGCTGGGCGCTTCCTGCCACCCACCAACTTTCAAGCTCCAGGCCTGTAGCAGTTCATGCAGTCACTGTGCTTGGGGTTGCAATCTGAGCATAAGCTGGGCCTGCCTGTGGAATCAGATATAGGTCTGGGCTAGAATCAGAGACTAAGTGGCCAGAGAGGTAGGAAGGAAACTAGGGAGAGTTGACCACTCATGGCCAGCAAGGCCCCTGCTTTTTTTCCCACCTCCAATCCTACCTACCTAGCTGCTGTTAAGAGCCTAAAATTTCAATAAAAAGTGAATTTGAAAGAATAAATAAGTGACCTCAACATGGCATTTGTCCTCCTCCAAGGTGACGGTTTTCACAACTGCAAAATGAAAACTTACAAACGAACCTCATGCAGCCGACTCAGCTTCCCAGTCCAGCCCTCATTCTAACTTCAGGATGAGTGACAAGAAATCCACCTCCATGTTGTTGCCTCTCAAATACACTGAAATATTAGCATCTTGGTGACTAAGAAGCAATGCCAATTTTCTCCTTGACATTCCTCTATTGACTTGAGACTTGCCATGAGCCTCCCTGGTCCCTGTGCCAGGAGACTTAAGAAAGATGCTTTCGTTGCAGATTAAAATACATAGCCAGTAAGGAGGGGTGGGGAGGCTAGTCATCTCTCCCAACTCTAACATTCTGTTGTTTCCTGGCTCTAAGTGTCTGTACCAAGAGAAACTAACAAGAATTGGCAAATACTAGATTGACTCGTTTTTAAAATGTCATTTACCCTTTTTGGTATTTATGCTTGGCTCTGCAGTTAAGTCCACAAGTAAACTCTCCTTAGACGGGCAACACAGTAGCCCAAAGAAAGCTAATTCGCAACTGTTGAATTGGAATAGGGCCTATGTTCAATCAGCAATGCAGCTGATATCATTGCTATACTCTGAAAAGAGCAGGAGCCCATCAGTGCTACAAGATTCGAGAGGAGAGAAAACGTTTCTGCCGTTAGGCTGCAGAAGCTTCACAGAGGGGGCGGGGGTGCCGTCTCAGAGCTGAGCCTCCAGGGTCCGTCTGGAAACTTACACAGCCATCAATTACCTCTTAGGGCTTGAACTTTAGACCTAACTCTGAGCCCAGGCTGACACTGTAAGAAAAGACATCAGATATTTCGAAAAAAAAACTGCAGGAGACTTCACTAGACTATGTTGTTGCTGTTAGCTGCCGTCGTGTCGGCTCCGACTCATAGCGACCCTATGCACAACAGAACGAAACGCTGCCCGGTCCTGCGCCATCCTTACAGTCATTGTTATGCTTGAGCTCATTGTTGCAGCCATTGTGTCAATCCACCTCGTTGAGGGCCTTCCTCTTTTCCACTGACCCTGTACATTGCCAAGCATGATGTCCTTCTCCAGGGCCTGATCCCTCCTAACAACATGTCCGAAGTATGTAAGATGCAGTCTCACCATCCTTGCTTCTAAGGAGCATTCTGGTTGTACTTCTTCTAAGGCAGATTTGTTAGTTCTTTTGTCAGTCCATGGTGTATTCAACATTCTCCAGGACCACAATTCAAAGGCATCAATTCTTCTTAGGTCTTCCTTATTCATTGTCCAGCTTTCACATGCAGATGATGCAATTGAAAATACCATGGCTTGGGTGAGGCACACCTTATTTTTCGAGGTGACATCTTTGCTCTTCAACACTTTAAACAAGTCCTTTGCAGCAGATTTACCCAATGCAATATGTCTTTTGATTTCTTGACTGCTGCTTCCATGGCTGTTGATTGTGGATCCAAGTAAAATGAAATCCTTGACAACTTCAATCTTTTCTCTGTTTACCATGATGTTGCTCATTAGTCCAGTTGTGAGGATTTTTGTTTTCTTCATGTTGAGGTGCAGTCCATACTGAAGGCTGTAGTCTTTGATCTTTATCAATAAGTGCTTCAAGTCCTCTTCACTTTCAGCAAGCAAGGTTGTGTCATTTGCATAATGCAGGTTGTTAATGAATCTTCCTCCAATCCTGATGCCCCCTTCTTCTTCACATAGTCCAGCTTCTCGTATTATGTGCTCAGCATACAGACTGAATAGGTATGGTGAAAGAATACAACCCTGATGCACACCTTTCCTGACTTTAACCCAATCAGTATCCCCTTGCTCTGTCCGAACAACTGCCTCTTGATCTATGTAAAGGTTCCTCACGAGCACAATTAAGTGTTCTGGAATTCCCATTCTTCGCAGTGTTATCCATAGTTTGTTATGATCCACACAGTCAAATGTCTTTGCATAGTCAATAAAACACAGGCAAACATCCTCCTGGTATTCTCTGCTTTCAGCCAGGATCCGTCGGACATCAGCAATGATATGCCTGGTTCCAGATCCTCTTCTGAAACCGGCCTGAATTTCTGGCAGTTCCCTGTCGATATACTGCTGCAGCTGTTTTTGAATGACTTTCAGCAAAATTTTCCTTGCATGTGATATTAATGATATTGTTCTATAATTTCCACATTGGGTTGGATCACCTTTCTTGGGAATAGGCATAAATATGGATCTCTTCCAGTCAGTTGGCCAGGAAGCTGTCTTCCATATTTCCTGGCATAGACAATTGAGAACCTCCAGCGCTACATCTGTTTGTTGAAACACCTCAATTGATATTCCATCAATTCCTGCAGCCTTGTTTTTCACCAGTGCCTTCAGAGCAGCTTGGACTTCTTCCTTCAGTACCATCGGTTCCTGATCATATGCCACCTCTTGAAATGGTTGAACATCGACTAGTTCTTTTTGGTATAATTACTCTGCGTATCTTCTTTTGATGCTTCCTGGATCTTTTAAGAGTTTCTGATAGAATCCTTCAGTATTGCAAGTCGAGGCTTGAATTTTTTCTTCAGTTCTTTCAGCTTGAGAAATGCTGAGCTTGTTCTTCCCTTTTGGTTTTCCATCTCCAGCTCTTTGCACATGTCATTATAATATTTTACTTTGTCTTCTCAAGAGGCCCTTTGAAATCTTCTGTTCAGTTTCCTCACTTCATCAATTCTTCCTTGTGCTTTAGCTGCTCAGCGTCCGAGAGCAAGCTTCAGAGTCTCCTCTGACATCCATCTTGGTCTTTTCTTTCTTTCCTGTCTTTTCAGGTGTCTGTCAGTTTGTCGTACTGTGGGGGCTTGTGTGTTGCTGTGATGCTGGAAGCTATGCCACCAGTATTCAGAAACCAGCAGGGCCTCCTATGGAGGACAGGTTTCAGGTGAGCTTCCAGACTAAGACAGACTAGGAACAAGGACCCGGCAGTCTACTTCTGAAAAACATTAGCTAGTGAAAACCTTATGAATAGCAGCGGAACATTGTCTGATATAGTGCTGGAAGATGAGCCCCCCAGGTTGGAAGGCACTCAAAAGATGACTGGGAAAGAGCTGCCTCCTCAAAGTAGAGTTGACCTTAATGATGTGGATGGAGTAAAGCTTTCGGGACCTTCATTTGCTGATGTGGCACGACTCAAAATGAGAAGAAACAGTTGCAAACATCCATTAATAATTGGAACCTGGAATGTATGAAGTATGGATCTAGGAAAATTGGAAATCGTCAAAAATGAAATGGAGCACATAAACATCAATATCCTAGGCATCAGTGAGCTGAAATGGACTGGTATTGGCCATTCTGAGTTGGACAATCATATAGTCTGCTATGCTGGGAATGACAACTTGAAGAGGAATGATGTTGCATTCATTGTCAAAAAGAACATTTCAAGACCTATCCTGAAGTACAACACTGTCAGTGATAGGATAATATCCATAGGCCTACAAGGAAGACCAGTTAATACGACTATTATTCAAATTTACGCACCAACCACTCGGGCCAAAGATGAAGAAATAGAAGATTTTTATCAGCTGCTGCAGTCTGAAATTGATCGAACACGCAATCAAGATGCATTGATAATTACTGGCGATTGGAATGTGAAAGTTGGAAACAAAGAAGAAGGATCAGTAGTTGGAAAATGTGGCCTTGTGATAGAAACAAAGCCAGAGGTAGAAAGATAGAATTTTGTCAGACCAATGACTTCATTGCAAATACCTTCTTTCACCAACATAAACAGCGACTATATACTTGGACCTCATCAGATGAAACACACAGAAATCAAATTGACTACATCTGTGGAAAGAGACAATGAAAAAGCTCAATATCAACAGTCAGAACAAGGCCAGGGGCCTACTGTGGAACAGACCATTAATTGCTCATATGCAAGTTCAAGCTGAAACTGAAGAAAATCAGAGCAAGTCCATGAGTGCCAAAATATGACCTGGAGCATATCCCACCTGAATTTAGAGACCATCTGAAGAATAGATTTGATGCACTGAATGTTAGTGACCAAAGACCAGACGAGTTGTGGAATGACATCAAGGACATCACTAGACTATACACAGATTCTTTTTTTTTTTAATAATTTTTATTGTGCTTTAAGTGACTCGATGGCACTGGGTCTGGGTTAAGTGAAAGTTTACAAATCAAGTCAGTCTCTTACACAAAAACCCATACACACCCCGTTATGCACTCCCAATTACTCTCCCCCTAATGAGACAGACCACTCTCTCCCTCCACTCTCTCTTTTCGTGTCCATTTCATCAGCTTCTAACCCCCTCCACCCTCTCATCTCCCCTTCAGGCAGGAGATGCCAACATAGTCTCAAGTGTCCACCTGGTCCAAGAAGCTCACTCCTCACCAGCATCCCTCTCCAACCCATTCTCCAGTCCAATCCATGTCTGAAGAGTTGGCTTCGGGAATGGTTCCTGTCCTGGGCCAACAGAAGGTCTGGGAGCCATGACCACTGGGGTCCTTCTAGTCTCAGTCAGACCATTAAGTCTGGTCTTATGAGAATTCGGGGTCTGCATCCCACTGCTCTCCTGCTCCCTCAGGGGTTCTCTGTTGTGTTCCCTGTCAGGGCAGTCATCGGTTGTAGCCAGGCACCATCTAGTTCTTCTGGTCTCAGGATGATGTAGGCGCTGGTTCATGTGGCCCTTTCTGTCTCTTGGGCTTGTAATTGCCTTGTGTCCTTGGCAGCCTTCGTTCTCCTTTTTTCCAGGTGCGTTGAGACCAATTGATGCATCTTAGATGGCTGCTTGCTAGCATTTAAGACCCCAGACGCCATTCTTCAAAGTGGGATGCAGAATGTTTTCTGAATAGATTTTATTATGCCAATTGACTTAGGTGTCCCCTGAAACCATGGTTCCCAGACCCCTGCCCCTGCTACACTGGCCTTTGAAGCATTCAGTTTATTCAGGAAACTTCTTGGAGAGTGGAGGGAGAGAGTGGTCTGTCTCATTAGGGGGAGAGTAATTGGGAGTGCGTAACGGGGTGTATATGGGTTTTTGTGTGAGAGACAAACTTCTTGGCTTTTGGTTTAGTCCAATTGTGCTGACCTCCCCTGTATTGTGTGCTGTCTTTCCCTTCACCTAAAGTAGTTCTTATCTACTATCTAATTAGTGAATACTCCTCTCACACCCTCCCTCCCTCCCCCCTCTCGTAACCACGAAAGAATGTTTTCTTCTCAGTTTAAGCTATTTCTCCAGTTCTTATAATAGTGGTCTTATACAATATTTGTCCTTTTGCAACTGACTAATTTCACTCAGCATCATCCCTTCTAGGCTCCTCCATGTCATGAAATGTTTCACAGATTCCTCACTGTTCTTTATCGATGTGTAGTATTCCATTGTGTGAATATACCATAATTTATTTATCCATTCATCCGTTGATGGGCACCTTGGTTGCTTCCATCTTTTCGTTATTGTAAACAGTGCTGCAATAAACATGGGTGTGCATGTATCTGTTCATGTAAAGGCTCTTATTTCTCTAGGATATATTCCTAGGAGTGGCACTGCTGGATCGTATGGTATTTCTATTTCTAGCTTTTTAAGGAAGCACCATATTGTTTTGCAAAAATGCTTGTACCATTTTGCACTCCCACCACCAGAGGTTCCAATCTCCCCAGAACCTCTCCAACATTATTTACTTTTTTTTTATGCCAGTAATGTTGGTGTGAGATAACATCTCGCTGTAGTTTTGATTTACATTTCTCTAATGGCTGATGATAGTGTGTGTATTTCCTCAAGCGTCTGTTAGCCACCTGAATGTCTGCTTTGGTCTGGTCATATCTTTTGCCCATTTTTTAATTGGATTGTCTTTTTGTTGTAGAGGTGCTGGATTTTCCTGTAGATTTTAGAGATTAGACCTTTGTCAGATATGTAATAGCCAAAACTTTTTTCCCAGTCTGTAGGTTCTCTTTTTACTCTTTTGGTGAAGTCTTTCGATGAGCAGAAGTGTTTAATTTTTAGAAGAGCCCTGTTATCCAGTTTATTTTCTGGTGTTTTGTATTGTTAGTTGTGGTTTGTATCCTATTTATGCAGCATATTACGCCACCAGCATTAACCCTATTTTTCTTCTGTGATATTTATAGTTTTTGGTTTATATTTAGGTCTTTGACCTATTTTGAGTTAGTTTTTGTGTATGGTGTGAGGTATGGGTCCTGTTTTCAGTTTTTTACAGTTTTGCTAGCACCATTTTTTTTTTAAAGACTGTCTTTTCGCTGTTTAATGGACATTGGGCCTTCGTCAATGATCATATGGCTGCAGGTATATAGATTTACATTTGGCTTCTTGATTCTATTCCATTGGTCTATGTGTCTGCCATTGTACCAGTACCAGGCTGTTTTGACTACCATAGCTGTGTGGTAGGTTCTGGGGTCAGGTAATGCTGGCCTCCTACATTGTTCTTTTTCTTTAATAATACTTTAATTATCTGGGGCCTCTTTCCTTTCCATATAAAGTTAGTGATTAGTTTTTCTATCTCGTTAAAGGATGCTGTTGACAATGGGATCGGGATTGCATTGTATTTGTAGATGGCTTTGGGTAGAATTGACGTTCTCACAATGTTGAGTCTACCTATCCATGAGCATAGTATGTTTTTCCATTTATGTAGATCTCTTTTGATTTCTTGCAGTAGTCTTTTTTTTATTAACTTTTATTGAGCTTCAAGTGAACATTTACAAATCAAGTCAGACTGTCACATATAAGTTTATATACACCTTACTCCGTACTCCCACTTGCTCTCCCCCTAATGAGTCAGCCCTTCCAGTCTCTCCTTTCATGACAATTTTGCCAGCTTCCAACTCTCTCTATCCTCCCATCCCCCCTCCAGACAGGAGATGCCAACACAGTCTCAAGTGTCCACCTGATATCATTAGCTCACTCTTCATCAGCATCTCTCTCCTACCCACTGTCCAGTCCCTTTCATGTCTGATGAGTTGTCTTCGGGAATGGTTCCTGTCCTGTGCCAACAGAAGGTTTGGGGACCATGACCACCGGAATTCCTCTAGTCTCAGTCAGACCATTAAGTACGGTCTTTTTATGAGAATTTGGGGTCTGCATCCCACTGATCTCCTGCTCCCTCAGGGGTTCTCTGTTGTTGCAGTAGTCTTTTGTAGTTTTCTTTGTATAGGTCTTTTACATCCCTGTTTAGATTTATTCTTAGGTATTTTTTTTTTTTTAGGGGCCATTATAAATGGTATTGCTTTCCTGATTTCCTTTTCATCATTCTCTTTATTGGTGTATAGGAATCCAACTGATTTTTTATGTTTATCTTGTATCCTGCTACTCTGCTAAATCTTTCTATTAGTTCCAGTAGTTCTCTTGTGGAGTCTTTAGGGTTCTATATGTATAGTATCATATCACCCAGGAATAGGGATAGTTTTACTTCTTCCTTACAAATTTGGTGCCCTTTTTTTCCTTTTCATGCCTTATTGCTCTAGCTAGGACTTCCAGCACAATGTTAAATAGGGGTGGTGATAAAGGGCATTCTTGTCTTGTTCCCATTCTTATGGGGAATGTTTTCAGCCTTTCTCTATTGAGAAAAATGTTGTCTGTTGGTTTTGTATGTTGTTGTTGTAAGGTGCCATTGAGTTGGTTCCAACTCATAGCAACCCTATGTACAACAGTACAAAACATTGCCCAGTCCTAACCACAATTGTTGTTATGCTTGAGCCCCTTGTTGCAACGACTGTGTCAATCCATCTCATATGTTAAGAAATTTCTCTTCTCTTCCTATTTTATTGAGAGTTTTTATCAGGAATGGGTGTTGTACTTTATCAAATATCTTTTCTGCATCGATCAAGGTGATTGTGTGATTCTTTTTTTTTTCTTTATGTGGTAGATTATGTTGATTGATTTTCTAATGTTAACTATCCTTGCATGCCTGGTATGAAACCTACTTAGTCGTGGTGTATTATTTTTTTTATATGTCTGCTGCTAAATTCCATTGGCTAGAATTTTATTGAGAATTTTTGCATCTATACTCAGGAGAGATAATGGTCTGTAATTTTTTTGTGGCGTTTTTGCCTGGCTTTGGTATCAGGGTGATGCTGGCTTCATAGAATGAAATCAGAAGTATCCCTTTCTTTTCTGTGTTCTAAAATAGTTTGGGTAGTGCTCGTACAAGGTCTTCTATGAATGGTAGAATTCTCCAGTGAAGCCATCTAGACCAGGACTTCTTGTTGTTGGTTTTTTTTTTTTTTAATTACCTCTTCAATCTCTTCTTTTGTTATGGGTCAGTTCAGATTTTCTACCTCAGTTGTGTTAGTATAGGTAGGCAGTGTGTTTCTAGAAATTTGTCCATTTCCTTTAGGTTTTCATATTTGTTGGCATACTCTGTGATGATCCTTTTGATTTCATTTGGGTCTGTTTTAATGTTCCCCATTTCATTTCTTATTAGGGTTATTTGTGTCCTCTCCTTTTTTTTCTTTTGTCAATTTGATCAATGGTTTGTTGATGTTGATCCTTTCAAAGATTGAACTTTTTGTTTAGTTTATTCTATTGTTTTTCTAGTCTCTATTTCACGAATTTCTGCTCTGATCTTTATTATTTCCTTTCTTCTGGTGGCTGTGGACTTCTTTTGCTGCTCTCTTTCTATTTGTTTGAATTGTAAGGTTAATGATTTGATTTTGTCCCTTTCTTCTTTTTTCATGTGTGTGGCTATTGCCATAAATTGACCTCTGAGTACTGCCTTAGCTGTATCCCATAGGTTTTGTTATGATGTGTTTTCATTCTCATTTGATTCTAGAAACTTTTTACTCTATCTTTGACTTCTTTTATTACCCACTGGTTTTTAAGCAAGATATTGCTCAGTTTCCATGTATTTGTTTTTTTTTTCCCTTGCTCTTCCTGTTATTAATTTCTACTTTTATGGCATTGTGATCAGAGAAGGTATCTCTCAAGGTTTTGGATTTTGTTGAGGGTTGCTTTGTGGCCTAAGATGTGGTCTATTCTGGAGAATGTCCCATGTATGTTGGAAAAGAATGTATACTTTGCTGCTGTTGGGTGGAGTGCTCTATATATGTCTATGAAGTCAAGATGGTTGATTGTTGCCTTAAGATCTTCTGTACCTTTGCTAAGATTCTTTCTAGATGTTCTGTCATTTACTAAGGGTGGTGTGTTGAAGTCTTCTACTATTATTGTGAACCTGTCAGTTTCCCTTTTCAATGCTTTTAGAGTTTGTTTTATGTATTTTGGAGCCCTGTCATTGGGTGCGTAGATATTTATTATAGTTATGTCTTCATGGTGGACAGTCCCCTTAATCATTATATGATATTCTCCCTTATCTTTTGTGGTGGATTTTGCCTTAAAGTCTATTTTGTCTGAGATTAGTATTGCTACTCCTGCTCTCCTTTGGTTGCTGTTTGCTTGACATTTTTTTTCATCCTTCGATTTTTAATATATTTATGTCTTTGTGCCCTAAGGTGTGACTCTTGTAGATAGCATATTGATGGGTCATTTTTTTAAACCACTCTGTCACTCTTTCTCTCTTTACTGGTGCATTTAGGCCATTTACATTCAGTGTGATTATCAATAGGTATTAGTCTATTGCAGTCATTTTGTAGTGTTTTGTTTTTTTTGTGTGTGTTGTTGATGATTTCTTTGTTCCTCTTACTCTCCTGTGCTAAGTTCCTTTTGTTTGTGAATTTTTTTTGTTTCTTTATTGTAGATTTTGTGTCTACTGAGACTTTATGTTTTTCTTCTTTATTTTCATGAGGAAGCTCGTAACTTTCTTTGTGGTTACCTTGATATTTACCCTTATCTTCCTAAGATTGAACCAGTCTTTTCTTACTGAATATCACCTTGACTTCCTCCCCATTTGTAAGTTCTATATCTACACTTTGTGTTCCCCCTTTTATTGTTCTGACATTGTTGTCATTTACAGATTGACATCCCTAGATCCCTAATTTGAATCTCTTATTTTTGTTTTATCCTTGAGAGTCCATTACCTAGGCTGGTATTTGGCTGATACTGACCTGTATCCTAGATTCAAGTTATTGTCAGATGTTGTTTGGTCTCTAACAAAGGACTCAATTTAATAATTCTTGTAAGTTTGGTTTGGTTTCTACAAATTCCTCTAATTTCTGTTTATCTGGAAATGTCTTAATTTCACCATCATATTTGAGAGAGTTTTGCAGGACATATTATTCTTGGTTGGTAATTTTTTTTCTTTCAAGGTTTTATATATATATCCTCCCATTGCCTTCTTGCCTGCATGGTTTCTGCCAAATAATCAAAACTTAGTCTTATTGTTTCCCCTTTGTATGTGACTTTTTGTTTTCCCGGAGCTGCTCTCAGGATTCTTTTTTTGTCTTTGGTTTTAGCAAGTGTTGATTATGATATGTCTTGGTGACTTTTTTGCGGGGGGGGGGGTTATCCTGTATGGGGTTTGTTGAGCTTCTTGGATGGTCAGCTTTTCATCTTTCATGATATTTGGGAAGTTTTCTGCCAGCAAATCCTCAACAATCTTCTTTGTGTTTTTCATTTTCTCCCCCTACTCCCAGAGGGCAGCAGGAGGTATCCAGAGCCATTGCCAAGGGGCCAGAGGTCTGGGCTGGCTACCCTGGGGGCCGCTGTGGGTGGCAGAAGGGTTCCAGAGCCATCGCCCATGGGCCCAGGGTCTGGATTGGGTCCCCCAGAGGCACGGGTGGTGGTGGGAAGAGTCTGGAACCAAGGGGAGGGGTCTGGGGTCCATGCCAGGTCCTCTGGTTTCTTCAGCTGGTGGCAGGTGGGGTTCAGAGCTGGCTGGAAGGGGCCTGGAATCTGGGCCTGGTCCCCTGGTTGCTGCGGGTGAGAGATGAAGGGTAGATGTAGAAGGGGGTGTGAAGGCAGGGGCAGATGGAGCTAGACGGAGGAGGACAATAGGATGGGTTTGTACTCTGGTTCCTGGCAGTCAGGGTTGCTGAGACTGGCAGTTATAGCCACTGTTTACCGGAGGGGTGAGTGTTGTAGGAGTGTGCTCTTGTGGTTACCGAATGAGAGTCTGAGCTTCTCCTTGAGTTGTAGCCAGCAAAGTGGTCTTACTTCCCCCTGGGTGTGTCCACACCTTACCTCTACCTCCTATTGGAAATTCTGTGGAGGTGACTTTCTGTCTGTGGGGGTTGTTGGCTATATTCCAAGATGGCAACGCTGAGTCATGCCACTTGGTCAGGAACCTCCACTCCGTATCTCTATTCCTTCCCCATTTTCTATCAGTTTCTTCTTCTCCTCAGTGACTTCCAACCTAATAATTTATCCCTTCATTTAAGGGTCAGGGCTCTAGGATTGATGTCTGTATCTGTTTTACTTGGTTTTTGAGGTCTTTGCTGAAGCTGGATGGCTTAGTGTGTCTGACTAATCTGTCATCGTGCCTCCCCCTTAGGACTGTTTTTATGTACAAAGTTTGTGAATCAAAGTCAGGACCACATTTCTGGAGGGATTTCAGAGATTAGCACCACCATCAAGGACATGAAAGATGCAGGTGTGGTGATTTCCACCAAATCCTCTTTCAACTTTCCTATTTGGCCTATGCAGAAGACAACTGGATGTTGAGGAATGATAGTGGACAATTGTAAACCTAATCCAGTGGTGGCTTCAATTGCATTCCTTTTCCAAAGGTGGTTTCATTGTTTGAGCAAGTTAACACCTCCTCTGATGCCTGGTATGCAGCTATTGATCTGGCAAATGACTGGTTCTCAATTACTGTTGGTAAAGACCACTAGAAGGAGTTTTCCTTCAGCTGGCAAAATCAGCAATACACCTTCACTGTCCTACCTCAGAGCTATATAGACTCTTCGGCCCTAAGTCCACAGGGACCTTGATTGCCTTTCCTTTCCTGGGTGCATTCTGCTGACCCTTAACATTGATGATCATGTTGATTAGACCTGTTGAGCAGGAAGTAGCAACTGCTCGAAACAAATTGGTAAGACTTTTGTGTGCCAGAAAATGGGAAATAAAACTCTAAAAAATTCAGGGGCTTTCACTGGTGGGAGTGCAAAATGGTACAGCCGTTGTGGAAAACAGAGTGGTGGATCCTTAAAAGCTAAAAAAGAAGTATCATATGACCCAGCAATTCCACTCCTAGGTATATACCCAAAAGACTTGAAAGTAGAGACTCAGAAGGAACTTGTACACCAATGTTCATTGCAGCACCATTCACAATAGCCAAAAGGGGGAAACAACCTAAATTCCCATCAACAGATGAATAGATAAACATAATGTTGTACATACATACAATAGAATACTACTCAGCTGGTAGGAGAAATGAAGTCTTGATACATGCTACAGTATGGATAGAGCTTGAAAACATTATGCTGAGCAAAATAAGTCAATCACAAAAGGGCAAATAATGTATGACCCCACTTATATAAAAAGACAAGAAAAGACAAATGTGTAGAGACTAAAGTTTATTAGTAGTTACCAGGGGTGGGAAAGAAGGGGAAAAGGGGTATTAAGGGTGATGGAAAATCACATTGATTAAGGGTAGGGTTGCACAGCTGATCATTGTAATTGCTGTCAATAAACTGTACACCTGTAAAAAGCTGAATTAGCAGAAAAAAGAAAAAGAACGGAATTTTTATAAATTAAAAAAAATTCAACCTCAGTAAAATTTCTAGGGATCCAGTGATGTGGGACATGTTGGGACAATCCTTCTAAAGTGAAGAACAAGTTGTTGTATCTGGACCCTCTTACCACCAAAAATGATACAAAATCCTAGTGGATTTTCGAGGTAACATATACCTCATTTGGATATGCTAAACCAAGCCAAACCCATTGCCATCTAGTTGATTCTGACTAATAGTGACCCTACAGAACAGAGTAGAACAGCCAAGGAGTGGCTGGTGGATTCGAACTGCTGACCTTTTTGTTAGCAGCCAAGCTCTTAACCACTGCACCACCAGTACTACTCCAGTTAATTTACTGAGTAGCCAAAAAAGCTGCTATTTCTTAATGGGGCCCAGAACAAGAGAAGGCTCTGCCACAGGTCCAGGCTACCACACGAGCTTCTCTGCCACTTTGGCCATATGTTACAGCAGATCTAATGGTTCTTGAAATGTCAGTGGCAGATAGGGATGCTGTTTAAAACCTCTGGCAGGTTTTATAGGTGAATCACAGTGCAGATACTTAGAATTCTGGAGCAAAGTCCTACCATCTGCAGCAGATGACTGCTCTCCTTCTGAGAAATAACTCTTGGCTTTCTACCAGGCCTTAGTAGAGACTGAATGTTTAACCATGGGCTACCAAATTACTATGTGACCTGAACTGCCCATCATGAATTGGGTGTTCACATAAAATTAAGTTTTCGCAGTAAGCTCTTCATTATCGAATAAAAGTGGTGTTTATAAGATCAGGCTCAAGCAGGTCCTGAAAGTTCAAGTAAGTTGTATGAGGAAGAAGCCCAAATGTCCACGGTCCCTACTTCTGCTATATTGCTTTCTCTCACTCAGTTTCCACATATAGCCTTATGGGGAGTTCACTACAACCGAGGAAGAAAAAACCTTGGGCCTGATTTACAGATGGTTCTGCACAATATGCAGGCACCATCTGCACGTTGACAGATGAAGCACTACAGCTTCTTTATGGGACATCCCTGAAGGACAGTGGAGAAGGGAAATCTGTCCAGTGGGCACAACTTTAAGCAGTGCATCCTAATGTTCATTTTGTCTTAAAAGATAAATGGCCAGAGATAAGAATCTATACTCATTCATGAGTTGCGTTCAATGGTTTGGCTGGGGGATCAGAGACTTGGAACGGACATGATTAGAAAATTGATGACAAGGTAGTTTGGGGAGGAGGTTTGTGGATAGAACTCTTTGAATGAGCAAAAAATGTGAAGATATTTGTGTCCCATGTGAATGTTCACCAAACAGTGACCTCAGTAAAGAGAGCTTTTAATAATCAAGTGGATAAGATGACCTATTCCATGGATACCAGTCAGCCTCTTTCTCCAGCTACTCTGGCCATTGCCCAATGGGCTCATGAACGAAGTGTCCATTGTGCCAGGGGTAGAGGCTATTTATGGGCTTAACGACATGG
This sequence comes from Loxodonta africana, assembly GCF_030014295.1. Classification (NCBI taxonomy): domain Eukaryota; kingdom Metazoa; phylum Chordata; class Mammalia; order Proboscidea; family Elephantidae; genus Loxodonta; species Loxodonta africana. Next base: position 81,363,483 of record NC_087369.1, on the reverse strand, counting down.
ACTTTCACTCACCAAGGCTTACCTGGCTGCAGCCACTGCTAAGTGTCCAATCTCCCAGCATCAGAGACAAACACTGAAGCCTTGATATGACACCATTCCTTAGGGTGAACAGCCAGCAAACTGATGGTAGATTGATTACATTGAAAAGCTGCCATCTTGGAAAGGGCAGAGTTTTGTTCTTACTGGGATAGACACTTACTCTGGATATAGATATGCTTTCCCGGCACACAAAGCTTCTGCCCAAACTACCACCTGTGGACTTACAGAATGCCTTACCCACCATCATGATATTTCACACAACATTGCTTTTGATCAAGGAAAGCACTTCACATAGTTGAAATGTGGCAATGGACTCATGCTCATGGAATTCACTGTTCTTACCATGTTCCCCATCATCCTGAAGCAGTTGACTTTATAGAATGGTGGAATGGCATTATGAAGACTCCGTTACAATAGAATCTAGGAGGCAATGCCTTTCAGGGCTTGAGCGATGTTCTCCAGAAGGCTATATATGCTCTAAAACAGTGTCAAATATACAGTGCTCTTTCTCATACAGCCAGGATTTATGAGTCCAGGAATCATTGGGCGTAAATGGGCTTGGCTCCATTCACTATTACCCCTAGTGACCCACTAGCAAAATTTTTGCTTCCTATCCCTTTGACCTTAGGCTCTGCTGGTCTAGAAGTTTTAGTTCCAAAGAGAGGAATGCTTCTACCAGGAGACACAACAATTACTCCATTGAACTGGAAGTTGAGACTTCCACCTGGCCACACTGGCCTCATCATGCCTCTGAATCTACAAGCAAAGAAGGGGTTTTGTGTCCTAACTGGGGTGATTGATCATGATTATGAAAGAGAAATTGGATCACTATTGTACATGCTCTGTGATTAAAATCAGTAGCAAACTACAATGACCCAATTCAGGCAGGGCTGCTAATGGCTCAGATCCTTCAGAAATGAAGGTTTTTTATCCTACCAGGCAAAGAGCCATGACCACCTGAGGTGCTTGCTGAGGGTAAAGGAAATATGGATGGGTATCAGGAGAAGGCAGTTATAAAAACCAGCTATGACCACATGACCAATAATGAGGACTGTAACAGTTATGAGTATTTTTCTTCCTTACTTTGCTATGAATGTTTGTATTTATATAACAGATATTTTCATTTTATTTCCTCTCTCATATCCTTATTATCTAACATAAGATGCATTAATAATAGTTAACTTTATATGACAGTATTTAAGCCATAGGATATCCAAGGAGAAGAGTGAAAATCAACTAAGGACTTTGCATCCTCTTCTGAGGAAAAGATTAGCTAGCATGTTCTCAGTCCTACACAGGACAGTTGTATATGTTAGGCAAAAGTATGTATCATGGATTGGATTGCGTCCCCAAAAATATGTGTTGTAAATCCTAACCCCTAAACTTGTGGATGTAATACCATTTGGGAAGTGGCTTTGCTTTGTTATGTTAATGAGGTCATATCAGTGTTGCGTGGGTCTTAAACCAATCACTTTTGAGATATAAAAAGAGCGAATTAGGCACAGAGATGAGGAAGCACAAATGGCTGAAGATAGATGCCACACCACATGAAAATCACCAAGTAACTAAAAGACAGAAGCTGAAAAGAGACAAGGGCCTTCCCCCGGAGCCAACAGCCAGAGAGAAAAGACTTCCCTAGAGCCAGTGCCCTGAATTCAGACTTCTAGCCTCTTAAACTGTGAGAAAATAAAGTTTTATTTGTTGAAGCCATCCACTTGTGGTATTTCTGTTATAGCAGCACTAAGAAACTTAACAGAATTGTTTTGTTATTGTCTTTATTTGGAGATTTATTATGATTTATGGAGATGCATATGGATGCTAAGTTGACAAGGAGTAGACTGTGATGATCAGTTTCATGTGTCATCTTTGCTAGGCTACTGTCTCCAGTTATTCAATCAAACATTAATCTAGGTGTTTATTTGAAGGTATTTTATAGATATGCTAAAAGTCCATAATCAGTTGACATTAAGAAAGAGAGGTTATCATGGATTATCTGGATGTACCTTAATGAATCCATTGAAAAGCATTAAAAAGCAGATTGTCTTGAGAGAATAAATTTCACATGTGGACAACAGCTTTGGCCCCTGTATGTAGCGTTCTATCCTTCCATCGTGCTTATGATCTTCCCTTCCTGGCTGCCTGTAAACAACAGTTTCAGCCTGTGCTCATGGCTGGGCCTACCTGTGATCTTCCCTTCCTGACTGCCTGCCCTAGGGATTTTGAAATTAGTTAGCTAGCCTTCACAATCACACAAGCCAATTCCTTGTAATAAATCTCAATCTGTATCTCTATCTGTATTTCCTCTCTCTCTCTCCCACCCCCTTCTCTTCCCCCTCCTCCCTCCTTGTTCTGTATCTCTGATTAAATCTTGACTAATACAGATCCCTACCTCTCATACCCTAGGACTTCATCATTACTATTTACCTTGAAACCATCAGGAATAATCTTGTCATACCTTTACCTATTTATGTCAGTCACCCTGAGATTCCCAAGTCATCTCTCATCTTTGAGTGTACTCAGACAGTTTTGTACATCCCTTTTATGACTCTGTCTCCCTCTCCCCCACCTTCTGAAGTCATTCCACTATGCTCCCTGGAACAAATGGTCAGCCATCATCAATTCCCCTATAACCTCAACTGCTTCTCTGTACGTTCCCTTCATATTCTTGCTTAACTGAAGTTAAACTCTTCCCAAAGGTGTTTGCTGTCCCGGAACCCTTCTTCAGTGATGCTAACTTCTCTCACACACCTCTAGCACCAGGACCTGGAGGTAAGGAATGTGTCTTCCTCATTGTTGCTTCCAAAAATTCTCCCTTTCTTCTCACTAACAATCTCCAACTTTGAATCTCGTACCATCAGACTATTTAACCCACTATATTCTCCTCAGTGAAGTCAACTACTGACCCCTGGATCACTCACTCGTACTCCTTGAAGAGTTTTAGAATCTGGATCACTGTCACTCTCTAGCACCATTTCTTTAATAATTCTTGGTTATTTACATTTTGAAATCAGGAAGTATGAGTCCTTCTACTTGTTCTTTTTTCAAGATTGCTTTGGATACTCAAGGTCTCTTGAAGTTCCATACATATTTGAGGATTGGATTTTCCATGTCTGCAAAGAAGGCTATTGGAATTTTGATACGGATTGTGCTGAATATATAGATTGCTTTGGGTAGTATCAACATCTTAACAATATTAAGTCTTCTAATCCATGAACCCAGAATATTCTTCCATTTATTTAGATCTTCTTTAATTTCTTTCAACATTTCAGAATCTTCCCTTCCTTGGTTAAATTTATTCCTAGGTATTTTATTCTTTTAGATGACATTATAAATGCAACTGTTTCCTTAATTTCCTGTTCAGCTTACTCATTGGTGGTGTATAGAAACCCAGCTGATTTTTGTGAATTGACTTTGTACCCTGACATTTTGATTAATTCATTTATTATCTCTAATAGCTTTCTTGTGGATTCTTTGGGGTTTTCTATGTATAGGATCATGTCATCTTCAAAAAGGTATAGTTTTACTTCTTCCTTCTCGATTTGGATATGTTTTCTTTATTTTTCTTGCCTAATTGCTCTGGTCAGGACATCCAGTACAACATTGAATTACAGTGGTGATAGTGGGCATCCTTGTCTTGTTCCTGATATTAAAGAACAAACTCTCAGTCTTATCCCATTGAGCATGATGGTAGCTATGGATTTTTCATAAATGCCCTTTATCATATTGAGGATTTTCCCTTCCATTCCTAGCTTCTTTAGAGTTTTTATCATGAAAGGATATTAGAGTAAATCAAATGCCTTCTTGATTGAGATTACCATGTGGTTCTTTTTTTTCTTTTTTAGCCTTTCTTCTTTTTTTTAATAATTTTTATTGTACTTTAAGTGAAAGTTTACAAATCAAGTCAGTCTCTTACACAAAAACCCATATACACCCCGTTATGCACTCCCAATTACTCTCCCCCTAGTGAGACAGACCACTCTCTCCCTCCACTCTCTCTTTTCTTGTCCCTTTCACCAGCTTCTAATCCCCTCCACCCTCTCATCTCCCCTCCAGGCAGGAGATGCCAACATAGTCTCAAGTGTCCACCTGGTCCAAGAAGCTCACTCCTCACCAGCATCCCTCTCCAACCCATTCTCCAGTCCAATCCATGTCTGAAGAGTTGGCTTCGGGAATGGTTCCTGTCCTGGGCCAACAGAAGGTCTGGGAGCCATGACCACTGGGGTCCTTCTAGTCTCAGTCAGACCATTAAGTCTGGTCTTATGAGAATTCGGGGTCTGCATCCCACTGCTCTCCTGCTCCCTCAGGGGTTCTCTGTTGTGTTCCCTGTCAGGGCAGTCATCGGTTGTAGACAGGCACCATCTAGTTCTTCTGGTCTCAGGATGATGTAGGCGCTGGTTCATGTGGCCCTTTCTGTCTCTTGGGCTCGTAATCGCCTTGTGTCCTTGGTGTTCTTCATTCTCCTTTGATCCAGGTGGGTTGAGACCAATTGATGCATCTTAGATGGTTGCTTGCTAGCATTTAAGACCCCAGACGCCACTCTTCAAAGTGGGATGCAGAATGTTTTCTGAATAGATTTTATTATGCCAATTGACTTAGATGTCCCCTGAAACCATGGTCCCCAGACCCCTGCCCCTGCTACACTGGCCTTTGAAGCATTCAGTTTATTCAGGAAACTTCTTGGCTTTTGGTTTAGTCCAATTGTGCTGACCTCCCCTGTACTGTATGTTGTCTTTCCCTTCACCTAAAGTAGTTCTTATCTACTATCTAATTAGTGAATGCCCCTCTCCCACCTTCCCTCTCTCCCCCCTCTCGTAACCACGAAAGAATGTTTTCTTCTCAGTTTAAACTATTTCTCCAGTTCTTATAACAGTGGTCTTATACAATATTTGTCCTTTTGCAACTAATTTCACTCAGCATCATCCCTTCCAGGTTCCTCCATGTCATGAAATGTTTCACAGATTCCTCACTGTTCTTTATCGATGTGTAGTATTCCATTGTGTGAATATACCATAATTTATTTATCCGCTCATCCGTTGATGGGCACCTTGGTGGTTTCAATCTTTTCGCTATTGTAAACAGTGCTGCAATAAACATGGGTGTGCATATGTCTGTTTGTGTAAAGGCTCTTATTTCTCTAGGATATATTCCAAGGACTGGGATTGCTGGATCGTATGGTAGTTCTATACTATTCCAGCTTTTTAAGGAAGCGCCAAATTGATTTCCAAAGTGGTTGTACCATTGGACATTCCCACCAGCAGTGTAGAAGTGTTCCAATCTCTCCACAGCCTTTCCAACATTTATTATTTTGTGTTTTTTGGATTAATGCCAGCCTTGTTGGAGTGAGATGAAATCTCGTTGTAGTTTTGATCTGCATTTCTCTAATGGCTAATGATCGTGAACATTTCCTCATGTATCTGTTAGCTAGCTGAATGTCTTCTTTAGTGAAGTGTCTATTCGTATCTTTTGCCCATTTTTAATTGGGTTATTTGTCTTTTTGCAGTTGAGTTTTTGCAGTATCATGTAGATTTTAGAGATCAGGTGCTGATCAGAAATGTTATAGCTAAAAACTTTTTCTCAGTCTGTAGGTAGTCTTTTAACTCTTTTGGTGAAGTCTTTGGATGAGCATAGTGTATCATGTGGTTCTTTTCCTTTTTTATTTTTTAACTAATGTGGTGTATTACATTGATTTTCTTTCGTTGAAACATCCTGGCATTCCTGGGATAAATCCCAGCTGATCGTGGTGCATAATTCTTTTAGTATACTTTTAGATTCAGTTTGCTTGTATTTTTTTTCAGGATTTTTTGCATCTATATTCAATAAGGGATATTAGTCTGTAGTTTTCTTTTCTCATGGAATCTTTGTCTGGCTTTGATATCGGGATTATTCTAGACCCATAGAATGAGTTAGGAAATGTTCCCTCTTGTAATTTTTGGAAGAGTTCAAGAAGAAGTAGAGTCACTTCTTCTACAAATGTTTGATAGAATTCGCTTGTGAAGCCATCTGGTTCAGTACTTTTCTTGATTGGAAGGTTTTGATTACTGAATCAGTCTCTTCACTTGTTATGGGTCTGTTGAGATCTTCTATTTCTTCTTGAGGTAGTTTATGTGTTTAATCTAGATTATCAAATTTGTTGGTGCACAATTGTTTATAGTATTCTATTATGATCCTTTTCATTTCTGTGGGTTTGGTTGTAATGTCCCTACTTTCATCTCTGATTTTAAATATTTGCATTTTCTCTCTTTTTCTTTGTCAGTCTAGCTAAAGTTTTGTCAATTTTATTGATCTTTTTTAAAAAACCAACTCCTTTTTCTTTTTTAATTCTCTCTTGTTTTCCTATTCTCTAGTCCATTTATTTTTCTCTCATTTTCGTTGTTTTCTTCCTTCTGATAGCTTTGTGCTTAGTTTGTTCTTCTTTTTCTAGTTCCTCAAGTAGTAAAATTAAGTTATTGATTTGAGATCTTTCTTCTTTTTAAATGTAGGTATAAACCAAACCAAAATCATTTCTTTGAGTCATTTCTGACTTATGGTGACAGGTTTTGGAGAGGTTGTGGAGAAACTGGAACCCTCACCCATTGCTGGTGGGAATGTAAAATGGTACAGCTGCTGTGGAGAACATTTTGGTGATTCCTCAAAAAGTTGAACGTAGAACTTTCATACGACACTTCAATCCCAATCCTAGGTGTGTACCCAGAAGTGAAAGCAAGAATGCAAACCTTACACAAATTTTCATTGCAGCACTTTTCACTATAGCCAACAGGTGGAAACAAACAAAATATCCATCAACAGATAAATGGATAAGCAAAATGTGGTATATACAAACAATGGAATATTACTCAGCCATAAAAACTTAATTTCTGATGTATGTCACAACATGGATGAACCTTGAAAACATTATACTGAGTTAAATAAGTCAGTCACAAAAGAACAAACGTTGTATGGTCTCACTTATACGAAATAAGCAAATAAATAGACACCAAAGATTAGCAGCGGTTACTAGGAGTGGGTGCGAGGGGGAAAGGGTGAGTTCTTGTTGAGGAGATATTGAGTTTATGTTAATGGTGGTGGAATAATTTGGAAAAGGATAGTGGCATGGATTGAATAATGTGCCCCCAAAAATGTGTGTATCAGTTTGGCTGGGTGATGATCCCCACTATTGTGTCATTTTCCTATATGCTTGAAATCCTGACTCTATGATGTTAATGAGGGAGGACGGGCAGCAGTTGTGTTAGTGAGGCAGGACTCAACCTACAAGACTGGGTTGTGTCTTGAGGCAATCTCTTGAGATATAAAAGAAAGAAACAAGCAAAGAGATGGGGGAACCTCATACCACCAAGAAAGAAGCATGAGGAGCAGAGCACATCCTTTGGACCCGAGGTCCCTGTGTGAAGAAGCTGCTAGTCCAGGGAAACATTGATGAGAAAGCTGACAGAGAAAGAATGTCTTCCCCTGGAGCTGATGCCCTGGATTTGGACTTTTAGCATACTTTACCATCTGGAAATAAATTTCTCTTTGTTAAAGCCATCCACTTGTGGTATTTCTGTTATAGCAGCACTAGATGGCACTGGGTTTTTTCTGGGTTTAGATGACTAAGACAGATAGTGACAAATGTTGTACAACATGACGAATGTAATATGTCACTGAATTGTACATGTGGAAAATGTTGAATAGGAGAAGATTTTGTTGTATATATTTTCATTGCAATAAAAAAGAACAATAAATTATATAGTATGCTAGAAAGTAATAAATTCTGTTGGAAAAGGAAACAAATAGAGCAGGAAAAAAGAGATTGAGAGTGCTGGAGGACACCCAAACCCACTGCTGTTGAGTCGATTCTGACTCATAGCAACCTTATAGATAGAGTAGAACTGCCCCATAGAGTTTCCAAGGAGCAACTGGTGGACTTGAACTGCTGACCTTTTGGTTAGCAGCCGTAGCACTTAACCACTACGCTACCAGGGTTTCTGCTGGAGGGCACAGGCAGTATTAAATAGCATGATCAAGGTCAACCTTGTTGAGATGAGACTTGAGCAAAGACTTGAAAGAGATGTGGAAACTATTCAACCAGATGTCTTAGAAGAGAACAACCCAGGCAAAGGAAATGGCTGGAGCAAATATCCTGATATAGGAACATTCCTTTGTACTGGAGGAACAGCATGGAGGTCAGTGTGACTGCAGTAGAGTGAATGTTATTGTTGTTGTTAGGTGCCATCGAGTTGTTTCTGATTCATAGCAACCCTATGTACCACAGAGTGAAACACTGCCTGGTCCTGCACCATTCTTACAATCGTTTTTATCCTTGAGCCCATTGTTGCAGCCACTGTGTCAATCCATCTCATTGAGGGTCTTCCTCTTTTCCGCTGACCCTGTACTTTACCAAGCACGATGTCCTTCTCTAGGGACTGATCCCTTCTGACAACATATCCAAAGTATGTAAGACGCAGTCTCACCATCCTTGCTTCTAAGAAGCATTCTGGTTGTACTTCTTCCAAGACAGACTGGTCCGTTCTTTTGGCAGCCCATGGTATATTCAATATTCTTTGCCAACACCACCATTCAAAGGCATTAATTCTTCTTCAGTCTTCTTTATTCATTGTCCAGCTTTCACATGTGTATGAGGCTATTGAAAACACCATGACTTGGGTCAGGCGCGACTTATTCTTTAAGGTGACATCTTTGCTCTTCAACACTTTAAACAGGTCCTTTGCAGCAGATTTACCCAATGCAATGCATCTTTTGATTTCTTGACTGCTGCTTCCATGGCTGTTGATTGTGGATCCAAGTAAAATGAAATCTTTGACAACTTCAATCTTTTCTCCATTTATCATGATGTTGCTCATTGGTCCAGTTATGAGGATTTTTGTTTCCTTTATGTTGAGGTGTAATCCATACTGAAGGCTGTGGTCTCTGATCTTCATTAGCAAGTGCTTCTAGTGCTCTTCACTTTCAGCAAGGAAGGTTGTGTCATCTGCATAATGCAGGTTGTTAATGAGTCTTCTTCCAATCATGATGCCTAGTTCTTCTTCATATAGTCCAACTTCTGGGATTATTTGCTTAGTATACAGATTGAATAGGTATATTGAAAGGATACAACCATGACACACTTTTCCTGACTTTAAACCACTCGGTATCCCCTTGTTCTTTCCAAACAACTGCCTCTTGATCTATGTACAGGTTCCTCATGAGCACAATTAACTGTTCTGGAATTCTCATTCTCCGCACTATTATCCATAATTTATTATGGTCCATGTAGTCGAATGCCTTTGCATAGTCAATAAAACACAGGAAAACATCCTTCTGGAATTCTCTGCTTTTAGCCAGGATCCATCTGACATCAGCAATAATATCCCTGGTTCCACATTCTCTTCTGAATCCGGCCTGAATTTCTGGCCGTTCACTGTTGATATATTGCTGTAGCCACTTTTGAATATCTTCAACAAAATTTTGCTGGCAGTTGGTAGTAATGATATTGTTTGATAATTTCTGAATTCAGTTGGATTACCTTTCTTGGAAATAGGCATAAATACAGATCTCTTCCAGTTGGTTGTCCAGGTAGCTGTCTTCCAAATTTCTTGGCATAGAGAAGTGAGCACTTCCAGTGCTGCATCCATTTGTTGAAACATTTCAATTGATATTCCGTCAATTCCTGGAGCCTTGTTTTTCACCAGTGCCTTCAGTGTAGCTTGAATTTCTTTCTTCAGTACCATCGGTTCCTGATCATATGTTACCTCTTGAAATGATTGAATGTTGGCTAATTCTTTTTGTTATAATGACTCGGTGTATTCCTTCCATCTTCTTTTGATGCTTCCTGCGTTGTTTATTATTTTTCCCACAGAATCCTTCAATTTTGCAACTGGAGCCTTGAATTATTTCTTCGGTTCTTTCAGCTTGAAAAATGTGGAGAGTCTTTTTCCCTTTTGGTTTTCTATCTCCAGCTCTTTGCTGCATGTCGTCATAATACTTTGTCTTCTCGAGCTACCCTTTGAAATCTTCTGTTCAGTTCTTTTACTTCATCATTTCTTCCTTTTGCTTTATCTGCTGGACATCCAAGAGCAAGTTTCAGAGTCTCCTCTGACATCTATCTTGGTCTTTTCTTTCTTTCCTGTCTTTCCAATGACCTCTTGCTTTCTTCATCTATGATGTCCTTGATGTCATTCCACATCTCGTCTAGTCTTCGGTCATTAGTGTTCAATGCCTCAAATCTATTCTTGAGATGGTCTCTAAATTCAGGTGGGATATACTCAAGGTTTTATTTTAGCTCTCATGGACTCTCTCTGATTTTCTTCAGTTTCAACTTGAACTTGTATATGAGCAATTGATGGCCTGTTCCACAGTCTGCCCCCGGCCTTGTTCTGACTGATGATATTGAGCTTCTCCATAGTCTCTTTCCACAGATGTATGAGTGGATGAGGGGGATACTAATAGGAAAGAAGGTATGAGAGGCAATGAAGTGAGGAAGGCAGAGCATTTATGTAAGATGTAGTTGTTGTTGTTAGGTGCCGTTGAGTTGGTTCCAACTCATTGTGACTCTGTACAACAGAACCAAACACTGCCGGGTACTACACCATCCTCATTATCATTGTTATGTTTGAGCCCATTGTTGCAGCCACTGTGTCAGTGCATCTCGTTGAGTGTCTTCCTCTTTTTCGTTGACCCTCTACTTTACCAAGCATGATGTCCTTCTCCGGGAGCCGATCTCTAATGATAAAATGTCCAAAGTATGCGAGAAGACGTCTCACCATCTATTTCATTTTTGATGATTTCCAATTTTCCTAGATTCATGCTTTGTACATTCCACGTTCCTATTGTTAATGGATGTTTTCAGAAGTTTCTTTTCATTTTGAGTCATACCACATCAGCAAATGAAGGTTCCGAAAGCTTGACACCAGCCATATCATTAAGGTCGAATCTACTTTGATGACAGCTCTTCCCCAGTGTCTTTTGAGTGCCTTCCAACCTGAGGGGTCATCTTCCAGCACTATATCAGACAATGTTCCACCGCTATTCGTATATTTTTCACTGGCTAATTTTTATCAGAGATAGGCCACCAGGTCCTTCTTCTAGTTTGTCTTAGTCTGGAAACTCAGCTGAAACTTGTCCATCGTGGGTGACACTGCTGGTATTTCAATACCAGTGGCATAGCTTCCAACATCACAGCAATGCAAAAGCCCCCACAGTACCACAAACTGACAGACATGTTGGTGTAGGCCATTTTAAAAACTTTGGCTTTTATTCTGAGTAAAGTGGGAAGCTAATGCAGAGTTCTGAGCAGAAGACTGAGTTGATCTCACTTATATTTAAAATGATAACTCTAGAAACTGTGTTGAGATTTGGTTGTAGGAGTGAAAATGTAGAAGCGGAAAGAGCAGTAAGGTGATTTTTGCAGTAATTCGGGATGGGGGATGGTAACAGTAAAAGTGTCAGAGGCGATGGTAACAGTAAAAGTGTCAAGAAGTGGTCAGATTCTGATTGTATTTTGAAAGTAGAATTGAAAATATTTGTTGATGCATTGTATGTGGAGTATAAGAGAAATAGAGGAGTCAAGGATGGTTCTAATGCTTATGGCCTGAACAACTGGAAAGGTATAGTTGATATCAACTGAGGTGAGGAAGCTTGTAAGTGGATCAAGTTTGTGGAGGAATATCAGGAGTTCAAGTTTGGATATTTGCATTTAAGATATCTATTAGGCCTCAAAGCGCAGATGGTGTGTAGACGGTTAAATATATGAGTCTAGAATTCAGGCAAGAGATATGAGCCAGAGACATAGATATGGGAATCATCAAAATATAGATGCCATTTAAGACCAAAGGCAGATAATTTATTGAAAGAGTGTAGATAGAGCAAAGAACAGGACCCATGACTGAGCCCTGGGGCCCTCGAACATTAAGAATTCTGGGGGAAAAGGAGGAACATGGGTGTGCATATATCTGTTCATGTAAAGGCTCTTATTTCTTTAGAGTATATTCCAAGGAGTGGAATTGCTGGGTTGTATGGTAGTTCTGGAAACCCTGGTGGCATAGTTGTTAAGTGCTACAGCTGCTAACCAAGAGCTCAGCAGTTTGAATCCACCAGGCGCTCCTTGGAAACTCTATGGTGCAGCTCTACTCTGTTCTATAAGGGTCACTATGAGTCAGAATCGACTGGACAGCAGTGGGTTTGGTTTTGGTTTGGGTATGGTAGTTCTATTTCTAGTTTTTTATGGAAGCCCCAAATCGATTTCCAAAGAGGTTGTACCATTTTACATTCCTGCCAGCAGTGTACAAGTGTTCCAGTCTCTCCGCAACTTCTCCAACATTTACTGTTTTGTGTTTTTTGAATTAATGCCAGTCTTGTTGGGGTTAGATGGAATCTCATTGTAGTTTTGATTTGCATTTTTCTAAAGGCTAATGATTGCGAGCATTTCCTAATGTATCTGTTGGCAACCTGAATGTCTTCTTTGGTAAAGTGTCTGTTCATATCCTTTGCCCATTTTTTAATTGGGTTATTTGTCTTTCTGTTGTTGAGTTTTTGCAGTATCACGTAGATTTTAGAGATCAGACACTGATTGGAAACGTCACGGCTAAAAGCTTTTTCCCAGACTTCTGGCCAATGTGGCTCCATAGACAGAAGCACCATGCTGCCCCTCCACAGTAAGGACCCCAAAAAATAAGTAAAACAGAGACAAATGTCATTCCTGCAACCTGAAGTGCCAAATGAAGAGATAAAGAGCTCAGCCAAGCACAGAATGGAATAAGAAGCTGACAGAGGACAGAGAGCGAGGAAAGATATGTGTGAAGACCCCATCAGCTAACACAGCGCTGATCAGCCATCTTGGACTCCTGTCAGGGATTGGCAGACAGGGAGCACCAGAAAAGAGCTTCACGGAACTCCCAGCAGGAGACAGCACCTGGTAACCAGCAATACACACTTTTCCACCTCCCATTCTCTTCCCGCAGCTGTACCTCTCAGCTTCCTGGCTCCGCTGGCTGGGAAGTGCAGCATCCGTGTTGCTTGGATTCGCCCCACCCATGTAAGGTATCTGAGGACAGGGTAAGGGAAAGCAGCTTCACGAAGTTCCCAGCAGGAGACAGAGCACCCAGTAATGAGCGATATATGCTTTAGTAGTCTTCCCTTTGGCCACCTCTGCTTCCCACCGTCCACAGTCTCTTGGCTGGGAGACAACTGCTTTGGCCTCGGGCTGCTTGGATTCTTCCTGCCCACGCTGCCTGAGCTGGTGTTGGTTCTTTCTGTCTCTTTTGTTTTCTACTGTGTCTCCTACCACTTCCCCCTCCTTCCTCTGGAACACCTGGCTCCGTGTGCCATCTTTGCTTCTTTTTAAAGGCTGAGAAGCCATGCGCAACAGGGGAACCAATCCCCCAGCCCTTGACACCACTCTAGTGGGATCCCTGGAGGTTTTTTTCCCTTGTTTTGCTTTGTTCTGTTCTGTTGTGTTTTGTTTGTTTGCTTTCTTTTTCTTTTCACAGCCTGGGAGCCCCTTCTAGCCAGGCTGCACTGCACAGCTTCGGAGCCACTCCCCCAGTAGGTGGGATCCTTGGGGACATTTTTTTTTCTTTCTTTCTCTTTTCTCTCTCTTTTTCACTTTCTGACTTTCTTCATTTCTCAGTTCTCGTCTCTCTACACTTGTTTTCCTGTCTCCTGAATACCTGGTGGTATGTGACATTGGCACTCCCTCTATCTGGGCTAAACTGCACAGCCTGGGAGCCGCTTCCCCAGTCTTAGCAGCCCCACTGGTGGAACTCTGGGACACCTAAGGGCTTTTTTTTCCTTGTCCAAATTTTTATCTAGTTATTTTTTTCTTTCTTTTTACCCTTTTTTTTGTCTTTTTGCTTTTCTCCATTTCTCAGTTTCTCATCTCTCCCCTCCAAAGGCAAACTCCCTAAGCACTATTTTTTTCTTTCTTTCTTTGCTTGTTTATTTTTGCCTCCTGCTTTTCTCACCTCTCTTTCTTCTTTCCCATACCCCTATTAGCTCCACACATCACAACCTCCCCCTCTTTCCTGCCTACCTGCACCATGCACTGAACATTACACTCCCAAGCACCACAGGCATGGCCTACTGGAATCTGCTCTGCACTCATTCCTGGCCCACCTTGTTGGCCACAAACAAATCGTCCCAGCCCCTCCCCTTCAGCTGGATTTTCCCTGCTGCACCACAGCTGAATGACTGACCCTGCCCATTGGACAAGGGGGTGAAAAGTATGGTGACTACAGGCAAGCAAATAACAAAGAATGCACAGCCAGCCTGTTCCCACCCAGTGTGGTCAAGTCAATTCCAACACATAGCGACCCTATAGGACAGAGTAGAACTGCCCCATAGAGTTTCCAGGGGGTGCCTGGAGGTTTTGAACTGCTGACCCTTTGGTTAGCAGCCGTAGCACTTAACCATTATGCCACCAGGGTTTCCGTCTGCTTAGACATAACCGAATAAAACAAAAAAGCAGGATGAAACAAACAAACCTAAAATCAAGAAATGAAGAAAATAACTACTGAATGCACTGAACACAGCAGACAATATTAAAACATATTTAAAAAACAGGACAGGACGGATCCAATAGGCATCCAAAATAAAACACCGGATGAATTTCCTGTAGAAGAAAAGGCACTAGAACTACCTGACAGGGAATTCAAATCTCTAATATTCAGAGCAATCCAAGAGTTGAAGCAAACAGCAGATAAAAATGAGGAAAAAATAGACAAATTTATGGAAAAGGCAGACAAGTTCATGGAAAATACAGACAAAAAATGGAACAATTCAGAAAAGTAATACAGGAACTAAATGCCAAAATAAACTCACAGCTACAAATCTTACAAAAACAACTATTAGAAATCCGGAAGATAAACAAGATTTCAGGAAGGGACAGTGACATAGAAGGGCTGAAACGATACAAGACAAAATCAGTGAACTTGAAGGCAAACACTTGGATAAACCCCCACGTGTCTGTCAGTTTGTTGTACTGTGGGGGCCTGTGCGTTGCTGTGATGCTGGAAGCTATGTCACCAGTATTCAGATACCAGCAGGGTCACCCATGGAGGACAGGTTTCAGGTGAGCTTCCAGACTAAGACAGACTAGGAACAAGGACCCGGCAGTCTACTTCTGAAAAGCATTAGCCAGTGAAAACCTTATGAATAGCAGCAGAACATTGTCTGGTATAGTGCTGGAAGATGAGCCCCCCAGGTTGGAAGACACTCAAAAGATGACTGGGGAAGAGCTGCCTTCTCAGAGTAGAGTCGATCTTAATGATGTGGATGGAGTAAAGCTTTCGGAACCTTCACTTGCTGATGTGGCAAGACCCAAAATGAGAAGAAACAGCTGCAAACATCCATTAGTAATCGGAACCTGGAGTTTACAAAGTATGAATCTAGGAAAATTGGAAATTGTCAAAAATGAAATGGAACGCATAAACATTGATATCCTAGGCATTAGTGAGCTGAAATGGACAGGTATTGGCCATTTTGAATTGGACAATCATATAGGCTACTATGTTGGGAATGACAACTCGAAGAGGAACAGTGTTGCATTCATCGTCAAAGATCTACCCTGAAGTACAGTGCTGTCAGTGATAGGATAATATCCATAGGCCTACAAGGAAGACCAGTTAATATGACTATTATTCAAATTTACGCACCAACCACTAGGGCCAAAGATGAAGAAATAGAAGATTTTTATCAGCTGCTGCAGTCTGAAATTGATCAAACATGCAATCAAGGTGCATTGATAATTACTGGTGATTTGAACGCGAAAGTTGGAAACAAAGAAGAAGGATCAGTAGTTGGAAAATATGGCCTTCGTGACAGAAACAATGCCGGAGATCGAATGATAGAATTTTGCAAGACCAACAGCTTCTTCATTGCAATACCTTCTTTCACCAACATGAACGGCGACTGTACACATGGACCTCGCCAGATGGAACACACAGAAACCAAATTGACTACATCTGTGGAAAGAGACAATGGAAAAGCTCAATATCATCAGTCAGAACAAGGCCAGGGGCCAACTGTGGAACAGACCATCAATTGCTCATATGTATGTTCAAGCTGAAACTGAAGAAAATCCGAGCAGGTCCACGAGAGCCAAAATATGACCTTGAGTATATCCCACCAGAATTTAGAGACCATCTCAAGAATAGATTTGACGCATTGAACACTAGTGACCGAAGACCAGACGAGTTGTGGAATGACATCAAGGACATCATCCATGAAGAAAGCAAGAGGTCACTGAAAAGACAGAAAAGAAAGAAAAGACCAAGATGGATGTCAGAGGAGACTCTGAAACTTGCTCTTGAGCATCGAGCAGCTAAAGCAAAACGAAAAATTGATGAAGTAAAAGAACTGAACAGAAGATTTCAAAGGGCCTCTCGAGAAGACAAAGTAAAGTATTATAATGACATGTGCAAGGAGCTGGAGATGGAAAACCAAAAGGGAAGAACACGCTAGGCGTTTCTCAAGCTGAAAGAACTGAAGAAAAAATTCAAGCCTTGAGTTGCAATAGTGAAGGATTCCATGGGGGAAAATATTAAACGACAGAGGAAGCATCAAAAGAAGATGGAAGGAATATACAGAATCATTATACCAAAAAAAATTAGCCGATATTCAACCATTTCAAGAGGTGGCATATGATCAGGAACCGATGTTACTGAAGGAAGAAGTCCAAGCTGCTCTGAAGGCATTGGAGAAAAACAAGGCTGCAGGAATTGACAGAATATCAATTGAGATGTTTCAACAAACAGATGCAGCACTAGAGTTGCTCACTCGTCTATGCCAGGAAATATGGAAGACAGCTTCCTGGCCAACTGACTGGAAGAGATCCATATTTATGCCTATTCCCAAGAAAGATGATCCAACTGAATGTGGAAATTATAGAACAATATCATTAATATTACACGCAAGCAAAATTTTGCTGAAGATCATTCAAAAACGGCTGCAGCAGTATATCGACAGGGAACTGCCAGAAATTCAGGCCGGTTTCAGAAGAGGATCTGGAACCAGGCATATCATTGCTGATGTCCGATGGATCCTGGCTGAAAGCAAAGAATACCAGAAGGATGTTTACCTGTGTTTTATTGACTATGCAAAGGCATTTGACTGTGTGGATCATAACAAACTATGGATAACATTGCGAAGAATGGGAATTCCAGAACACTTAATTGTGCTCATGAGGAACCTTTACATAGATCAAGAGGCAGTTGTTCGGACAGAACCAGGGGATACTGATTGGTTTAAAGTCAGGAATGGTGTGCTGCAGGGTTGTATTCTTTCTCCATACTTATTTAATCTGTATGCTGATCAAATAATACGAGAAGCTGGACTATGTGAAGAAGAACGGGGCATCAGGATTGGAGGAAGACTCATTAACAACCTGCGGTATGCAGATAACATAACCTTGCTTGCTGAAAGTGAAGAGGACTTGAAGCACTTACTGATGAAGATCAAAGACCACAGCCTTCAGTATGGATTGCACCTCAACATAAAAAAAAAAAAAAATTTTTTTTTTTACAAAAATCCTCACAACTGGACCAATGAGCATCATCATGATAAATGGAGAAAAGATTGAAGTTGTCAAGGATTTCACTTTTCTTGGATCCACAATCAACAGCCATGGAAGCAGCAGTCAAGAAATCAAAAGACGCATTGCATTGGGCAAATCTGCTGCAAAGGACCTCTTCAAAGTGTTGAAGAGCAAAGATGTCACCCTGAAGACTAAGGTGCCCCTGACCCAAGCCATGGTATTTTCAGTGACATCATATGTGTGTGAAAGCTGGACAATGAATAAGGAAGACCGAAGAAGAATTGACGCCTTTGAATTGTGGTGTTGGCGAAGAATATTGAATATACCATGGACTGCCAAAAGAACGAACAAATCCGTCTTGGAAGAATTGCAGCCAGAATGCTCCTTAGAGGCAAGGATGGCGAGACTGCGTCTTACATACTTTGGACATCTTGTCAGGAGGGATCAGTCTCTGGAGAAGGACATCATGCTTGGCAGAGTACAGGGTCAGCGGAAAAGAGGAAGACCCGCAATGAGGTGGATTGACACAGTGGCTGCAACAATGAGCTCAAGCATAACAAGGATTGTAATGATGGCGCAGGATCGGGCAGTGTTTTGTTCTGTTGTGCATGGGGTCGCTATGAGTCAGAACAGACTCAACGGCACCTAACAACAACAACAACAATATGGGGATGGATTTATGTCTGGATTCTCAATTCTGTTCCATTGGTCTACGTATGTCTTGTTGTACCAGTACTAGGCTGTTTTTATTACTGTGGTGGTATAATATGTTCTAAAATCAGGTAATGTGAGGCCTCCCACTTTCTTCTTTTTCAGTAATGCTTAACTTATCCGAGGCCTCTTTCCTTTCCATATGAAGTTGATGATTTATTTCTCCATCTCATTAAAAACTGTCATTGGAATTTGGATCAGAATTGCATTGTATCTATAGATCGCTTTTGGTAGAATGGATATTTTTACAATGTTGAGTCTTCCTATCCATGAGTAAGGAAGGTATGCTTTTCTACTTATGTAGGTCTCTTTTGTTTTCTTGCAGTAGTGTCTTGTAGTTTTCTTTGTATAGTTCTTTTACGTCTCTGGTTAGATTTTTTCCTAAGTATTTTATCTTCTTGGGGGCTACTGTAAATGGAATTGATTTGGTGATTTCCTCTTCGACATTCTCTTTGTTGGTGTAGAGGAATCCAAATGATTTATGTATGTATATCTTGTATCCTGATACTCTGCTGAACTCTTCTATTCGTTTCACTAGTTTTCTTGAGGATTCATTAGGTTTTTCTGTGTACAAGATCATGTCATCTGCAAATAGTGACACTTTTACTTCTTCTTTACTGATCTGGATGCCCCTTATTTCTTTATCTGGCCTAATTGCTCTGGCTAGGACCTCCAGCACAATATTGAATAAGAGTGGTTGTAAAAGGCATCCTTGTCTGGTTTCCATTCTCAAGGGGAATGCTCTCAGACTCTCTCCATTTACGATAATGTTGGCTGTTGGCTTTGTATAAGTGACCTTTATAATGTTGAGGAATTTTCCTTCTATTCCTATTTTGCTGAGAGTTTTTTTAATCATAAATGGGTCTTAGACTTTGTCAAATGCGTTTTCTGCATCAATTGATAAGATCAAATGATTCTTGTCTTTTGTTTTCTTTATATGATGGATTACATTGATTGTTTTTCTAATGTTGAACCATCCCTGCATACCTGGTATGAATCTCACTTGGTCATGCTGAATTATTTTTTTGATAATTTGATATGTTGTTGAATTCTACTGGCTAGATTTTTGTTGAGGATTTTTGCATCTTAGTTCATAAAGGATATAGGTCTGTAATTTTCTTTTTTTCTGGTGTCTTTACTTGGTTTTGGTATCAGGGATATGTTGGCTTCATAGAATGAGCTTGGGAGTATTCTGTCCTTTTCTATCTTCTGAAATACTTTTAGTAGTAATGGTGTTGATTCTTTCGTGAAAGTTTGGTAGAATTCTGCAGTGGATCTGTCCTGGCCAGGACTTCTTTTTTTGTTGGGAGTTTTTTGATTACCTTTTCAATCTCTTCTTTTGTTATGGGTCAATTTAGTTGTTCTGCCTGGGTTTGTGTTAGTTTAGGTAGGTAGTGTGTTTCTAGGAATTTATCCGTTTCTTCTAGGCTTTCAAATTTGTTAGTGTACAATTTTTCATAGTAACCTGATATGATTTTTTAATTTCAGTTGGGTCTGTTGTAATATCGCCCATCTCATTTCTTATTCGTGTTATCTCCTTCCTCTCCTGTTTTTCTTTTGTCAGTTTGGCCAATGGTTTATCAATTTTGTTAATTTTTTTGAAGAACCAACTTTTGGTCTTGTTAACTTTTTCAATTTTTTTTCTGTTTTCTATTTCATTTAGTTCTGTGCTAATTTTTTATTATTTCCTTTTTCTGGTGCCTGAAGTTTTCTCTTTTTTTTTTTTTTTTGGCCCTTTCTTCTTTTTGTATGTGCACATTTATTGATATAAATTGACCTCTGAGCGCTGCTTTCACTGTGTCCCAAATGTTCTGATAGGAAGTGTTTTCACTCTCATTGGATTCTATGAATTTCTTTATTCCATCCTTAATGTCTTGTATAACCCAGTCATTTTTGAGCAAGGTGTTCTTCAGTTTTCAAGTGTTTGATTTCTTTCCCCTGCTTTTTCTGTTATTGATTTCTACTTATATGGCCTTATGGTCAGAGAAGGTGCTGTGTAATATTCCGATATTTTGGATTCTGCTAAGGCTTCCTTTAAGAGCTAAGATGTGGTCTATTCTAGAGAATGTTCCATGTGCACTAGAAAAGAAAGTATTCTTGGCTGCTGTTGGGTGGAGTGTTCTGTATATGTCTATAAAGTCAAGTAGGTTGATTGTGGCATTTAGTTCTTCCATGTCTTTATTGAGCTTCTTTTTGGATGTCCTGTCCTTCACCGAACGTGGTGTGTTGAAGTTTCTCACTATAATTGTGGTGCTGTCTATCTCACTTTTCAATGCTGTTAGAGTTTGTTTCATGTCTCTTGCAGCTGTGTCATTGGATGCATAAATATTTAATATGGCTTTATCCTCCTGCTATATTGCCCCTTTAATCATTATATAGTGTCCTTCATTATCCTTTGTGGTGGATTTAACTTTAAAGTGTATTTTTTCCGAAATTAATATTGCCACTGCTGCTCTTTTCTGATTGTTGTTTGCTTGATATATTTTTTCCATCCTTTAAGTTTTAGTATGTTTCTGCGTCTAAGTCTAAGATGTGTCTCTTCTAGGCAGCATATAGACGGAAACTGTTTTTTTATCCATTCTGCCACTCTCTGTCTCTTTATTGGTGCATTTAGTCCATCAACATTCAGTGTAATCATGGATAGGTATGTGTTTAGTGCTGTCATTTTGATGCTTAGTGCTGTTTTTGTGTGTTGACAGTTTCTTTTTCCCACTTAATTTTTTTTGCTGAGTAGTTTATCTTTATATATTGTCTTTTCCTCTTTTTCGTTGTTGATTTTGTTTCTGCTGACGCTATTTTTTCTTGTATTTTATTTTGATGAATAATAATGATGTTTAGTCTCCTTTGTGGTTACCCTAATGTTTACCCCCATTTTTCTAAGTTTAAACATAACTTTTATTTCCTTATATTTCCTTGTCTTCCCCTACATATAAAAGATCTATGACTACATTTCTTAAAAAAAAAAAAAATTTTTTTTTTTAGTCACTGTTTATTTTTTTAATGTTGCCTTTTTACATAATGACATCGGTGTTTCCCTGTTTTGAGCTTTTTTTTATCTTGATTTATTTTTGTGATTCCTCTGTCTGGGTTAACATCTGATTGCTCTGTCCAGGGTTCTAGTCTTGGGTTGATACCTTATATTATTGATTTTCTAACTGAAGAACTCCCTTTAGTATTTCTTGTAGTTTTGGTTTGTTTTTTGCAAATTCCCTAAACTTCTGTTTATCTGGAAATGTCCTAATTTCGCCTTCATACTTGAGACACAGTTTTGCTGGATATGTGATCTTGGCTGACAATTTTTTTTCCTTCAATGCTTTATATAAGTCATCCCACTGCCTTCTTGCCTGCATGGTTTCTGCCACGTAGTCCGAGCTTATTCTTATTGACTGTCCTTTGTAGGTGACTTTTTGTTTATCCCTAGCTGCTGTTATAATTCTCTCTTTATCTTTGGTTTTGGCAAGTTTGATTAAAATATGTCTTGGTGACTTTTTTTAAAAATCTACCTTACGTGGAGTTCAATGAGCATCTCGGATTGGTATGTTCTCATCTTTGACGATAACAGGGGAATATTCTGCCAAAATATCTTCAACAATTCTCTCTGTATTTTGTTATCCCTCCCAGTTCTTGTACTCCAATCACTCCTAGGTTATTTCTCTTGATAGAGTCCTACATGATTCTTAAGTTTTCTTCATTTTTTAAATTCTTTTATCTGATTTTTTTTTTCAAATATATTGGTGCCAAGTGCTTTATCTTCAAGGTCACCAATTCTGCCTTCCACTTGCTTGGTTCTGCTCTTCTGACTTTCTGTTGGGTTTTCAAATTTGTAATTTTATTGTTAAATCTTCTGAATTTCTGGTTCTCTCTCTATGGACTCTTGCAGCTTATTAAATTTTTCATTATGTTCTTCAACAACCTTTTTAATTTCTTCAAATGTTTTCTCTGTGTGCTCCTTGGCTTGTTCTGCATATTGCCTGATCTCCTTCCTGATGTCTTGAAGAGCTCTGTATATTAACCTTTTGAATTCTGCATCCAGTAATTCCAGGAAGACACCTTCATCCAGAAGATCCTTTGATTCTCTGTTTTGAGAGCTTGTTGAAGCGATCATGGTCTGTTTCTTTATGTGGTTTAATATTGATTGTTGTCTCTGAGCCATCTATAAGTTACTGTATTAGTTTATTTTATGTTTGCTTACTGTAGCCTAGTTTCTTGCTTTGTTTTGTTTTGGTATGGCCAGATGGGTTGCTTGAGTGAGCTAGCTTGATTATTTTCCCTTTGTAGCTCTGACATCCTGTCACCAGATGGCTAGAGCTGTTATCAAGTATATCAGCTTATGAGTACATTCATTTCTCTTACGTGGATTCAGCTGAAGTGTCCAGGTAGCTGGTCCTCACGTGTGTGGTACAGGCTCTGTACTACAGTCTTAGAGGGGCAGGGGTGTTTGGTGTATGTACCGGTATCTGGTTCCAGTGGATTGTCAAGCTCTGAATAAGCCAGGGGGCTGAGAGCCATCCCCTGAGTATCTCTGAGGAAAGTGCGTCCTTGTTCCCTAGAGTGCACGGGTGGGTGGGTCCTCCAGACGGCTGACGGGCACCCAATGCATTTGGTTGTAAGGGCTGGGATGTACCAGTTATCCTTGGACCTCTGTCATGGGTGGCTGGGTGACCTGAGTGGAGGCACTAGTCCTTATGCCACTGATGTGGATAGGTGAGGACCCTGTTTAATAGGCAAAGCAGTGTCAAATATCAAACACCCACCTTTCCACCACACAGCTTGCAGTTTGCCAGCAAGGGCCTATTTTCCCTTATCCATGCAAAGGGGAAAGGTATTTGAAGTCCATGGACCGTTTATGCCTAGACAGGAGCCGCTTTTGTCATGAGCTCCACAGGTTAGTGGAGCCGGCAAATTATCTTTTCCCCCTGTTGTGAATTTATTCCTTGTCCAAGTTCAGGAGCACAGCTCAGGGTGCTCAAATGGGTCTATCTTAGGCTCAGGGAAATCAACAGCCACTGAAAACGGCTTGGGGGCGGGGGCACCATAAAATATATGCAAGTTCCTAGCTTTTTTGGAGATTGTCTTTCTTCTCTGGGTCTGGAGGTATGAGTAGGCTGTGCAGCTGGCTGCTTCTCCCTGAGGAAAATGTGGCCAAACGCTGCTACCACCCTGCCACAGCCTCTTCCAGGAATGGTTACTGAGGGATCCCAGCAATTCAGGGCCGGTAACTCCTCTCCGCTTCTGAACCAACTCTCACTACCCCTGGCACTAAGATCCGTTTTCTAATTTTGCCTTTGATCTTCAGGGATACTAGCTTGTCATAAATATAATCATTTCACTTGATTTTTCTGGTCTTTGTTGTGATAGGGATCTGGCTATTTTGCCATCTTGGCCCTGCCTCCTTATTGTTGATTTTTTTATGCTGAGTTTCTTTCTTTCTTTTTTCTCTATGTTTTGATGAATAGATTAATTAGTTTTCTTTGTGGTTACTATGAGGTTTACATTTAACATCTTACAATTAAAAGAGTCTGTTATATCCGAAATCACCTTAACATCCTCATTATATGGAAGTTATATAACTACACCATTCATTCTCCCTTTTGTTTTGATCTTGTCATCAACTACCACTTTGAATCTCATATTCCATGTAGTCATTTATTAACTTTATTTTACTGTTGTGATGTCTTCACCTGGCTTGGTATCATTGTCTTGCTGTCATTTGCCTTTACCTCAGGTTGTTGTCTGTTGTCGAAGGTTTTCTGTCTGAAGGGTTCCCTTTAATATTTCTTGCGGGGCTGGTCCAGTGGTTACAAATTCCCTTAATTTCTGCTTGTCTGAGAATGTCCTAATTTGTCCTTTGTTTTTGAATGATAATTTTGCTGAATATATAATTTTTGTTTGACAATTCTTTTCTCTCATGATTTTGTACATGTCATCCCATCGTTTTCTTGCCCGTATAGTTTCTGATAAGAAGTCAGTACTTGGTCTTATTGGTGCCCCTTTGTAGGTGATATTCCACTTTTCATGTGCTGCTCTCAAAATTCTTTCTTTGCCTTGGGATCTGGAAAGTTTGATTATGATATGTCTTAGTGAATTTCTCTTGGCATCTATATTATATGGAGTTTGTTGAGTTCCTTGGATGATAATCTTCTTGACTTTCATTATATCTGGGAAGTTTTCTGCCATTAATTCTTCCAAGATTCTTTCTGTACTTTTTTCTCTTCTTCTGTGATTCATAATGAGTACAATATTCCTTATTTAATTTGTTTTATTTTTGTATTGTTTTCCTGAATTCTTCTAGTATTTTTTTTACATATTTCCCTTGATCTCTTTGAGTAATCTTAATACTAACTTTTTAAATTCTCTGTCCAGTAGATCTATAAACTGTTCTTCCTCATTGACCATTTCTGTCAATTTGTGTTGTTCATTTGCTTCAGCCATCTTTTCTTGCCTCTTCCTGTGATTTTTAATGTCTTCGAGGCATTAAAATTTTTATTCTATTTAGTTATTTACATTACTTAAAATTATATATTTGTTTGACATTATTTTTTGTTTGGTTCACTTTTGTTTTGCTATGTCAGCACTTGACCACTTTCATTTTCCTTTGAGTTGCTTCCTTTTATTTGTATTCTTTTAATTGCTGTTTTGTGTTATTGGTCTATGTAAGACTTTGGCACTGTAGGTTGGCTGGGTGTGCTTTCCCCTCACTGACGATTGTGGTGCATCACACATACCCAGGGATCTTAAGTCATTAGGCATGTTTGATTTCCTTTACAGGATTGTGTGGAGGTGCGAGAGCAGGTACCTTCCCGAATGTGAGGCATCAGGAGTCAGGTGGTCAGGGTCCCTTCCCATTTCTTGAGGGATAGTGTGGTCCCTCTGCTTTGGCACCAATGGCTAGTGTGACCCCTGCAGAGCTGAATGGGACCTGGACTGGGCAGCATGGGTGGAAGTCAGGCTGGGGTGGGGAAATGGAACACTGGGGCATGCGTGGGTGGGTTGGGTCAAGGTCAGCCAGGGTAGGAGGCACAGTACCAAGGCCTGCACAGTCAGGCTGGGCACGTCGTGCAGGTGGAGATCAGTCCACGGCAGGGGGTGGAGCACTGGGACCCATGTGGGTGGGCCAAGCAGGTACCAGTGGAGGTTGGATCAAGGCTAGGGCCAGAGTGCCGCAGCACATGATAGTGGGCCAGGTAGGGGTAGTTAAAGGTCAGGCCTGGGCAGGTGGTGGAGCTCTGGGTCACATATGGGCTGGGGAGGGGGCTGGAGGTTGAGCTGGGGAAGAGGAAATGGAGCCCTGGGGCATATTCAAGTAAGCTGGGCAGGGGCTGGTGGAGTGACAGGGCAGGTATTTTCAGCTAGGCACTGGTGGTTGGGGTCAGTAAGGGGTAGGGACTGGGACAGGCATGAGCAGCTGGAAAGGTGTAGGTGGGGGAAAGGTGGGGACAGAGCATTAGGATCTGCATGTGTGGCCTGGAAAGGGGGTATGGGGTGGGGAGGAGAGATGTGGAGACCTGTGCAGTGGGGGACCCCTCAAAGGGGGAGGAATGGGGGGCACCAGGGGTTGTTTGTTACTAGTTTTACACTTGGGTTGCTCTTCAAAGGGTGTCTCTAATCCAAATGGATGGGGACTACCACTGAACAACAATCCTAGCCCTAGTTCCTAGTTCACTCCCTTCCTTGCACTCACCAGGGTCACTGGATCTGTCCTTCAACCTCCTGTTGTTTCCCTTTGCCCCTCTATAGATTTGTACTTCCTGTCCTATCAATTCCCCATCCTAAGGCACCGACGACTCAGACTACCTTAGTTTGCTCCAGTAGCACTTCCCTGTGTTTCCCTAATTCAAAGGTATGGTGCTCCCACACATCACTCTCTCAGGCTTGGTCAGACCCAGAACAAGCTCTACTCACTTCATTTTCTTCCATGTTTGCTTACCCAGTATCTCTGTCTTCAACTGCGTTTTCCATGTAGTTGCCTTCCTGGGCTCCTCACCCAGGAAAGACACTTGGTGCCATCCCAAAATGTCAACCTTGTGCCATGTGGGCAGACAGGTTCACTGTGATCCTATTGGTTTCGGTCTATCTCTCCTTACAATCAGTGCTCCGTCCAATTCTTCAGCCCTTTGTTTGATATTCAGGGATCTGAAGTCTTTATTTGCATCTATTTTACTTAGTTTCTAGAGTCTTTGTTGTAGGGGGACATTAACTGGAACTCTCATGATCATATAAATTGATGCAGAAAAGGCTTTTGACAAAATTCAACATCCACTCAAGATAAAAACCCTCAGGAAACCAAGAATAGAAAGGAACTTCATCAACTTGATAAAGCGCTTCTACAAAAAAATCTATAGCTCATGTCATGCTTAATAGTGAAAAATTGAATTTTCCCTCCCACATAATCAGTGCCGAAGCAAAGATGTCCAGTCTTACCACTGGTATTCAACATCATACTAGAAGTCCTAACTAGTGTAATAATGCAAAAAAGGAAAGAAAAGGCATACAGATATGGAAGGAAGGAATAAAGCTGCCCATAGTCACAGGTAACATGGTTATATACATAAAAAACCCTACAGAATCTATAAAGAAAATTCTACAGCTAATAAATGAGTTTAGCAAGGACAAGATACTAGAGCAATACACAAAAATTAATTGCATTTCTGCATACAAGAAATGTACAAATGGTAACCAAAAATTTAAAAACCAATATAATTTACAAATAGCTCAAAACATGAAGTATTTAGGGATGAATCTAAAAAATCATGTAGAAGATCTACATTCTGAAAACTGCAAAATGATGATGAAAGAAATCCAAGAAGGCTTAAATAATGGAAAACCATACCATGTTCATGGATTGGAAAACTAAACATAAAAAGATGTCATTTATTCCCAAATTGGTCTATAAACTTAATACAATGCAATCAAAATGGCAGCAGGATTTTTTGTAAATATAGACGAGGTGGTTCTAAAATTTATATGGCAATGCAAAGGAACTACAATCCCTAATACAGTTCTGGAAAAAGAATGAAGTTGGAAAAATCACAGTATTCCTTTTTAAGACTTACAATAATTAAGACAGTGTGAAGGGGATAGACACATAAATCAATGGAACAGAACAGAGAGTCCAGAAATAGACCACACAAGTAATGCCAACTGATTTTTGACAAAGGTGTAAAAGAAATTCAATGGAGAAAGTACAGTCTTTTCACAAATGGTGCTGCACCACTGGGATCCAGATGCAAAAACAAACAAATAACAACAGTTTTTTAAAAAATAAAACTAAATCTTACACCTTACACAAAAATTACCTCAACATGGATCATAAATCTAAATGTAAAACACAAAACTATAAATTGCTTAGGGGGAAAAAAAAAAGGAAAACGTATGAGAAAATCTTCATGACCTGGAGTTAGATGAAGAATATTTATTATTTTTTTTAAAAGCAAAAAGAAAGCTTTATTTGGCATACATTCAAACTGGCAAAAGCAGGAAACAAATGAGCATGCTGCTAGAGCCATGTACACCAAAAGTCCAATATATGAGAAACCATATGAAAATAAATTGTTAAAATGGATTTCACCAAAATTATAAACTTTTGCTCTGAGTAAAAAACTGTTCAAAATGAAAAGACAGATCCTGACGGGGAGAAAATATTTGTAAATCACAGGTCTATGCAGAATATACCAAATATATAAAGAAACGTCAAAACTCAATAATAAGAAAACAAACAACTCAATTGAAAACAAGCAAATGACTTGAACAGACACTTCACCAAAGAGGATATAAGGATGGCAAATAAAAATAAGCACATGAAAAAATGTTTGACACCGTACGTCTTTAGGAAAATGCAAATTAAAATCACAATGAGGTACCACTACATATCTAGTAAACCAAAGCCCATCCTATTTTGACTCGTGGCAACCCCATGTGTTACAGAGCAGAGCTGCTCCATAGGGTTTTCTTGGCTGTCCTATTTATGGAAGCAGATCGGTAGGCCTTTCTTCTGCTACACCACTGATGGGTTTGAATCTCCAAGCTTTAGGTTAGGAGTTGAGCACAAACCATTTGCACCAGCCAGGGACCTCACAAACTTTAAGTTTACTCAACTTAAAAATACGGACAACACCAAATGCTGGCGAGGATTCAGGGCGATTAGAACTCTCATGTTGATGGAGGGAATGCAGAAGGGTACATCTGGAAAACAGTTTGGCAATTTCTTATAAAGTTAAACATACACTTGCCACGTGACCCAGCAATCCCACTCTTAGGTACTTACCCTGGAGAAATGGAAATTTGTGTTTCTTTAAAAACCTCTGCATGAATGTTCATAGAAGTTTTATTCATAATCCCTAAAAATTGAAAGCAATCCAGATGTCCTTCAACAGATGAATGGATAAACAAACTGTGGGATATCCATATGATGGAACACTAATTAACAATATAAAGAAAGGAACTATTGATACGTGCAACAACTCAGATGAATCTCAAAAGTTTTATGTTAACTGAAAAAAGCCAGTCTCAAAAGGTTACATACTGTATGATTATGTTTGCATACCCAGCAAACGCAGTGCCGTCGATATGTTTGCATAGCATTCTAAAACTCATCGCTGTACAGTTGATTCCGATTCATAGTGATTCTATAGGACAGAGTAGAACTGCCCCGTAGGGTTTCCAAATTTTTTTTCGTCTTTACGGCCCCTACATGTCTGTCAGTTTGACTTAGTGTGGGGGCTTGCTTGTTGCTGTGATGCTGGAAGATATGCCAGTGGTATTCAAATACCAGCAGGGCCATCCATGGAGGACAGGTTTCAGCTGAGCTTCCAGACTAAGACAAACTAGGAAGAAGTACCTGGTAGTCTACTTCTGAAAAGAATTAGCCAGTGAAAGCCTTATGAATAGCAGCCAGGAGATGAAGCCCTCAGGTTGGAAAGCACTCAAAAGACGACTGGGGAAAAGTTGCTTCCTCAAACTGGAGTCGATCTTAAAGACGTGAATGAACTCAAGCTTTAGGAACCTTCATTTGCTGATTAGGCAAAACTCAAAATGAAAATAGCTGCAAACATCCATTAATAATCGGAACGTGGAATGCGCAAAGTATGAATCTAGGGAAATTGGAAATCAGGCAGATTTTCCAAAAACAAATTCCCTCGGTCTTAAACATTTAAGACATTGAAGAACTGTGCTTGACAATTTTTTGTTTGTTTGCTCTCTTCAGCACTTAGGCAGTGTCACCCTACTGCCTTCTGGCATCCGTTGTTTCTGATGGAAAGTCAGGTGTTAATAATATTGAGAGTCCCATGTACATAAGTGATTCTCCCGTTGTTATCCACAAACCAGTGCTGTTTTTGACAACACCCTCGGTATGGGACATTCCATGGAGCTCCAAATCAAATTAGCTCCTCCAGCAGCAGCAAGGCTTCCTGTAAGGCCACTTACACCATCAGTCTGGGGATGTGGATCAGCGCAGGCCCAAGTTTAAACACCACAGACCACAGTAGCCTTACTGGCAAACAGTAGTTTTTCTTAAAAAATGCTTTTTAATTTGTTGTGTGCTTTTGTTAACTTTCGGAGTTCCAAAATACTTGTTCCTTAATAATTTATTCAGGTTTATTATTGATTTTTAAAGGGAGAGAATTCGTGGAGATACTCTGCCATTCTGGAAGTCCTGCCCCCACCTTCACTTTCTAGACAGTGTCCTGTCAAGGACAGAAGTTTCTCGTTTTGATAAAGTCTAAATTATCTTTTTTTTTTTTTACTGTATTGTGCTTCTGATATTGCTTCTTAGAAATATTTGACTAACACAAATTCACTAAGATTTTCTTGTACTTTTCTTCTAGAAATTTCATAGATTTAAGTTTTACGATTAGGTTGTAAAAGCCCTAAAACAGGTGTGTTAGAAGATATCAAGTGTTCCCCTTAACCTTTACTCATTCTCCCACCTCCCCCCCCCCCACCCAACTTAGGCTGGGTTCTCCAGGCAAGCAAAACCAGTAAAGCGTAAAAGTATATATAGAGAGAGATTTGTATCAAGGAAATGGCTAACGTAGTCGTAGAGGCCGGAAACTCCCAAGTCGGTGGATCAGGCTGGAGGCCTCTCTTGACTCACGTAGCTGCAGAAGCTGGCGAACTCAAGATTGGCAGATCAGACACCATGGCTCTGGCTCACAGGCTGCAGAGACCGATGAATCCCAAGATTGGCAGGCAAGACAGCAGGTAAGCTGCTTCCTCAGGCCCCAAGAACCGAGGTCAGATGAACAGGAGCCAGCTGCAGGATTCAGAGCTAGCAAAAGCCCACAAGCCTTGCTAGAAAATCCGCCTATATTGGATGCAGCCTCACCCCCAAGGAAACTCCCTTTCAACTGATTGGCTACTCACAGCAGATCCCATCATGGACGTGATCGCATTATACCAGATCTCATCATGGGGGTGATTACATCATTATACAACTGTCAAACTACATCATAACTTCCAAACCACTGAGAATCATGGCCCAGCCAAGTTGACACACAGCCTTAATGATCACACCCCCTTTCTTTTATTCTTTGTTATTTTATTTTATTTTGCTTCCTCTCCTGCTCTGTGAACTATGGTTAACTGACAAGGTGCACACTGTGCAACAACAGTTACTGTTCTGATGCTTATTGGGATCACATTATCATCC
This sequence comes from Loxodonta africana, assembly GCF_030014295.1. Lineage (NCBI taxonomy): Eukaryota > Metazoa > Chordata > Mammalia > Proboscidea > Elephantidae > Loxodonta > Loxodonta africana. Next base: position 81,332,581 of record NC_087369.1, on the reverse strand, counting down.
CAAGCAGGAGGCAAGAAAAAGAAAAAGAAACAATCAATAGTGACAAGTTTTGGTTAAATATGAAAAATACCGCCTGGCTCAAAATGTACTCAGCCTTCCCTTGTCCTATAAAATCCCTGACCTGCTTACTTGGAGAGTCACCTGGTACTCTCTTATGCATATCACTTGACTGAAACTTTTAACCTTTGTTCTGTCAATTTAATCATTTTCTTTTGAGAAGATCTATCACCCACTTTAAATTAATTTTGTATAATATGCAGGGTATGAGTCATCATTCTTTTTTCCACATGGATGTCCAATTATGCCAGCACCATTTGTTGAAAGGACTATCCTTTTTCCATTAAATTGCCTTTGCCCATTTGCAAAAATCAGTTGACCTCATAAGCTTGGGTCCGTTTCTTAACTGTATTCTCTTCCATTAATCTATGGGTCTACACTTTTGGCAACGCCAAAGTGTCTTAGTTACATTCGTTCTAGGCTAAGCCTACCAAGCAGGTAGCGTGATTCCTCCAAGGTTGTTCTTTTTCAAAATTGTTTTAGCTATTCTAATTCCTCTCTTTTTCCAAGTAAATTTCAAATCAGCTTGTCAATTGTCACTGGAAATTTTATTGGAATTCCTTTGAATCACAGATCAATTTGCAAAAACTAGCATCTTAACAAAACTGAGTCTTCGAATCCATAAAATCAACATATCCTCCCATTTACTTACATCTTTTTTTTTATTTCTCTTTAATGCTTTGCAGTTTTGAGCATACAAAAGTAGCACATATTTTGTTAGATTAATTATTAAGTATTTCATGTTACTTTCATACTGATGTAAATGTTAATTTTTTAAATTAATTTCCAACTATCCATTGCTACTATACTGAAATACGGTTGATTTTTGCATTTTGACATTGCATTCTCAGATCTCAAAAAACTCACCTATTGGTTCTGGTACTATTTACATACCCTAATCTTTTGAATTTTCTACGTAGACAATTATGTCATCTTCGAGTACGGGGAGTTGTATTTATTTTGAATCTGAGTAAACTTTCTTTTCTCTTGCCTTATTGGACTGTTTAGTATCTCCAATATGATATTGAATAGCAGTGGTTAGAGCGGACATTCTTGTCCTGATCCCAATCTTAAGGGGAAAAATTTAGTCTTTCACTAATAATATAATGTCAGCTGTAGGTTTTCATAGATGCTGTACATCAGGTTGAAGAAGTTCTCTTCAATTTCTACTTTCTGTAAGATTTTCTCACGAACGGATGTTGAAATTGACAGAAACTTTTTCTGTTAGGTGATTGTGTGTTTTTTTTTCTTCGTTGTTGTATGCTATCGAGGAGATTCCAACTCATAGCAACCCTAAAAGACAGAGTAGAGCTGCCGCATAGGGTTTCCTAGGCAGTAATCTTTACAGGAGCAGATCACCAGGCCTTTTCTCCCATCCAGCCGCTGGTGGGTTCAAACCAAAGACCTTTAGGTTAGCGGCCGAGCAATTAACCATTGTACCACTGGGCTTCTTTTTTGTCTTCAGTCTGTTAGCATTATGAATTAAATTGATTAAGACAAACAAAGTGGTGAAACAAAGAGCAAAACAGTACCTTTAAGTCCACATCAATTATTATATTTAAGTTGCACATTGTCTAAACACATCAATTAAAAGCCAGAGTTTCTCAGGTTGTAGAAAAAAAGCAAGACCATATGCACACCCATGTTTATTGCAGCACTGTTTACAATAGCAAAAACATGGAAGCAACCAAGGTGCTCATCAATGGATGAATGGATTAAAAAATTGTGGTATATTCACACAATGGAATACTACTCATCGATAAAGAATAGTGAGGAATCTGTGAAACATTTCATAACATGGAGGAACCTGGAAGGCATAGATGCTGAGTGAAATTAGTCAGTTGCAAAAGGACAAATATTGTATAAGACCACTATTATAAGAACTTGAGAAATAGTTTAAACTGAAAAGAAAACATTCTTTTGTGGTTACGAGAGGGGGAGGGAGGGAGGGTGGGAGAGGGATATTCACTAATTAGTAGGCAGGAACTACTTTAGGTGAAGGGAAAGACAGCACATAATACAGGGGAGGTCAGCACAATTGGACTAAACCAAAAGCCAAGAAGTTTCCTGAATAAACTGAATGCTTCAAAGGCCAGTGTAGCAGGGGCAGGGGTCTGGGGACCATGGTTTCAGGGGACATCTAAGTCAATTGGCATAATAAAATCTATTCAGAAAACATTCTGCATCCCACTTTGAAGAGTGGCATCTGGGGTCTTAAACGCTAGCAAACAGCCATCTAAGATGCATCAATTGATCTCAACCCTCCTGGATCAAAGGAGAATGAAGAACACCAAGGACACAAGGCGATTACGAGCCCAAGAGACAGAAAGGGCCACGTGAACCAGCGCCTACATCATCCTGAGACCAGAAGAAGTAGATGGTGCCCGGCTACAACTGATGACTGCCCTGACAGGGAAGACAACAGAGAACCCCTGAGGGAGCAGGAGAGCAGTGGGATGCGTACCCCAAATTCTCATAAGACCAGTCTTAATGGTCTGACTGAGAGTGGAAGGACCCCAGTGGTCATGGCCCCCAGACCTTCTGTTGGCCCAGGACAGGAACCATTCCCGAAGCCAACTCTTCAGACAAGGATTGGACTGGAGAATGGGTTGGAGAGGGATGCTGGTGAGGAGTGAGCTCCTCGGATCAGGTGGACACTTGAGACTATGTTGGCATCTCCGGCCTGGAGGGGAGATGAGAGGGTGGAGGGGGTTAGAAGCTGGTGAAAAGGACACAAAAAGAGAGAGTGGAGGGAGAAAGCAGGCTGTCTCATTAAGGGGAGAGTAATTGGGAGTGTGTAGCAAGGTATATATGGGTTTTTGTGTGAGAGACTGACTTGATTTGTAAACTTTCACTTAAAGCACAATAAAAATTATTTAAAAAAAAAAAACAAACCTTGGCTCGGGTCAAGCACACCTTAGTGCTTAAACTGACATCTTTGCTTTTTAACACTTTAAAGAGATCTTTTGCAGCAGATGTGGCCAATGCAATGTGTCATTTGATTTCTTGTCTGCTGCTTCCATGGGTGTTGATTTTGGATCTAAGTAAAATGAAATCCTTGACAACTTCAACATTTTCTCCATTAATCATGATACTGCTTATTGGTCCAGTAGAATAGAATAGATTGTTTGTGGTATACTCACATTATGGAATATTATATTGCAATGCAAAGAAATGATATTATAGCATGCAACAATGTAAATGAATCTCACAAATATAAGTTTGAGCCAAAGAAGTCATACACAAAAAAGCCTGTACTGTATGGTTCTGTTTACATAAAGTACACAAACAGGGAAACTAATACATGGTGGTAGCTGTTACAGTAATAGATATCCTTTGGGGGACTGGTTTGGTGACTGAAAGGAAGCATGAGGAAGACATCTGGAGTGTTGGATAGAAAGCTGTGTTCAAAAATTAAGCAAGCTTGGCACTTCTGTTACAGGCAGTTTAAGCATATCATGCTTCAGTAGAAAAAATTAAATTTATTTGGTACCTGTGGTACATAAGGCATTTTGACATGAGACCTTAAAAGAAAAAAAAAGTAAATAGACTTCCAGGGAAGATAAGGAAAGGGCCAAAGTCCAGACAGAGCGAACTCATAAATTGCTAGATCTTCATCTAGCAACTCATAAAAAATATAAACTATCAAAATTGAATCATATATTTATTTTAAAAAAATTTATTTTATTTTATTTTTTTTATTTAGATGTAGCTTAATGGCCTACTTCAACACAAAAACCAACCAAACCAAATCCGCTGCCGTCGATTCAACTCTGACTCATAGCGACCCTATAAGACAGAGTAGCACTGCCCCACAGAGTTTCCAAGGAGCACCTGGTGGATTCGAACTGCAGACCTTTTGGTTAGCAGCCATAGCTCTTAACTACTTACCACCAGGATTTCCACTGTAACACAGATTGACATTATTTCTGTACTAAATGACTAAAAAAAAAAACTATTTTCTCGGTGTATTTCTAGGGCTTTGTACAATAGAAAAAATTCAGTTTTGTAATTGAATGTATTGCTTTGTCTTTATCACACCAGAAAAAACTGCTCTGTGGTGTGCTGAAAAAAAAAAAAAAAGCAAGACCATGGTGGGGCCAAGATGGCAGAGTAGTCAGACGCTTCCTGTGCTCCCTCTTACAACAAAGACCCCAAAAACAAATGAGTCAATTGATTATATATGACAGTCTGGGAGCCCTGAACATCAAGGGCAAAGCTGAGTCAGACTGAGTGGCAGGGGGACGGAGAGAGGGTTCAGAAGCAGTGAGAAGTTGCCAGACCTGACCCAGTGGGGAATGGTGGCCCGTGGGCTGGATCAAGCACAGTGCGACAAGCAGTGGCGTTCAGGAAGTGTTCTCCAAATCGGGAGACACTGAGTGCCGAGAGTCCACTCACACCTCCAGGGTCAGCAAAAGGTGGTGCTCAATTGGCAAATGATAAGTACATGTGTCTAATCTACCATGCAGATCAAAAAATACCCCTTTGGGAAGAAACTCTCTCCCATTTACCTGACCCCTCCTTGCCCTGCACCAGGTCCCAGGGCCAGCTTCAGTGATTGCCACTTTTCCTGGGCAGGAAGTAGGACCTGTTATGCATCCTGAGCCATTCTTCTGGCATTGGAGAAGGCAAAAACTAACAAAGAGGGAAAAAGTAATCTTCCAGCTCCCCTAAGCTGAGAACTCAGGGCAGCGAACAGCTCCTTTGCCTAGGCACAGGCATAAAGGGTCCACGAACTTCGAATGCCTTTCACCCCTGCATAGAGCTTTGTGGCCCCTTTTCAACAGTGTAGGCCTCATTAGCACAGAACAACAAGGTATATACCTGAAGTATAACTCCAACTGTTTCAGCTATATGATGGAGAGGCAGGTTCATGATGTTGACACCACTCTGCCTATTAAGCGGGATCCTCACCTACCCACATAAGGGGCCTAAGGACTGGTGGATCCACCCACGCCACCTAGCCACCCTTGACAGGGGTCCAGGTGCCTCCCAGTCCTTACGGTCAACAGCATCGGGTGCCCATAGTCCAGCTGCAAAACCAACTCACCTACATGCTCTAGGAAACGGACACACTTTCCTCACAGACACTCAGGGGCTGTTGTCAGCCCCCTGCCTTGCTGAGAGTATGACCCCTAATGCAGCCAGATACCTGTGCCTACACCAATCACCCCTGTTCCCCTAAGACTGTAGGTGAGAGCTGGCACCACACACTTGGTGACCAATTACCTAGACACCAGAGCTGAATCCATACAGGAAAAGTAAACAGACTCCTGGGCTCTTATACCTCGTATCAGCTCTAACCACCTGGTGACAGGACATTAGAGCTTCCAAGGCACAAATAATCAAACTAGCTCACTCAAGAAGCCTATTTGGGCATATCAAAACAAAACAAAACAAGGAGCTAGGACACAGTAAGCAAACATAAAATAAACCAATACAATAACTTATTGATGGCTAGGAGACAACAGTCAATATGAAATCACATAAAGAGGCAGACCATGATGGCTTCAGCAAGCTCTCTAAACAAAGCATCAAGAAATCTTCCAGAGCGGGTCCCGGCTAAGATGGCAGAGTAATCAGATGCTTCTGGTAGTCCCTCTTTAAAAAAAGACCCGAAAAAGCGAGTGAATCGATTATATATAACAATCTAGGAGCCCTGAACATCAAAGGTAAAGTTGAGGAATCAGACCGAGAGGCAAGGGGAGTGAGAGACAGTTCAGAAGCAGTGAGGAGTTGTTAGACCTGACCCAGCAGGATCTGGCACCCTGCAGGCCGGGTCTGCTGGCAAGAGCATGGTGAGACAAGCAATGGTGTTCAGGATGGGTTTTCCACATCGGGAGAGACCGAGCAGCAGAGAGTTCACTCATGCCTCCAGAATCAGCAAAAAGTGTCCCTCTTGGCATAAGGTAAGTACTTGCGTCTAATCTACCACGAGGATCAAAAAAACCCCACCATTTTGGAAAAAACTCTCTCCCATTTAACTGACCCCTCCCCATTCTGCATCGGGTCCCAAGCCAGTTTCAGTGATAGTTGCTTTCCCTGAGCTGGAAGTAAGACCCGTCACACATCCTGAGCCATCCTCCTGGCCTTGGGGAAGGAACAAATTAACAAACGAAGAAAAAATAAGCTGCTGGCTCCCCCAACCTGGGAACTCAGGGCAGAACAGCTCCTTTGCCTAGGCACAAGCATAAGCAGTCCATGGACTCTGAATGCCTTTAACCCCTGCGTAGTCCTGTGTGGGCCCATTTCAACAGTGTAGGCCCCCATTAGCACAGTACAAAAGGGTGTATACCTGAAATCTAACTTCAACTGTTTCAGCTGTATACTGGAGAGGCAGGTTCATGACATTTGACACCAATCTGCCTATCAAGCAGGTCTTTTCACCTACCCACATCAGGGGACAGAGGACTGGTGGCTCCACCCACGCCACCTAGCCAACCTCCACAGGGGTCCAAGGATAAGTGGTGCCTCCCAGCCCTTACGGCCAACAGCATTGGGTGCCCTAGGTCCGGCTGCAAAACCCACACACCTAGGCGCTCTAGGGAACAGGGACACGCTTTCCTCACAGAAACACAGGGGTGATTGTCAATCCCTGCCTTGCTCAGCATATGACCGCCTACTGCAGCCAGATACCTGCACCTACACCAATCAACCCTGTTCCTCTAAGACTATAGGTGAGAACCAGCACCAAACACTTGGTGATTGACTACCTGGACACCTGAGCTGAATCCATACAAGAAAAGTAAACAGACTCCTGAGCTCTTATACCTAGTATCAGCTCTAACCACCTGGTGACAAGACTTTAGAGCTTCAAAGGCAACAATAATCAAACTAACTCACTCGAGAAGCCTATTTGGGCTTATCAAAACAAAACAAAACAAGGAGCTAGGACACAGTAAGCAAACATAAAATAAATCAATACAATAACTTATTGATGGCTTAGAGACAACAGCCAATATCAAACCACATAAAGAGGCAGGCGATGATGGCTTCAGCAAGCTCCCAAAACAAAGAATCAAGAAATCTTATGGATGAAGAGAACATCCTGGAACTACCAGAGGTAGGAAACAAAAGATTAACATACAGAACTCTTACACAGATCAGGAAGATCAGGCAAAACACAGAACAATCCAAGGAATGCAGAGATACAGCATTAGAGCACCTTAAGAATATTAGAGAAGAGCATAATGACAAATTTAATTAAAAAAAAAATAGGCTGTAAGAATCCACAGAGAGACAGCAAACAGAAATTCAGAAGATTAACAATAAAATTTCAGGACTAGACAACTCAATAGAAAGTCATAGGAGCAGAATTGGAGCAATAGAAGTCAGAATTAGTGAGGCTGAAGATAAAGCACTTGATGCCAACATATCTGAGGAAAAATCAGATAAAAGAATTTTAGAAAAAATGAAGAAACCCTAAGAATACATGGGAGTCTATCAAGAGAAATGACCCAGGAATGATTGGAGTACCAGAACAGGCAGGGAAAGCAGAAAATACAGAGAGAATTGTTGGCAGGAATCTTCCCTGATGTCATGAAAGATGAGAAGATATCTATCCAAGATGCTCATCAAAACTCACAAGAGGTAGATCCCAAAAGAAAGTCACCAAGACATAATGTAATCAAACCTGTCAAAACCAAAGATAAAGAGAGAATTTTAAGAGTGGCTAGGGATAAACAAAAAGTCATCTACAAAGATGACTCAACAAGAGAAAGCTCGGACCACTCAGCAGAAATCATGCAGGCAAAAAGGCAATGGGATGACATATATAAAGCCTTGAGGGAAAAAAATTGCCAGCCAAGAATCATATACCCAGCAAAACTGTCTCAAATATGAAGGTGAAATTAGAACATTTCCAGATAAACAGAAGTTTAGGGAATTTGCAAAAACCAAACCAAAATTGCAAGAAATACTAAAGGGAATCCTCCGGTGAGAAAATCATTAACATCAGATAACAACCCAAGACTAGAACACAGGACAGAGCAACCAGATATCAACACAGATAGGGAAATCACAAAAATAAGTCAAAGCTGAAATGCTCAAAACAGGGAAAGAGAGATGTCACTACGTAAAAGATGACACCATTAAATCAAAAAAGAGGGACTAAAAAATGTGGTCATAGATCCTTCATATGGAGAGGAAGTCAAGGCAATATAAAGAACTAAAATTCTGCTTTAATCTTAGAAAAATAGGGGTAAATATTAAGGTAACTGCAAAGGAAACTAACAACTCTACCCATCCAAATAAAAAACAAGAAAAACATTAAGACTGAGCAAATACAAAAGCAACAATAATGAAAAAGAGGAAAACACAATATATAAAGAAAAATTTCTCAGCACAGAAAATTAAGTAGAAAGAAGAAACAGTCAATAACACAGACACACACACAGAAAGACATCAAAATGACAGCAATAAATTCATATCTATCATTTTTTTTATCCATAATTACACTGAATGTAAATGGACCAAATGCACCAATAAAGAGTCAGAGAGTGGCAGAATGGATTAAAAAACAGGATTCATCTACATGCTGCCTACAAGAGACACACCATAGATGTAAAGACACAAATAAACTAAAACTCAAAGGATGGAAAAAAATATATCAAGTAAACAACAATCAAAAAAGAGCAGCAGTGGCAGCAAATTTAATTTCTGACAAAATAAGACTTTAAAGTAAAGTCCACCACAAAGGATGAGGAAGGATGCTATATAATGATTAAACGGTCAATTTATACCAGGAGGATATAACCATAATAAATATTTACGTGCCCAACAACGAGGCTCCAAAATACATAAAACAAACTCTAAAGGGAGATACATAGCTGCACAATAATAGTAGGAGACTTCAACACACCTCTTTTGGTGAAGGACGGAACATCCAGAAACAAGTTCAGACTATGTAAAGGCCACAATCAACCAACTTGACCTCATAGACATCTACAGAACACTCCACCCAACAGCAGCCAAGTATGCTTTCTTTTCAAACGCACATGGAACATTCTCTAGAATAGACCATATATTAGGTCATAAAACAAGCCTTAACAGAACCCAAAACATTGAAATATTACAAAGCTTCTTTACTGACCATAAAGCCATAAAAGTAGAACTCAATAACAGAAAAAGCAAGGAAAAAAAAAATCAAACAGATGGAAACTGAACAACACCTTGCTCAAAAACTACTGGGTTATACAAGAAATTAACGACGGACTGAAGAAATTCATAGAAGCAAATGAGAATGAAAACCCTTCCTACCAGAACCTTTTGGACATAGCAAAAGCAGTGCTCAGGGGTCATTTTATAGCAATAAATGCACACATACAAAAAAGAAAAAAGGGACAAAATCAAACAGTCATCCCTACAACTTGAACAAATGGAAAGACAACAGCAAAAGAAGCCCTTGGGCACCAGAAGAAAAGAAATAATAAAAATTAGAGCAGAATTGAAGGAAATAGAGAGTAGAAAAACAGTTGAATGAGACGACAAGACCAAAAGCTGGTTCTTTGAAAAGATCAACAAAATTTATAAACCACTGCCAAACTGACAAAAGAAAAACAGGAGAGGAAGCAAATGACCCAAATAAGAAATGGCATGGGTGCTGTCACAACAGACCCAAGAGAAATTGAAAGAATCATAACAGAATACTATGAAAAATTGTACTCTAACAAATTTGAAAACCTAGAGGAAATGGATAAATTTCTAGAAACACACTACCTACCTAAACTAACACAAACTGAGATAGAACAACTACATAAACCTATAACGAAAGAAGAGATTGAAAAGGTAATTTAAAAATTCACAGCAAAAAAAAACCCCTGGCCCGGATGGCTTCACTGGAGAATTCTACCAAACTTTCAGAGAAGAGTTAACACCACTACTACTAAACGTATTTCAGAGCATAGAAAAGGAAGGAATACTCTCAAATTCATTCTACGAAGCCAGCATAACCCTGATACCAAAACCAGGTAAAGACACCACACAGAAAAAAAAATTACAGATCCGTATCCCTCATGAATATAGACACGGAAATCCTCAGCAAAATTCTAGCCGACACAATTCAACAACATATCAAAAAAAAATAGTTCACCATAACCAAGTGAGATGTCCACCAGGTATGGAGCGATGGCTTAACATTAGAAAAACAATCAAGATAATCCATCACATACATTAAAAAAAGAGAACCACATGATCTCATCAATTGATACAGAAAAGGCATTTGACAAAGTCCAGCATCCATTCGTGATAAAAACTCTCAGCAGAATAGGAATAGAAGGAAAATTCCTCAACATAATAAAGGGCATTTATACAAAGCCAACAGCCAACATCATCCATTGACCACTGGGGTTCACTCTCCTTTGACTTAACTGTGGGGGTTGGGGGGGATCAGCAGGCAAACTCCGGCTTGCAGGCTAAACCGACCTGCCAATAAAGTTTCAGTAAAGCACAGGGACACCCACTGGTTTACTTGTAGTCTGAGGCTGCAGTCTTTCTCGCCGAAAGGGCCGAGCTGAGCAGCTGCAACAGAGAAGGAAGGGTCTACAGATCCCAAATTGATTGCTAACTGCAAGGGTTGGGTTGCTAACCAAAAGGTCGGCAGTTCGAATCCACCAGCCGCTCTTTGGAAACCCTGTGGGGCAGTTCTACTTCATCCTATAGGGTTCCTATGTGTAGGAATGGACTGGAGGACAACGGGTTTTGTTTTGTGGGGTTTTTTTGGGTTTTTTTGTTGTTTTTTTTTTTGGTCCCTTTACAGAGAAAGTAAACCGACCCCTGATTATGACCTTTTGGCCTCCTTTGCCTGTCTTCCTAGGAGGTTGTAAGTCGTGTTTTGGAAAACAGGCTTGCGAACACCTTCTGTCCTAGGTGCTCCATGTTCTTGGTTACAGGTAAGCCCCCACTGCCCCTCCAGACAGGTCCTGCCCTTTCCAGGTTCCTTAGACTGGAAACAGAGGCGGAGACGTCACAGCCAGAGGAGGCGGGACAGGAAGAGCCCTGAAAAGCCGACCTAAGCGCCCGATTGGCTTCCACCTGCCCGACGGGCTTCGGATGGAACCAAACGCCCTCGTCCTTATTGGTTAAGTCCTCGAGGGGCGGGCCACAGGGGCCCACCGGTTGGCTGGGGGAGGACAGGTGGGACCGCCTCGACGTGGGCTTCGCGCATCGTTTGTGGGGATCTAGCTCGTGCGGCCATTGTGGTGACGGCGCCGGCGCCCTCGGAAGGCCGCGCTTCTCGCTCTGGCCGCGCGCCGTCGGACTCTCCCGCCGCGATAAGGATTGTCTACCCCCGCCGACGACATGAGCTCCCCGGATGAGGGGTCCGATTGGGGAGCGGCTGTCGGCCCAGAGGGCGGGAAGCGGGGCGGCGTCCGCCGGGCCGGCCCTGGAGGCCCGCGGGCTGCCGGCCCAGGCCTTGATCTGGGGGCGCCGCGCAGCAGCGAGGCCGAGGGCGGGCTTCCAGGCCCCGCGGACGTCGAGGCCGAGAGGGAAGCGACGGGGGCGGGAGGCTCGCCGACCGAGGAGATGGAGGATGCTGCGGACTGCACGGCCCGCTTGGAAGAGGCTGAAAGTTTCGCGGCCCTCATGCGGCATTTAACCAACTGGGATGCCCTGCGGCTCCGGAGAAACCCAACCCCAGAAAGCTGCACCTCTGAGGTAGGGACCGTTTGGGCGGACCGAGACACAGGCCCCAAGGGTAGGCGCGCACCTGCCCCCTCGCTGTGCGGAAAGGCAGCGGTGTCTTCCCTGCCTCTCAGCCTCAGTGGACCCGAGGGAGGGCGGGCCTGGGAAACCCTAGAAGAGGCACTGCAAGGAGGTTGACTGTCACTGGGTCTCTCCAGACGGAAGACCTGGCCGGGTCGTCCTCAGACTCCGAGTCATCTGATGAGTTCACTGAGGTGCAGGTGATGAGGGTGAGCATTCAACCCAAAGCGACAGGCCAAGCAGAGTCCTGCAGCCTCAAGGATCGCGGAGACGCACCCAGACACTGGAATCCCCACGTCAGGGAGAACTTCCTTCCTGTGCCAGGCTCCTTCCCCGCCCTCACTCCACGGGGGTTCCCTTCAACCACAGAAATGCAGCCTGATGTCTCTTCATTCAGGAAAATGCAAAGTGTGGTCTGGGGCAGGCCCAGCTCCCCAGGCGGTGCTGCTGCTGCTGGGGGCCTGCCCCAGGCCACTCCTAGAAGGAAGGTGGCCCAGGAAAAGAAACCCCTAGGCGGTTTTTCAAAATCTGTCCTGGGGAGAAAGCCCCCGGCCTTGCCTTCATGGGGGCAAAGAGTCTCCAGAGCCCGCCCTGAGACATCCACCTTCCCCCCAATCCGTGGCATTCCACTGCTTGGGAGATCCAAGAGGAACTCCTCGGTCCCTCTGGGACCCAGGCAGCCCAAACACACCAATGCTGGGAAGAAAGCTGTGGCGAGCAGGACAAGGGAGTTGTATCCCGTGACAAAAGATAGTGACCCCAAAAGAGATCAAGTCCCAAAGGGCCAGGTGAGTAGGCCCTCCTCCCCCTCTCTCCTTCCCCTCCCTCTGCCCCTCCACCTCTCTCCCATCCACATCCCCAGCACACAAGTCTTCCCACATGCTCCTTCTGTCCTTTGCTCCGGGGTTGTCACTGGGCGCCCAGGCCATCAAGGTGCAAAATCCGGCTCATTTTCATAGGAGCAAACGTAAAGATGGCACTTGATACGTGCCAGGCACTGTTCTCAGTGCTTCACACAGGCTTTGGGCCTCCTCCCCAGAGAGGGGCTGGCAAGGAAGGGAAGGAAGGCAGCTGATTTGCATCGACCACCCCCTTAAAGTTTGGGCTGCTGTGCCTCAGTGTTTAGACCCATTTGGCTTCCTGATGGCCACTTCCTAGCTGTTCCCATGAGCCTTCCTGGCAGGGGACCCAGGCTTTCTTAGTTGCCCCACTTTTCTCCCTGGATCAGCTCTGCCTCCTGGCCTGGGGAGAAAAGTGCTAAGGAGATGAGCCCCTTGATTCCTCACCGTGTTTATTCCCTGCCTCACCCCAGCCCACCCCCACCCTGCCCACACACCGCCCAAATCAGCGAGAAAGTTTTCTTTCAGCTTCCAACAAGCAGGCCAGGGCCATCTTGCCTCTCTGTGCATCGTGCCGATGGCAGCGGTGGAGAACCCAACATCAGGGTTCCCCAGGGTCCAGGAAACTCACAGCTCCTGGCCGTGAACCAGGGAGCCGTCAGGCCCAGGGAGCCTACACACTCCGGTGAGTGTGTGGGGTTGATATGTGTGGAGGGGGAAGGGGACACAGAGGGAGCACTCCGGCCGTGTCACTTGTGGGGCCCCAGCCTTGCTCCTGGGCCTCTCTCCCTACCTAGACAGCTCTCACACAGGAAGCAGGATGCAGACAGGGCTGGCCTTAAGCCAAAGTGTCCTTTGCATGGGGTTTGTGTGGTGGCGATGATTTGTACCAGCGCCCCCAACTCCAACTTCAGAAGCAGGCATTTGGCAGAACGATGCCTTCTGTATTAGGTCCTGTTCAGCCACATTGCTCACCCCGAGGGTGAGCCACAGTCCTTGAGGCGGCATTCCCAGATGGCCCGAGACGGGGAAACGGAAGGGAGGCCCAGAGAGAAGGTTGGAGCTGCTGGGCAGAGCAGGGACAACTTCTTGCCAGCAGAGGGTGGTGCTGCCTCACTGTAGACCCTGCTGGGTCCTTTGCACCTCACTCCTAGGCTCTTTTGGATTCTCTTTCAGGTGACCAGGGGCCACCTGGCAATTCCCCAAGAGAGGAGAGTCAGCAGCAGCGGCAGCAACAACCACCACCTGGACAACAGGGCTGCCCTCGGGTAATCGTCTTTCTTGCCGCTAAAAAAGCAGGTCCAAACTAGATGATGGGATCTGCATCCAGGTTAAACTGATCTGTGTTACCCCTCCCTCTTCCCACCCCACGGTGGGGGAGGAGAGGCGAGGGGAGGGCACCTCCTTTCCATGGAGGATTCCATGCCAGTCTAGCCACTGGGCTTTGGGGTGTGGGGGGACGCAAGAGGCCAGCAGTAGAGGGGGAGGAGGAGGAGGAGAGAGGAGGCAAGAATATACTAATTATTTTCTCTCTGTCTGCTATCTGCCGGGCTAGTGTGTCGTTCTACAGAAAGAGGCGGATGACCTTAAAGATGAAATCGGTATGACCAACTTCTGACTGGGCAGGGCCAGGGTATCTGAGTCTCATCTGATTACATGTACACGTTGCCAACAAGTCCCAGAGATCTCCTTGTAGGCCAATTAGAGAGGCCTCATTTATTTCCTCTTTAACTGCCCCTAGGTAGGGTAATGTACGTTTTGTCTGCTTGTTGGTTGGATTGTATTTTAATGCTTCTGATACACACCAGAGCTTGAGAACTTCTGGTTCCTTGGGTTCCCGATTAGAAAACATTTCCACCTTGGATTCAGGTGCTGAGTGGGTCGGTCCCAGGGCTGGATATGGTCAAGTTTGGATAGGGGCTGAAGGGGGTTTCAGGTTGCAGGGTTAGGCCATTCCTGCACAGGGACAAGGGGACGAGTTTCCATATCCTGAAGTCGGGAGTATCTGGTTATGCCTTTCTCCTTTTCAGCGGCCCTGCGCAGCCTCTCTGACAAGCTCCAGACTCTTTCAAGTGAGTGTTAACACATACCATACCCCTTCTCACAGTCTTGCCTGTTCAGGAGGGCTGTGGGCTGGCCCTAGCTTTGTGGCTCTTCCCTGACTCTGCTCTGTTTGGCAGGTTGAACTCAGCATCCTGGTACAAGAGAAGCAGCTGGTGCTGGTGCCTTCTGAGCCCAATAGCAGCGGCCCGGCTGGTTCCCTCCTGTGTTCCTACCCCTCCTGAGTCTTCTTCTCTAACCCTACTTTTGCCCCTCCCCATCCCAGTTTACAGGCGTTTCAAATTAAAGTACCTCTCATATTCTGTGGTCTGCCCTCTCTCTGTTGGGGAACGGGGGAGGAAAGGAAGGGGCTGGGGACGACGCCATTTCAGAGCAGTTTTAAAACAAAATATGTCTGGCATTCTGTGGCCTGCCTGCTCTCTATGGGGAGCCTGGGGCAGCCTATGAGCAGGGGCCCTGCAGCCAGCCTTACCAGCCAGAGTGACCTAGCTTGGGTCTAGGCACCACCATGGCTCTGCCCTGCCACATTAGCATTTCCCCTACAGGCACTATGCATGCTGTCCCTTGATCTTCTCCTTTTTAGGTTCCACAGTTCCCAATCTTCACCACTATTCCCCCTCCCTTTCAGCCGGAACCAGTTACCGCATTCAGAGCTGAGGTCCCTCTTCCCTCTCCTCATTTACATCACCATCCTGGTTCCCCCTTCTCAGCCCTTCTTTGCTGTCCTGAGCATCCTTGTTCTCTCCCGCGGCTGTACGTCCCTTGGCCTCACCTCCACAGTCATTTCGACAGGTACGAAACAGCACCAACTGAGCCCATCTTCCCCCTTCCTGGGCCCAGTCCTCTTTGTGGATTCATTATGTCCCACTGGTGCCACCATCACAGGGACAAGCTGAGCGCCATCATCATTTCCTCTTGAGCCCTCACCTTTGAAATTTGATCACCATATCCTGCCTGTTCTCCCTCTTTAGTTTCAGTAGTGGATAGAGGCAGATGTCACACCCACAGTGGCTGTGGAGGCAAAAGCAGGACACAGGGAACACAAATAAATGAAGGTGTAAAATTCAAGAGGTGTGCATGGGTGTGTGTGAATAAAATAATCACGAGAAATCTCCCTAGAGGGAGAGAGACATGGTTCAGAGAGTAAAGGGAGTGGAGATGATGGTCAGGAATCCATAAAGGATGGAGATGAGCAAAAGCAGGGGTGGCATCTACTTTTCTCAAGGGGTATTGTCAAATTACTAAAACATAGGTGGCGGATGGAGGGGGAGAGTCAGCAAGCCCAATGGCAGGGTGTCGGGTGCTGGAAATGTAGGAGTTCCTGGCCTAGGCTCTTGATCCTACTCTGTGATGGGTATGATGCTTCAAAGACACTCTGCATTGTCAGGGGATCAGAAGGTGAAGGGTGGACACCTTGGAGTAGCTGGGAAGGGACTCATCTTTGAAGCATGGAGGTCAAGTAGGAGGCAGCCACACATGACCTCAGGGAGACCTGGGAAGGACGGGGACAGAGAGAAGGGACAGTAAAGAGTGGTGGCCCTTGGAAAGTTGGTCAGACTTGGTACCACCCTTCCTCTGTTCTCTCACTCTGTCTTCCTTCCGGGCCCCATGGTATGCGTTGTGGTAGAAGGACCATCAAGCATGTGATAGGAGAGTCAGAGACCTCCGAGCCAGGAAGGAATTGAGCACAGACTTAGCCCACCCAGTACAAACCCCTCACTTGAGAAAATGGGTTTGATCAGTCCGTCTAAGTCTTTGACCCTGTGTCAAACGGTTATTTCTTGGAGGCACAACACAGTGGGCTGGTGTCTGAGTGATCAGTTTGGCAGACACTTCCCAACCGGGGTTCCTGCCAACTGAGACATCTCGGGGGAAGAAGTCCAGAATCGGGCCCCTGCCCCAGGAGACATGGGGCTGCTGGGCCCCAGGGTGTGGAAGGAGAGAAGCGTTTTGAAAGGACAAGTAGGCCAGACATGAGCACTGCCCTCGGTGACTCAGTTTACCAGCCCTGCTTCCCTCCTCTGGGCACACGACCTCTCTGTGACATAGACCTCATACCATGCAGTAATGTGTGTATCACAGGCCGTGGCTTGGCACTGAGCTTGCCAGTTCTGAGAGGAATTAAATGGCTGAGACCGAGGCTTGGTTTAAAGGAACACATCTGGTCACCAGTGGAAAGGAGCAGGCCAGACCCATCCCCAAATTCTGTGGCCTCCTCTTTGCCTGTCCCCTCAAGCCTCTGTAGCCAAAGGGGAAGTAGCAGCTGACCTGGGAGACCCCTAGGCCCTATCCCACCTCGTTCTACTGCCTGCCCCCTTCACACCACCATGACTGGGAAGTGCCCTCTCTGGACACTTCAGAGAGAATGGCACAGCCAGCGGAGGTAGGAGGAGAAGGGAGCCGGAGAAGGAGCTGAATGGGAAGGCGAGCTGAGAGTGGTAGGCCGAATAATGTTCCCCAAAGTCGGCCCCATCCTAATTCCCGGAATCTGTGAATATGTTAGGCAACATGGCAAAGGGGGATTACGTTTGCAGAGGGAATTATAGCTGCTGATCGGCCAGCCTTAAACTAGGGAGATTATCCTTGATCCCTGTGGGCTCCGGGTACTCATCAAACAGCTAGCCAGTTGCTATTATTGAGTCTGTTTCGGCTCATGGTGACCCCACGTGTTTCAGAGTCAGACTGGGCTCCATAGGGTTTTCATGGCTGTGACCTTTTGGAAACAGATCGCCAGGCCTTTCTTCTGAAACGCCTCTGGGTGGGTTCCAACTGCTAACCTTTTGGTTAGTAACCGAGTGCTTAACCATTTGCGCCATCCAGGGACTCCATCAGTGTAATCATAAGGGTCCTTAAAAATGGAAGAAGGAGACTGAAGGGTACATCGGAGTGATGGGATGTGAGAAGGGCTCAACCTGCCATGGCTGGCTTGGAAGAGGGAGGAAGGGAGCCTTGAGCTGAGGAATGCAGGCGGCTTCTAGAAGCTGGAAAAGGGAAGGAAGTGAATTCTCCCCTAGAGCCTCCTGGAAAGAATGCAGCCCTGGCGACACCTTGATTTTAGCCTAGTGGCACCCGTGCTGGACTTCAGACCTACAGAACTGTAAGATAATCAGTTTTGTGTGGTTCTCAGCCACAAAATTTGCAGCACTCTGTTAGGGCGGCCACAGGGAACTCCCAAATTGGGGAAGAATGAAATCTCAGCTGCTATTCAGCTCAGAGGCAGCCCCAGAGATCTGCCGAAATGTAAGCCTGCCCTTGATGCAGCGGCGGTGGTGGAGCCAGGTCTCTGAAATGTTAATTTCCAAATATGACCTTGAACTCTGCAGGCAGAAAGGATCATCTCCCTCCTCTCACTGCACCTAGGCCTTGAGGAGTGTGAGTGAGCAAGTCGGAGGACAAGAGCACGCTAGCGTGGGCATCCCTGGCCATCACGGAGGCCCAGCACACTGCACGGCCTCCCATGCATGATGACAATGGCCGTATGAGAGCCGCTGTGGTGGAGTAACCACCATGGTTTCCAGCCCTTGCTGTCACTGACCCCCGCGTGAACTTGGACAGCTTCATGCACATCTATCCTCAGTCTCCATGTCTCATTATCCAGTTCCTTTCATGGGGAGACAAACTCCCCTGTCCGCCAGGTACATTGGGGCTGCCAGGCACGGCCATGCAAACTCCACCTGCATGATTCCAGGATGCACGACTGCAGTGTGAAAGGCGCCCCTGGGGTTGTGCTGTGTTGAAGTCCTGGTGACTACCACTCAGATTAGGAAACAAAATGTTGCCAGCACCTTAGAAAGCCCCCTGTCTGCCCCACCCCTTTCACACCCCCCTCTCCACTGCACCAGAGGTAACTGTCCTCCTGACTTTTCTAAGAATCATTTGCCTTTCTTTAAAAAAAAGAAACCTCAGCAAGGTATAAAAAATAAATGAGATGAAGTTAAATATGAAATTATATTTATAAAACATACATTTATACAAGGGCGGAAACATAAACCTACACTTTGATGAATAATTATAAAGTGATCAAGCCATGTAAATACTATCCAGGTCAAGAAACAGTATATTAGTAAAAGTATCTCTATTTGCAGATGACATGATCTTATACACAGAAAACCCTAAGGAATCCTCCAGAAAACTACTGAAACTAATAGAAGAGTTCAGCAGAGTATTGGGATAGAAGATAAACATAAAAAATGAGTTGGATCCCTCTACACCAACAAAAAGAACATCAAAGAGGAAACCACCAAATCAATGCCATTTACGGTAGCCCCCAAGAAGATAAAATATAAAAAAAGAAATACTTAGGGATAAATCTTACCAGAGATGTAAAAGACTTATACAAAGAAAACTACAGTACACTTCTGCAAGAAACCAAAAGAGACTTACAGAAGTGGAAAAACATACCTTGCTCGTGGATAGAAGACTTAACATTATAAAAATGTATATTCTATCAAAGCGATCTATACATTTAATGCAATTCCCATCCAAATCCCAACGATATTCTTTAATGAGATGGAGAAACAAATCACCAACTTCATATGGAAAGGAAAGAGGCCCTGGATAAATAAGGCATTATTGAAAAAGAAGAACAAAGTGGGAGGCCTCACACTACCTTTGGACTAATTTTCCCTTGTATCTTTAGTTTTCTTTATTCTTCTTCCCTCCCAAAGGGGTGAGCCAATGGAGCATCTTAGATGGTCGCTCAGAGGCTCTTAAGACCCCAGATGCTACTCACCAAAGTAGAATGTAGAACACTTTCTTTATAAACTGTATTAGGTTAATTGAGCTAGATGTTCCCTGAGACCATGGTCCCACAGCCCTCAGCCCAGCAGTTTGGTCCCTCAGGGAGTTTGGATGTGTCCGCGGAGCTTCCACGACCTTGCCTTGTACAAGTTCTGCTGTCTTCCCCAGTATCCACTGGCTCACCCCTTTGGGAGGGAAGAAGAATGAAGAAAACTAAAGATACAAGGGAAAATTAGTCCAAAGGACTAATGGACCACATCTACCATGGTCGCCACCAGACTGAGTCCAGTACAACTAGATGTTGCTCGGCTACAACCACTGAGTGCTCTGCCAGGAATCACAATAGAGGATCCTGGACAGAGCTGGAGGAAAATGTAGAACAAAATTCTAACTCACAAAAAAAGACCAGACTTACTGACCTAATATAAACTGGAAAAACCCTGACAGTATGGCCCCCGTACACCCTTTCCGCTCAGTAGTGAAGTCACTCCCGAGGTTCACCCTTCAGGCAAAGATTAGCCATAAAACAAAAGGAGACTAAAGGGGCCGAGCAGCTCAGGGGCAAGGACTAGAAGGCAGGAGGGCACAGGAAAGCTGGTAATGGGGAACCAAGGGTCAAGAAGGGAGAGTGTTGACAGGTTGTGGGGTTGTTAACCAATGTCATAAAACAATGTGTCATAACTGTTTGATAAGAAATTAGTTTGTTCTGTAAATCTTCATCTAAAGTACAGTAAAATAAATAAAGTTTTCTTGAAAAAAAGAAGCAATACTTAGAGATATGTTATTATAGTCAAAAAATAAATAAATATCACACTTAATAATAATATCATAGAATTTAAAGTAATGTGGTTCCCCAAAGGTCCACATATTTAGCTAACCATAATAAGAGTGTGAGCAGAAAAGAGAAAGACCCTCAGTCAGATGGACTGGCACCGTGGCTGCAACAATGGGCTCAAGCTTAACGATTGTGAGCCTCGTGCTGGACCGGGCACTGTTTCGATCTGTGTTAGGTAGGGTCCTTATGAGTCGGAACTAGCTCTGCGGCACCTAACAACAACAAGAATTAAACTTACAATACTGTAATCTTCATTTCTTATAAAATTTTCATCTTGTTTAAATGAGCTCTTCTTTCAGAATATAATTGATAGCCTTAAATTTTAATAATATTTGCTCAAGGGAAGGAAAAAGAAAACTCTAAATTCTTGTCTTAGATTTTTCAGACCATTAACATGTTGTGGCTTTGGGTTGTAAATCTACATAGGGGCTTCAAATGTCAACATGATTTCTTGGGGCAGATTTCTTTTAAACCCCTGACTCAAATCCAAGTTTCCAGAGAGGCAATTTTTACTGCAGTCTCTTGTGTTGTTGCTGTTAGGTGCTGTCGAGTCGGTTCTGAGTCATAGCGACCCTATGCAAAACAGAACGAAACACTACCCTGTCCTGAGCCATCCTCACAGTTGTTGTATGGTTGAGCCCACTGTTGCAGCCACTGTGTCAGTCCATCTCATTGAGGGTCTTCCTCTTTTTCGCTGATCCTCTACTTTACCAGGCATGATGTCCTTCTCCAGGGACTGATCCTTCCTAATAATATGTCCAAAGTGTTTGAGACGTAGTCTCACAATCCTTGATTCTAAGGAGCATTCTTGTACTTCTTCCAAGACATATTTGTTCATTCTCTTGGCAATCCACGGTATAGTCAATATTCTTCTCCAATACCACAATTCAAAGTCGTCACTTTTTCTTTGGTCTCCCTTATTTATTGCCCAGCTTTCACATGCATAGGAGGCGGTTGATTGAAAACACCATGGCTTGGGTCAGGGCACCTTATTCCTCAAGGTGACATCTTTGCTTTTCAACACTTTAAAGAGGTCTTTTGCAGCCGATTTTCCCAATGCAATTCGTCTTTTGATTTCTTGACTGCTGCTTCCATGTTGATTGTGGATCCAAGCAAACTGAATCCTTGACGCTTACAATCTTTTCTCTGTTTATCATGATGTTGCTTATTGGTCCAGTTGTGAGGATTTTTGTATTCTTACGTTGAGACGAAATCCATACTGAAGGCTGTGGTCTTTGATTTTCATCAGTAAGTGCTTCAAGTCCTCTTCACTTTCAGCAAGCAAGGTTGTGTCATCTGCATAACACAGGTTGTTAGTGAGTCTTCCTCCAATCCTGATGCCCCGTTCTTCTTCATATAGTCCAGCTTCTTTGGTTATTTGCTCAGCATACAGATTGAAGAGGTATGGTGAAAGGATACAACCCTGACGCACACCTTTCCTGATTTTCAACCATGCAGTATCCCTTGTTCTGTTTGAACAACTGCCTCTTGATCCATTTACATATTCCTTATGAGTACAATTAAGTGTTCTGGAATTCCCATTCTCCACAATGTTATCCATAATTTAAGTTCAACACAGTCTTGTGTTGGTGGATCTATTTCTTGTTGGCCTTCACGGTGTGTGTGTATGTGTCTTTCTCTCTGTTTTCTGTTCAACTTCCCAACTTGGGAAGGTCTTGGGCCTTATTTCCAGCACCTGGTGCTCCATGAACTTTGTGTTAGTTTTCTGTTGCTGCCAAAGCAAATTGCCACTAATTAGTGGCTTAAAACAACATCCATTTATTATGTCACGATTCTGAAGGTTGGAAATCCAACACAAGTCTCATCTGGCTGAAATCAAGGTGCTGGCAGAGCTGCATTCTCTTCAGGAGGCTCTTTCAGAGAACCCTTTTCCAAGCTCATTCAGGTTGTTGGTAGATGTAGGTTTCATGTTGTAAGACTAGGGTCCCACTTCCTTACTGGTTTTTGACTTGGAGCATTTCTCAGCTTCCAGAGACTGCCTACATTCCCTGATGTGTGGCCCCCTGCAAAGCCAGCACCAGTGGGTTGCGTCGCTCTCACTCTTCATCTCTCTCTCTCTCTTTTGGTTTATAAGAACAGAAATTTATTGCCTCACAGTTCTGGAAGCTGAGTCTGAAATCAGGGTATCAGTAGTGTTGATTCCTTCTGGGGATTCTGAGGGAGAATCTGTTCCATGCCTCTCTCCTAGCTTCTGGTGACAGAGGTGATCCTTGGTGCCCATTGGCTTTTGGCAGCATAACTCCAAATCTCTGCCTCTATCTTCACATGGCTGTCTTCCCTCTTTGTTTCTTTCTGTGTCTCTTTTCTTCTTTTAAGGACACCAGTTATATTGTATTAAGACCCACCTTACTCTAGTATGACATTATGTTAATTCAACTGATAACATCTTCAAAGAGCCTATTTTTAAAGAAATTCATGTTCACAGGTAATTCAACATATTTTTTGGAGGACATAATTCAACCCATAACAGATGGCAAAGAGTGAAGAAGACTAGACTCACATAAGGGAAGTGCTAGGACTCAGGGCTGAAATGGACAAGTATGTCCCAGAATGAGAGACCAGGCCAGACCCCAGTTACCCATAGGACTCCATTACATGGCAGTTAAAGGTATCATTTATCCATGGCCCACAACAGGAGGCGAATTCCTCTGTGCACAGGAGAGAGTCCTGCCTTCTCTCTTTTCTCTCATCCCTCACTTTTCACACCCACCTCTCTTTCTCCCACCGTGTTACCCCCACTGCTAAGATTCTACTGCACTGCACTTTTTGCCCTGAACAGGGAGCATGAGTTGATCAATCGAAGGAGGAGCTGCTGGATAAAGAGCGCTGTGTCTGTTCTGGGTGACAGAACCCAGAGAAAGGACCTGGAACTCACCCTTTAGGAACAACCAGCAAGGATTCAGTTCAGTTCATCAAACACTTTTTCAGTGTTTTTCGGAATTACTTAATATGCCCTGCAAGCCATACACGGTCTTGCTACTTGCACAAAATGATTGGGTGGGACTTTGCAAATAAGGTGCTTCTGACTCACCAAGGGGATTAGACAGCCTGCTAATAATGCAAATAAGGTACATGGAACACTTGTGGGGGTGGGACCATGCAAATAAGGTGTATGGGGCCCTAACAAGGAGATTGGTCAGTATTACCATCCCACTAGCTTTAAAGGGAGCCTATCTCTTTTTATCCCAGAAGTGGAGAAGGGGAACTTACTCCCATCAAAATGAGCCAGGAGCAGATTGGGTCCTTTGAACCTGGAGTCCCTGCACTAAGAACCTCCTAGACCCAGAAGACAGAGAGAGAGCTGTAACACTGGAGATGGGGAGAAGAGGTGGCAGAGAAACAGTGGTAGTAGAACCAGAAGATTGGCACAGTGGTCTTCCCAGTCCACTGAGAGAGGCAGCTACAGTGGTTGTGCCAACCCATGTTGGGAGACAGGTGTGCACTTTCAGGCCAAGGCTTACTGGTGGAGAGGTGTAATGCCTGTCAATTTGACTAGGCCATGATTTCCAGTATTGTGTGATTGTCCACTAATTTGTGATGTGATTTTCCTACATGTAAATCCCACCTCTATGATATTAATGAGACAGGATTACAGCCAGTTATGTAAATGAGGCAGGACTCATCTACAACATCAGGTTGTATCTTGAATCAATCTCTTTTTTTATTGTGCTTTAGGTGAAAGTTTATAGCTCAAGTTAATTTCTCATACAAAAATTTATACACATATTGTTATATGACCCTAGTTGCAATTCCTATAATGTGACAGCGCACTCCTCCTTTCCACCCGTGTTTCCTCTGTCCATTCAACCATTCAGCTATTCCTGTTCCTTCTTGTCTTCTCATCCTGCCTCCTGACAGGAGCCGCCTATTTGGTTTCATGTATCTGACTGAATTAAGAAGCACGATCTTCACGAGTATTATTTTATGTTTATAGTCCAGTCTGATCTTTGTCTGAAGAGTGGGCTTCAGGAATGGTTTTAGTTCTGGATTAATTGAGAGTCCAGGGGCCATGGCTGTGGGGGTTCCTCCAGGCTCAGTCAGACCATTAAGTCTGGTCTTTTCTTGTGAATTTGAGTTCTGCTCCTCCCTTTTCTCCTGCTCTCTCAGGGACTCTCTGTTGTGTTCCCTGTCAGGTGGGTCATTGATGGTAGTGAGGCACCATCTAGTTCTTCTGGTCTCAGGCTGATGGAGTCTCTGGTTTATGTGGCCCTTTAGTCCCTTGGGCTCATATTTCCCTTGTGTCTTTGGTGTTCTTCATTCCTCTTTGCTCCAACTGGGTTGAGACCAATTGACACATCTTAGATGGCCGCTCACAAGCTTTTAAGACCCCAGAGGTCACTCACCAGAGTGGGGTCCAGAACATTTTCTTAATAAACCTTGTTATGCCAGTTGACCTATATGTCCCCTGAAACCACAGTTCCCAGGCTCCAGCCCCAGCTACTCTGTCCCTCAAAGTGTTTGGTTGTGTTCAGGAAACTTCTTAGCTTTTGCTTTGGTCTAGTTGTGCTGACTTCCCCTGTACTGTGTGTTTGTTCTTCCCTTCACCTAAGATGATCCTTGTCTATTATCTAGTTAGCGAATTCCCCTCCCCCTCCCTCCCCACCCTAGTACACATCAAAGAACGTTTTCTTCTGTGTTTAAACCTTTTCTTGAGTTCTTATATTAGTGGTC
Organism: Loxodonta africana; assembly: GCF_030014295.1. Classification (NCBI taxonomy): domain Eukaryota; kingdom Metazoa; phylum Chordata; class Mammalia; order Proboscidea; family Elephantidae; genus Loxodonta; species Loxodonta africana. The sequence goes on along the minus strand of NC_087369.1, from coordinate 81,307,654 downwards.
TCATACAATATTTGTCCTTTTGCAACTGACTAGTTTCACTCAGCATAATGCCCTCCAGATTCATCCGTGATGTGAGATGTTTTGCAGATTCATCATTTTCTGTATCACTGCTTAGTATTCCATTGTGTATATGAACCATAATTTGTTTTTCTCTTCCTCTGTTGATGTGCACCTAGGTGGTTTCCACATTTTTGCTATTTGTGAACAGTGCTGCAATGAACATGGGTGTGCATATATCAATTCGTGTGACGGTGCTTATTTCTCCTAGGAGTGGGATTGCTGGATGGTATGGTACTTCTATTTCTAGCTTTTTAAGGAAGCGCCAAGTTGATTTTCAAAGTGATTTTACATTACCACCAGCAGTGTGTAAGTGTTCCAGTCTCCCTACAACCTCTCCAACATTTATTATTTTGTGTTTTTTGATTACTGCCAGCCTTGTTTAGGTGAGATGGTATCTCATTGTAGTTTTGATTTGCATTTCTTTAATGTCTAACGATCACGAGCATTTCCTCATGTATCTGTTAGCCTTCCGAATGTCTTCTTTGGTGTAGGGTCTGGTCATATCCTTTGCCCATTTTTTAATTGGGCTATTTGTCTTTTTGTTGTTGAGGTTTTGCAGTATCTCGTAGATTTTAGAGATTAGACTCTGATCGGGTTTGTCGTAACCAAAAATATTTTCCCAGTCTGTAGGTTGTCTTTTTACTCTTTTGGTGAAGTTTTTTGATGAGCATAAGTGTTTGATTTTTAGGAGCTACCAGTTATCTAGTTTCTCTTCTGGTGTTTGTGCCTCGTTAGTTATGGTTTGTAATCTGTTTATGCCATGTATTAGGGCTCTTAGCATTGCCCCAATTTTTTCTTCGATGATCTTGGTCTTGTTAGGTTTTATATTTATGTTTTCGATCCATTTTAAGTTAGTTTTTGTGCATGGTGTGAGGTATGGGTCTTGCTTCATTTTTTTTTGAAGATGGACACCTAATTATGCCAGCACCATTTGTTAAAGAGGCTGTCTTTTCTCCATTTAATGGACTTTGGGCCTTTGTCAAATATCAGCTGCTCATAAGTGGATGAATTTACATCTGAGTTCTGAGTTATGTTCCATTGGTCTATGTATCTGTTGTTGTACCAGTACCAGGCTGTTTTGATTACCATGGTGGTAAAATAGATTCTAAAATCGGGTAATGTGAGGTCTCCCACATCGTTCTTCCTCTTCAGTAATGTTTTACTTATCTGGGGCCTCTTCCCTTTCTGTATGAAGTTCGTGATTTGTTTCCCCCTCTCATTAAAAAATGCTGTTGGAGTTTGGATTGGGCTTGCATTTTATCTGTAGATCACTTTGGGTAGAATTGACATTTTCACAGTGCGCAGTCTTCCTATCCATGAGCATGGTATGTTTTTCCACTTTTGTACTTTGGTTTCTTGCAGTAGTGTCTTGTAGGTTTTTTGTATAGGTCGTTTACTTCTCTGGTTAGGTTTATTCCTAAGTATTTTATCTTCTTGGGGGCATTGGGGGAGTAAATGGCATTGATTTGGTTATTTCCTCTTCGATGTTCTGTTTTTGGTGTGGAGGAATCCAACTGAGTTTTGTATGTTATCTTGTATCCTGATTCTTTGCTGAAGTCTTCTGTTGGTTTAAATAGTTTTCTTGTGGATTCCTTGTGATTTTCTGTATGTAAGATCGTATCATCTGCAAATAGGGATATTTTTACTTCTTCCTTACCAGTTTGGATGCACTTTATTTCTTTTTCTTGCCTTATTGCTCTGGCTAGGACATCCAGCACAATGTTGAATAAGAGTAGTGATAAAGGGCATCCTTGTCTGGTTCCTGTTGTCAAAGCAAATGTTTTCAGACTCTCTCCGTTTAGGATGATGCTGGCTGCTGGCTTTGTATAAATGCCCTTTATTATGTTGAGGAATTTCCCTTCTATTCATATTTTGTTAAGAGTTTTTATCATGAAGGGGTGTTGGACTTTGTCAAATGTCTTTTCTGTATCAATTGATAAGATCATGTGGTTCTTGTCTTTTGTTTCATTTATGTGGTGGCTTACACTGATTGTTTTTCTAATGTTGAACCATCTGTGCATACCTGGTATGAACCCTACTTGGTCATGGTGAATTATTTTTTTGATGTGTTGTTGAATTCTATTGGCTAGAATTTTGTTGAGGATTTTTGTTTCTATGTTCATGAGGGATATTGGTCTGTGATTTTGATTTTTTGTGGTGTCTTTACCTGGCTTTTGTATCAGGGCTATGCTGGCTTCATAGAATGAGTTTGGGACAATTCCATTCTTTTCTATGCTCTAAAATACGTTTAGTAGTACTGGTGTTAACTCTTCTCTGAATGTTTAGTAGAAGCTGTCAGGGCCAGAGTTCTTCTTGTAGGGAGTTTTTTTTTTTTTTTTGTACTTTAGATGAAGTTTGACAGAGCAAACTATTTTCTCATCAAACAGTTAGTAAACACATTGTTCTATGACACTGGTTAACAACCCCACGACATGTCAACACTTTCCCTTCTCAACCCTGGGTTCCCTATTACCAGCTTTTGTGTTCCCTCCTACCTTCCAGTTCCTGCCCCAGGTCTGGTGTGCCCCTTTAGTCTTCTTTTGTTCCATGAGCCTGTTCAATCTTTGGCTGAATAGTGAACCTCATGAGTGACCTCATTATTGAGCTGAACATGTTTCTGGAGGCCACACTCTCAGGGTTTCTCCAGTCTCCGTCAGGCCGGCAAGTCTGGCCTTTCTTTTTGAGTTAGAATTTTGTTCTACATTTTTCTCCAGCTCTGTCTGGGACCCTGTATTGTGAGCCCTGTCAGAACAGTCAGTGGTGGTAGCCAGGCACCATCTAGTTGTACTGGACTTAGTCTGGTGGAGGCCATGGTAGATGTGGTCCATTAGTCCTTTGGACTAATCTTTCCCTTCTATCTTTAGTTTTCTTCATTCTTCCTTGCTCCTGAAGGGATGAGACCTGTGGAGTATCCTAGATGGCCACTCACAAGCTTTTAAGACCCCAGATGCTACTCACCAAAGTAGAATGTAGAATATTTTCTTTATAAACTATATTATGCCAATTGAGCCTGACATTCCCTGAGACAGTGGTCCCCACAGCCGTCAGGTGACCATAGGTGGATGGATTTTATCTGGGTTCTCAATTATGTTCCATTGGTCAATGTATCTGTCATTGTACCAGTACCAGGCTGTTTTGACTACTGTAGCTGTATAGTAGGTTCTGAGGTCAGGTAGTGTCAGTCCTCCTACTTTAGTCTTCTTCAGTAGTCCTTTCCTTTTCAGTGGGAAAGCTATACTCCCAAAGAACTCCAGAGTTATGAGAAATGGGTAGGATGCCATACGTTCTGTGAGACACGAAAGGTTTAATTGGGACGTCCCATAAAACCATGATCTTAATCCTCCAAACTAAAGAACCAAATCCCCTGAGGTGTTTGGTTGCACATAAGCAGCCTCAGCAGCTGCTTTTTTTTGTTGTTGTAAATATATCTATCACACAATATTTGCCAATTCAGCTTTTTACAGGTGTACAACTTACTGACAGTACTTACATTAATCATCACTGTAACTCTACATTTAATCATTGTGATTTTTACACATTGTAAACTGAAACTCAGTACTCCATAAGCAATAACCTCCCTTTCCCCCTCCTCCCCTGGTAATCACTATTAAGCTTTATTCTCTACACATTCGCCTTTTATTGTCTTTTTATAAAAGTGAGCTGGTACAATATTTGTACTTTTGTGATTGGCTTATTTCACTCAGCATAATTTCTTCAAGCTCCGTCGATATTGTAGCATGTATCAAGACTTCATTTCTCTTACTGAGTAGTATTCCATTTGTTTATGTATGTACCACATTTTGTTTATCCATTCATCCATTGATGGGCATTTAACTTGTTTTAACCTTTTGGCAATTGTGAATAATGCTGCAGTGAACATTGATGTACAAGTATCTGTGTATCAGATACTTGTACATCAATGTTCACTGCAGCATTATTTTCAAGTCTTTTGGTTATATACTTAGGAGTGGACTTGCTGGGTCATATAGTAGCTCTGTTTTAGTTTTTTGAGGAACCACCATACTATTTTCCACAAAGGCTGTGCCATTTTGCATTCCCACCAACAATGTATAAGGATCCCAATTTCCCCACATCCTTGCCAACATTTGTTATTTTCTGGTTTTTTTTTTTTTTAAATCTTAGCCATCCTAGTGGGAGTGAACTGGTACCTCATTGTGGTTTTGATTTGTATCTTTGTGATGGCTAATGATGCTGAGTATCTTTTCTTCTGTTTTGTGTATGGCCTGAGGCATGGATCCTATTTCTATTTCTAGTCCACTGGTCTATATATTTATTGCTATACCAGTACCAGGCTGTTTTGATTACTCTAGCGGCATAGTATGTTTTAAAATGAGGAAGTGTGAGTCCTTTTACTATGTTCTTCTTTTTCGCCATTGCTTTAGACATTTGGAGCCTCTTGCCATTCCATATGAAGTTGAGGATTGGTTTTGCCATTTCTGCAAAGGAGGCTGTTGGGATTTTGATGGAGATTGCATTGAATCTATAGATTGCTTTGGGTTGTATTGACATCTTAACAATATTAAATGCATGAACATGGAAAATCTTCCATTTATTTAAGTCCACTTTAATCTGTTTCAGAACTTCCCCATAGGGTTTCCATGGTTGTAAATCTTTACGGAAGCAGACTGCCACATCTTTTTCCCTTGGATGGGCTGGTGGGTTCATTAGCAGATGAGTGTTTTAACCACTGCACCACCAGGGCTCCTTCAGTGATTTATAATTTTCATTATATAAGTCCTTCACATCCCTGGTTAGATTTATTCCTAGGTAGTTAATTCTCTTGGATGCTATTGTAAATGGTATTATTTACCTAAATGCTCTTTCAGATTTCTCATTGCTGGTGTATAAAAAAAAAAAAAAGTGTATAGATCCAACTAATTTTTGTTTATTGACCTTATACCCTGTAACTTTGCTAAATTCCTCTATTCACTCCAGAAGTTTTCTTGCTGAGTTTTTGGGGTTTTCTGTATAAAGGATCATGTCATGTGTGAATAGAGATAAATTTCCAATCTAGATACTGTTTATTTCTTTTTCTTCTCTTATTGCTCTGGCTGGAAGCCCTGGTGGCGTAGTGGTTAATTGTCACAGCTGCTAACCAAAGGGTCAGCGGTTCATATCTGCCAGGCGCTCCTTGGAAACTCTATGGGGCAGTTCTACTCTGTCCTATAGGGTCACTATGAGTCGGAATCGACTCGACGACGCTGGTTTTTTTTTTTTATTATTGCTCTGGCTAGGGCTTCTAATGCAATATTAAACAGAAGTGATGAGAGCAGGCACCCTTGTCTGTTTCCCATTTCAAGAGGAAAGCTCTCAGTCTTTCTCCATTACATATAATGTTAGCTGTTTGCTTTTCATATATGCCCTGATTAATTGAGGAATTTCACTTGTATTCCAAACTTCTTGAGGGTTTTCATCAAGAATGGGTACTGGATTTTATCAAATGCTTTTTCCGCATCCATAGAGATGATCGTGTGGTTATTTTCCGTTGTTCTATTGATGTGGTGTATTATGCTCATTGATTTTTTAATGTTGAACCATCCCTGCATTCCTGGAATAAATCCAACTTGGTTATGGTGTATGACTCTTTTAATAACCTGTTGGATTCTGTTCACTAGTATTTTGTTGAGGATTTTTACGTCTATACTGTATTCATAAGGGATATTGGCCTATAGCTTTCTTTTCTTGTGGTGCCCTTGTCTCATTTTGATATCAGGGTTATGTTTGCTTCATAGAAGGAATTAGGGCATATTCCTTCCTTCTTTATATTTTGGAAGAGTTTAAACAGTGTTAATGTCAATTCTTCTGTAAATGTTTGGCGGAATATCCCAGTGAATCCATCTGGTTCAGGACTTCTTTTTTTGTTGGGAGATTTTTGATCACTGATTCAATCGCTTCATTTGTTATGTGTCTTCTGAGATTTTTTATTTCCTCTTGAGTCACTTTGGGTAGATTGTGTATTTCTGAGAATTTGTCCATTTCATCAAGCTTATCCCATTTGTTTTAGTACAGTTGTTCATAATATTCTGTCATAATTATCTTTCTTCCTATTGGGTCAGTTGTAATGTCATCTCATTTCTTATTTTCATCTCTTCTCTTTTTTTCTTTGTCAGTCTACCTAAAGGTTTGTCAGTTTTATTTCTCTTTTCAAAGAACCAAATTCTAGTTTTGTTGATTCTCTCTATTGTTTTTCTGTTCTCAATTTTGTTTATTTCTGCTCTGTTCTTTGTTATTTTATTTCTTCTGCTAAGTTTAGACTTAGTTTGCTCTTGTCTTTCAAGTTCCTGAAATTGCCGAGTTAGTCTGCTGATTTTTTCGTGTCTCTCTTTTATTTTTAATTTTATATATTTTGTTATTGAGAAGATACAAAGCAAAACACGCACCAATTCAACCGTTTCTACATATACAATTCAGTGACATTGATTGCATTCTTTGAGTTATACAATTCACACCTCCTTTTCCGAGTTGTTCCTTCCCCATTAACAAACTCACTGCCCCCCAAGGTTCCTATCTAACATTTCAAGCTCTGTTGTCAATTTGATAGCTCTTAAAAGAGCATAATTTTCAAGAAAGACATTTTTTACTAGTTATGCTAAACTACTGTTTAGAACTAAGAAGACTTTAGGGGATATCTACAAATAGAGATACTTTTACTTCTTCCTTGCCAATCTGGACGCCCTTTATTTCTTTGTCTAGCCTCATTGCTGTGGCTAGGACCTCCAGTACAATGTTGAATAACAGTGCTGATAAAGGGCATCCTTGTCTGGTTCCCGATCTCAAAGTGAATGCTTTCAGACTCTCTCCGTTTAGGATGATGTTGGCTGTTGGTTTTGTATAAATGCCCTTTATTATGTTGAGGGATTTTCCTTCTATTCCTATTTTGCTGAGAGTTTTTATCATGAATGGGTCTTGAACTTTGTGAAATGCCTTTTCCACATCAATTGATAAGATCATGTGGGTCTTTTCTTTTGTTTTATTTATACGATGGATTACATTGTTTTTCTAATGTTGAACCATCCCTACATATCTGGTATGAATCCCCCCTGGTCACGGTGAATTATCTTTTTGACGCATTGTTGAATTCTATTGGCCAGATTGTTGTTGAGGATTTTTGCATCTAAGTTCATGAGGGATGTAGGTCTGTAATTTTCTTTTTTTGTGGTGTCTTTACCTGATTTTGGTACCAGGGATATGCTGGCCTCATAGAATGACTTTGGGAGTGTTCCATCCTTTTCTATGCTCTGAATTCCTTTAGTAGTAGTGGTGTTATCTCTTCTCTGAAAGTTTGGTAGAACTCTCCAGGGAAGCCACCCGGGCCAGGGTGGTTTTTTTTTTTTTTTGCTGTTGTTGATAGTTTTTTTTTATTACTTTTTCAATGTCTTCTTTTGTTACGGGTTTATTTAGTTGTTCTACCTCTGTGTTAGGTAGTGTGTTTCTAGGAATTCATACATTTCTTCTAGGTTTTCAAATTTGTTAGAGTACAATTTTTCGTAGTAATCTGGTATGATTCTTTTAATTTCAGTTGGGTTTGTTGTGATATCACCCATCTCATTTCTTATTCGGGTTATTTGCTGCCTCTCCTGTTTTTCTTTTGTCAGTTTGGCCAATGGTTTATCAATTTTGTTAATCTTTTCAGAGAACCATCTTTTGGTCCTGTTAACTCTTTCAAATGTTTTTCCGTTCTTCAGTTCATTTAATTCTGCTCTGATTTTTATTATTTGCTTTCTTCTGGTGCCTGAGGTTTTCTTTTGTTGCTCTCTTTCTATGTGTTCAAGTTGTAGGGATAATTCTTTGATTTTGGTCCTTTCTTCTTTTTGTTTGTGTGCATTTATTGGTATAAATTGACCTCTGAGCACAGCTTTCACTGTGTCCCAAAGGTTCTGATAGGAAGTGTATACTTTCTTATTGGATTCTATGAATTTCTTTATTCCATCCTTAATGCTTTCTATAACCCAGTCGTTTCTGAGCAGGGTGTTGTTTAGTTTCCAAGTGTTTGATTTCTTTTCCCTACTTTTTCTGATATTGATTTCTAATTATATGGCCTTATGGTCAGAGAAGATGCTTTGTAATATTCCGATGTTTTGGATTCTGCTAAGGCTTGCTTTATGACCTAATATGTGATCTATTCTAGAGAATGTTCCATGTGTGCTAGAAAAGAAAGTATACTTGGCTGCTGTTGGGTGGAGTGTTCTGTATATGTCTATGAGGTCAAGTTGGTTGATCGTGGCATTTAGATCTTCCGTGTCTTTATTGAGCTCTCTGGATGTCCTGTCCTTCACCAAAAGTGGTGTGTTGAAGACTCCTACTATTATTGTGGAGCTGTCTATCTCACTTTTCAATGCTGTCAGAGTTCGTTTTATGAATCTTGCAGCCCTGTCATTGGGTGCATAAATATTTCATATGGTTATATCCTCCTGCTATATTGTCCCTTTAATCAGTATATAGTTTCCTTCCTTATCCTTTGTGGTGGATTTAACTTTAAAGTGTATTTTGTCAGAAACTAATATTGCCACTCCTGCTCTTTTTCGACTGTTTGCTTGATATACATTTTTCCATCCTTTGAGTTTCAGTTTGTTTGTGTCTCTAAGTCTAAGGCGTGTCTCTTGTAGGCAGCATATAGAAGGTTTTTTTTTTAATTTTTTAATCCATTCTGCCACTCTCTGTCTCTTTATTGGTGCATTTAGTCTATTTACATTCATCGTAATTATGGATAGGCATGAGTTAAGTGCTGTCATTTTGATGTCTTTTTTTTGTGTGTTGTTGACAGTTTCTTTTTCCCACTTAATTTTTTGTGCTGAGTAGTTTATCTTCATATATTCTCTTTTTCTCTTATTCTTTGGTTTTATTTTGTTTCTGCTGCATCTTTTTTTTTTCTTTTTTTTACTTCGATGAGTAGGATTATTACTCTTCTCTGTGGTTACCTCAATATTTACCCCTATTTTTCTAAGTTTAAACCTAACTTGTTTTTCTTTATATCGCCTTGATTTCCTCTTCATATGAAAGATCTATGACTACATTTCTTAGTCCTTCTTTCTTGTTTTAGTGTTGTCTTGCACATAATGTCATCGCTGTTTCCCTGTTTTGAGAGTTTTTTTAATCTTGATTTACTTTTGTTATTTCCCTATCTGGGTTGACATCTGGTTGCTCTGTCCTGTGTTCTAGTCTTGGGTTTATATCTGATATTATTGATTTTCTAACCAGAGAACTCCCTTTAGTATTTCTTGTAGTTTTAGTTTGTTTTTTATGAATTCACTAAAATTCTGTTTTTCTGGAGATGTCTTAAGTTCACCTTCATATTTGAGAGACAGTTTTGCTGGATATATGATTCTTGGCTGGCAATTTTTTTCCTTCAGTTCTTTCTATAAGTCATCCTATTGCCCTCTTGCCTGCATGGTTTCTGCCGAGTAGTCTGAGCTTATTCTTATTCACTCTCCTTTGTAGGTGACTTTTTGTTTATTCCTAGTTGCTCTTAAAATTCTTTATCTTTGTTTTTGGCAAGTTTGATTATAATATGCCTTGGTGACTTTCTTTTGAGATTTACCTTATGTGGAGTTTGATGAGCATCTTGGATAGATATCTTCTCATCTTTCACGATATCAGGGAAGTTTTCTGCCAACAAATCTTCAACAATTCTCCCTGTAGTGTCTGTTGTCCCTCCCTGTTCCGATACTCCTATCACTCGTAGGTTATTTCTCTTCATAGAGTCTCACATGATTCTTAGGTTTTCTTCACTTTTTTTAAATTCTGTTATCTGATTTTTCTTCTGCTATATTGGTGCCAAGTGTTTTATCTTCAGTCTCACTAATTCTGGTCCTCTGACTTTCTATTGAGTTGTCTAATTCTGTAATTTTATTGTTAACCTTCTGAATTTCTGATCTCTGTCTCTCTACAGATTCTTGCAGCTTATTAAATTTTTCATTATGTTCTTGAATAACGTTTCTAACTTCTTCAGTTGCCTTATCTGTATGTTCCTTGGCTTGTTCTGCATTTTGCCTGATCTCCTTCCTGATGTCTTGAAGAGTTCTGTGTATTCATCTTTTGTATTCTGCATCTGGTAATTCCAGGAAGGCACTTTCATCCAGAAGATCCCTTCATTCTTTGTTTTGAGAGCTTTATGAAGTGATCATGGTCTACTTCTTTATGTGATTTCATATTTACTGTTGTCTCTGAGCCATCTATAAATTATTAGTTTATTTTATGTTTGCTTACTGTATCCTAGTTTCTTGCTTTGTTTTGTTTTGGTGTGCCCAAATAGGCTGCTTGAGTGAACTGGCTTGATTATTTTCACCTTTGAAGCTCTAATGTCCTGTCACTAAATGGCTAGAGCTTTTATCAGGTATGTGAGCCTAGGAGCCCATCCACTTTTCTTATATGGATTCCGCTCAGGCGTTCAGATTGTTGGTCATTGAGTGTGTGGTCCAGGCTCTGTCTTACAGTCTTAGAGGGGCAAGGGTAATTGGTGTAGTTACAGCTATTTGGTTGCAGCAGGGGGTCATGCTCTGAACAAGGTAGGGGGCTGGCAACCATCCCCTGAGCGTCTGTCAATTGGCATAATATAGTTTATAAAGAAAATATTCTACATTCTACTTTGGTGAGTAGCATCTGGGGTCTTAAAAGCTTGTGAGTGGCCATCTAGGATACTCCGCAGGTCTCATCCCTTCAGGAGCAAGGAAGAATGAAGAAAACTAAAGATAGAAGGGAAAGATTAGTCCAAAGGACTAATGGACCACATCTACCATGGCCTCCACCAGACTAAGTCCAGTACAACTAGATGGTGCCTGGCTACCACCACTGACTGTTCTGACAGGGCTCACAATACAGGGTCCCAGACAGAGCTGGAGAAAAATGTAGAACAAAATTCTAACTCAAAAAGAAAGGCCAGACTTGCCGGCCTGACGGAGACTGGAGAAACCCTGAGAGTGTGGCCTCCAGAAACATGTTCAGCTCAATAATGAGGTCACTCATGAGGTTCACTATTCAGCCAAAGATTGAACAGGCTCATGGAACAAAAGAAGACTAAAGGGGCACACCAGACCTGGGGCAGGAACTGGAAGGTAGGAGGGAACACAAAAGCTGGTAATAGGGAACCCAGGGTTGAGAAGGGAAAGTGTTGACATGTCGTGGGGTTGTTAACCAGTGTCATAGAACAATGTGTTTACTAACTGTTTGATGAGAAAATAGTTTGCTCTGTCAAACTTCATCTAAAGTACAAAAAAAAAAAAAAACTCCCTACAAGAAGAACTCTGGCCCTGACAGCTTCTACTAAACATTCAGAGAAGAGTTAACACCAGTACTACTAAACGTATTTTAGAGCATAGAAAAGAATGGAATTGTCCCAAACTCATTCTATGAAGCCAGCATAGCCCTGATACAAAAGCCAGGTAAAGACACCACAAAAAATCAAAATCACAGACCAATATCCCTCATGAACATAGAAACAAAAATCCTCAACAAAATTCTAGCCAATAGAATTCAACAACACATCAAAAAAATAATTCACCATGACCAAGTAGGGTTCATACCAGGTATGCACAGATGGTTCAACATTAGAAAAACAATCAGTGTAAGCCACCACATAAATGAAACAAAAGACAAGAACCACATGATCTTATCAATTGATACAGAAAAGACATTTGACAAAGTCCAACACCCCTTCATGATAAAAACTCTTAACAAAATATGAATAGAAGGGAAATTCCTCAACATAATAAAGGGCATTTATACAAAGCCAGCAGCCAGCATCATCCTAAACGGAGAGAGTCTGAAAACATTTGCTTTGACAACAGGAACCAGACAAGGATGCCCTTTATCACTACTCTTATTCAACATTGTGCTGGATGTCCTAGCCAGAGCAATAAGGCAAGAAAAAGAAATAAAGTGCATCCAAACTGGTAAGGAAGAAGTAAAAATATCCCTATTTGCAGATGATACGATCTTACATACAGAAAATCACAAGGAATCCACAAGAAAACTATTTAAACCAACAGAAGACTTCAGCAAAGAATCAGGATACAAGATAACATACAAAACTCAGTTGGATTCCTCCACACCAAAAACAGAACATCGAAGAGGAAATAACCAAATCAATGCCATTTACTCCCCCAATGCCCCCAAGAAGATAAAATACTTAGGAATAAACCTAACCAGAGAAGTAAACGACCTATACAAAAAACCTACAAGACACTACTGCAAGAAACCAAAGTACAAAAGTGGAAAAACATACCATGCTCATGGATAGGAAGACTGCGCACTGTGAAAATGTCAATTCTACCCAAAGTGATCTACAGATAAAATGCAAGCCCAATCCAAACTCCAACAGCATTTTTTAATGAGAGGGGGAAACAAATCACGAACTTCATACAGAAAGGGAAGAGGCCCCAGATAAGTAAAACATTACTGAAGAGGAAGAACGATGTGGGAGACCTCACATTACCCGATTTTAGAATCTATTTTACCACCATGGTAATCAAAACAGCCTGGTACTGGTACAACAACAGATACATAGACCAATGGAACATAACTCAGAACTCAGATGTAAATTCATCCACTTATGAGCAGCTGATATTTGACAAAGGCCCAAAGTCCATTAAATGGAGAAAAGACAGCCTCTTTAACAAATGGTGCTGGCATAATTAGGTGTCCATCTTCAAAAAAAAATGAAGCAAGACCCATACCTCACACCATGCACAAAAACTAACTTAAAATGGATCGAAAACATAAATATAAAACCTAACAAGACCAAGATCATCGAAGAAAAAATTGGGGCAATGCTAAGAGCCCTAATACATGGCATAAACAGATTACAAACCATAACTAACGAGGCACAAACACCAGAAGAGAAACTAGATAACTGGTAGCTCCTAAAAATCAAACACTTATGCTCATCAAAAAACTTCACCAAAAGAGTAAAAAGACAACCTACAGACTGGGAAAATATTTTTGGTTACGACAAACCCGATCAGAGTCTAATCTCTAAAATCTACGAGATACTGCAAAACCTCAACAACAAAAAGACAAATAGCCCAATTAAAAAATGGGCAAAGGATATGACCAGACCCTACACCAAAGAAGACATTCGGAAGGCTAACAGATACATGAGGAAATGCTCGTGATCGTTAGACATTAAAGAAATGCAAATCAAAACTACAATGAGATACCATCTCACCTAAACAAGGCTGGCAGTAATCAAAAAACACAAAATAATAAATGTTGGAGAGGTTGTAGGGAGACTGGAACACTTACACACTGCTGGTGGTAATGTAAAATCACTTTGAAAATCAACTTGGCGCTTCCTTAAAAAGCTAGAAATAGAAGTACCATACCATCCAGCAATCCCACTCCTAGGAGAAATAAGCACCGTCACACGAATTGATATATGCACACCCATGTTCATTGCAGCACTGTTCACAAATAGCAAAAATGTGGAAACCACCTAGGTGCACATCAACAGAGGAAGAGAAAAACAAATTATGGTTCATATACACAATGGAATACTAAGCAGTGATACAGAAAATGATGAATCTGCAAAACATCTCACATCACGGATGAATCTGGAGGGCATTATGCTGAGTGAAACTAGTCAGTTGCAAAAGGACAAATATTGTATGAGACCACTAATATAAGAACTCAAGAAAAGGTTTAAACACAGAAGAAAACGTTCTTTGATGTGTACTAGGGTGGGGAGGGAGGGGGAGGGGAATTCGCTAACTAGATAATAGACAAGGATCATCTTAGGTGAAGGGAAGAACAAACACACAGTACAGGGGAAGTCAGCACAACTAGACCAAAGCAAAAGCTAAGAAGTTTCCTGAACACAACCAAACACTTTGAGGGACAGAGTAGCTGGGGCTGGAGCCTGGGAACTGTGGTTTCAGGGGACATATAGGTCAACTGGCATAACAAGGTTTATTAAGAAAATGTTCTGGACCCCACTCTGGTGAGTGACCTCTGGGGTCTTAAAAGCTTGTGAGCGGCCATCTAAGATGCGTCAATTGGTCTCAACCCAGTTGGAGCAAAGAGGAATGAAGAACACCAAAGACACAAGGGAAATATGAGCCCAAGGGACTAAAGGGCCACATAAACCAGAGACTCCATCAGCCTGAGACCAGAAGAACTAGATGGTGCCTCACTACCATCAATGACCCACCTGACAGGGAACACAACAGAGAGTCCCTGAGAGAGCAGGAGAAAAGGGAGGAGCAGAACTCAAATTCACAAGAAAAGACCAGACTTAATGGTCTGACTGAGCCTGGAGGAACCCCCACAGCCATGGCCCCTGGACTCTCAATTAATCCAGAACTAAAACCATTCCTGAAGCCCACTCTTCAGACAAAGATCAGACTGGACTATAAACATAAAATAATACTCGTGAAGATCGTGCTTCTTAATTCAGTCAGATACATGAAACCAAATAGGCGGCTCCTGTCAGGAGGCAGGATGAGAAGACAAGAAGGAACAGGAATAGCTGAATGGTTGAATGGACAGAGGAAACACGGGTGGAAAGGAGGAGTGCGCTGTCACATTATAGGAATTGCAACTAGGGTCATATAACAATATGTGTATAAATTTTTGTATGAGAAATTAACTTGAGCTATAAACTTTCACCTAAAGCACAATAAAAAAAGAGATTGATTCAAGATACAACCTGATGTTGTAGATGAGTCCTGCCTCATTTACATAACTGGCTGTAATCCTGTCTCATTAATATCATAGAGGTGGGATTTACATGTAGGAAAATCACATCACAAATTAGTGGACAATCACACAATACTGGAAATCATGGCCTAGTCAAATTGACAGGCATTACACCTCTCCACCAGTAAGCCTTGGCCTGAAAGTGCACACCTGTCTCCCAACATGGGTTGGCACAACCACTGTAGCTGCCTCTCTCAGTGGACTGGGAAGACCACTGTGCCAATCTTCTGGTTCTGCTACCACTGTTTCTCTGCCACCTCTTCTCCCCATCTCCAGTGTTACAGCTCTCTCTCTGTCTTCTGGGTCTAGGAGGTTCTTAGTGCAGGGACTCCAGGTTCAAAGGACCCAATCTGCTCCTGGCTCATTTTGATGGGAGTAAGTTCCCCTTCTCCACTTCTGGGATAAAAAGAGATAGGCTCCCTTTAAAGCTAGTGGGATGGTAATACTGACCAATCTCCTTGTTAGGGCCCCATACACCTTATTTGCATGGTCCCACCCCCACAAGTGTTCCATGTACCTTATTTGCATTATTAGCAGGCTGTCTAATCCCCTTGGTGAGTCAGAAGCACCTTATTTGCAAAGTCCCACCCAATCATTTTGTGCAAGTAGCAAGACCGTGTATGGCTTGCAGGGCATATTAAGTAATTCCGAAAAACACTGAAAAAGTGTTTGATGAACTGAACTGAATCCTTGCTGGTTGTTCCTAAAGGGTGAGTTCCAGGTCCTTTCTCTGGGTTCTGTCACCCAGAACAGACACAGCGCTCTTTATCCAGCAGCTCCTCCTTCGATTGATCAACTCATGCTCCCTGTTCAGGGCAAAAAGTGCAGTGCAGTAGAATCTTAGCAGTGGGGGTAACACGGTGGGAGAAAGAGAGGTGGGTGTGAAAAGTGAGGGATGAGAGAAAAGAGAGAAGGCAGGACTCTCTCCTGTGCACAGAGGAATTCGCCTCCTGTTGTGGGCCATGGATAAATGATACCTTTAACTGCCATGTAATGGAGTCCTATGGGTAACTGGGGTCTGGCCTGGTCTCTCATTCTGGGACATACTTGTCCATTTCAGCCCTGAGTCCTAGCACTTCCCTTATGTGAGTCTAGTCTTCTTCACTCTTTGCCATCTGTTATGGGTTGAATTATGTCCTCCAAAAAATATGTTGAATTACCTGTGAACATGAATTTCTTTAAAAATAGGCTCTTTGAAGATGTTATCAGTTGAATTAACATAATGTCATACTAGAGTAAGGTGGGTCTTAATACAATATAACTGGTGTCCTTAAAAGAAGAAAAGAGACACAGAAAGAAACAAAGAGGGAAGACAGCCATGTGAAGATAGAGGCAGAGATTTGGAGTTATGCTGCCAAAAGCCAATGGGCACCAAGGATCACCTCTGTCACCAGAAGCTAGGAGAGAGGCATGGAACAGATTCTCCCTCAGAATCCCCAGAAGGAATCAACACTACTGATACCCTGATTTCAGACTCAGCTTCCAGAACTGTGAGGCAATAAATTTCTGTTCTTATAAACCAAAAGAGAGAGAGAGAGATGAAGAGTGAGAGCGACGCAACCCACTGGTGCTGGCTTTGCAGGGGGCCACACATCAGGGAATGTAGGCAGTCTCTGGAAGCTGAGAAATGCTCCAAGTCAAAAACCAGTAAGGAAGTGGGACCCTAGTCTTACAACATGAAACCTACATCTACCAACAACCTGAATGAGCTTGGAAAAGGGTTCTCTGAAAGAGCCTCCTGAAGAGAATGCAGCTCTGCCAGCACCTTGATTTCAGCCAGATGAGACTTGTGTTGGATTTCCAACCTTCAGAATCGTGACATAATAAATGGATGTTGTTTTAAGCCACTAATTAGTGGCAATTTGCTTTGGCAGCAACAGAAAACTAACACAAAGTTCATGGAGCACCAGGTGCTGGAAATAAGGCCCAAGACCTTCCCAAGTTGGGAAGTTGAACAGAAAACAGAGAGAAAGACACATACACACACACCGTGAAGGCCAACAAGAAATAGATCCACCAACACAAGACTGTGTTGAACTTAAATTATGGATAACATTGTGGAGAATGGGAATTCCAGAACACTTAATTGTACTCATAAGGAATATGTAAATGGATCAAGAGGCAGTTGTTCAAACAGAACAAGGGATACTGCATGGTTGAAAATCAGGAAAGGTGTGCGTCAGGGTTGTATCCTTTCACCATACCTCTTCAATCTGTATGCTGAGCAAATAACCAAAGAAGCTGGACTATATGAAGAAGAACGGGGCATCAGGATTGGAGGAAGACTCACTAACAACCTGTGTTATGCAGATGACACAACCTTGCTTGCTGAAAGTGAAGAGGACTTGAAGCACTTACTGATGAAAATCAAAGACCACAGCCTTCAGTATGGATTTCGTCTCAACGTAAGAATACAAAAATCCTCACAACTGGACCAATAAGCAACATCATGATAAACAGAGAAAAGATTGTAAGCGTCAAGGATTCAGTTTGCTTGGATCCACAATCAACATGGAAGCAGCAGTCAAGAAATCAAAAGACGAATTGCATTGGGAAAATCGGCTGCAAAAGACCTCTTTAAAGTGTTGAAAAGCAAAGATGTCACCTTGAGGAATAAGGTGCCCTGACCCAAGCCATGGTGTTTTCAATCAACCGCCTCCTATGCATGTGAAAGCTGGGCAATAAATAAGGGAGACCAAAGAAAAAGTGACGACTTTGAATTGTGGTATTGGAGAAGAATATTGACTATACCGTGGACTGCCAAGAGAATGAACAAATATGTCTTGGAAGAAGTACAAGAATGCTCCTTAGAATCAAGGATTGTGAGACTACGTCTCAAACACTTTGGACATATTATTAGGAAGGATCAGTCCCTGGAGAAGGACATCATGCCTGGTAAAGTAGAGGATCAGCGAAAAAGAGGAAGACCCTCAATGAGATGGACTGACACAGTGGCTGCAACAGTGGGCTCAACCATACAACAACTGTGAGGATGGCTCAGGACAGGGTAGTGTTTCGTTCTGTTTTGCATAGGGTCGCTATGACTCAGAACCGACTCGACAGCACCTAACAGCAACAACACAAGAGACTGCAGTAAAAATTGCCTCTCTGGAAACTTGGATTTGAGTCAGGGGTTTAAAAGAAATCTGCCCCAAGAAATCATGTTGACATTTGAAGCCCCTATGTAGATTTACAACCCAAAGCCACAATATGTTAATGGTCTGAAAAATCTAAGACAAGAATTTAGAGTTTTCTTTTTCCTTCCCTTGAGCAAATATTATTAAAATTTAAGGCTATCAATTATATTCTGAAAGAAGAGCTCATTTAAACAAGATGAAAATTTTATAAGAAATGAAGATTACAGTATTGTAAGTTTAATTCTTGTTGTTGTTAGGTGCCGCAGAGCTAGTTCCGACTCATAAGGACCCTACCTAACACAGATCGAAACAGTGCCCGGTCCAGCACGAGGCTCACAATCGTTAAGCTTGAGCCCATTGTTGCAGCCACGGTGCCAGTCCATCTGACTGAGGGTCTTTCTCTTTTCTGCTCACACTCTTATTATGGTTAGCTAAATATGTGGACCTTTGGGGAACCACATTACTTTAAATTCTATGATATTATTATTAAGTGTGATATTTATTTATTTTTTGACTATAATAACATATCTCTAAGTATTGCTTCTTTTTTTCAAGAAAACTTTATTTATTTTACTGTACTTTAGATGAAGATTTACAGAACAAACTAATTTCTTATCAAACAGTTATGACACATTGTTTTATGACATTGGTTAACAACCCCACAACCTGTCAACACTCTCCCTTCTTGACCCTTGGTTCCCCATTACCAGCTTTCCTGTGCCCTCCTGCCTTCTAGTCCTTGCCCCTGAGCTGCTCGGCCCCTTTAGTCTCCTTTTGTTTTATGGCTAATCTTTGCCTGAAGGGTGAACCTCGGGAGTGACTTCACTACTGAGCGGAAAGGGTGTACGGGGGCCATACTGTCAGGGTTTTTCCAGTTTATATTAGGTCAGTAAGTCTGGTCTTTTTTTGTGAGTTAGAATTTTGTTCTACATTTTCCTCCAGCTCTGTCCAGGATCCTCTATTGTGATTCCTGGCAGAGCACTCAGTGGTTGTAGCCGAGCAACATCTAGTTGTACTGGACTCAGTCTGGTGGCGACCATGGTAGATGTGGTCCATTAGTCCTTTGGACTAATTTTCCCTTGTATCTTTAGTTTTCTTCATTCTTCTTCCCTCCCAAAGGGGTGAGCCAGTGGATACTGGGGAAGACAGCAGAACTTGTACAAGGCAAGGTCGTGGAAGCTCCGCGGACACATCCAAACTCCCTGAGGGACCAAACTGCTGGGCTGAGGGCTGTGGGACCATGGTCTCAGGGAACATCTAGCTCAATTAACCTAATACAGTTTATAAAGAAAGTGTTCTACATTCTACTTTGGTGAGTAGCATCTGGGGTCTTAAGAGCCTCTGAGCGACCATCTAAGATGCTCCATTGGCTCACCCCTTTGGGAGGGAAGAAGAATAAAGAAAACTAAAGATACAAGGGAAAATTAGTCCAAAGGTAGTGTGAGGCCTCCCACTTTGTTCTTCTTTTTCAGTAATGCCTTATTTATCCAGGGCCTCTTTCCTTTCCATATGAAGTTGGTGATTTGTTTCTCCATCTCATTAAAGAATATCGTTGGGATTTGGATGGGAATTGCATTAAATGTATAGATCGCTTTGATAGAATATACATTTTTATAATGTTAAGTCTTCTATCCACGAGCAAGGTATGTTTTTCCACTTCTGTAAGTCTCTTTTGGTTTCTTGCAGAAGTGTACTGTAGTTTTCTTTGTATAAGTCTTTTACATCTCTGGTAAGATTTATCCCTAAGTATTTCTTTTTTTATATTTTATCTTCTTGGGGGCTACCGTAAATGGCATTGATTTGGTGGTTTCCTCTTTGATGTTCTTTTTGTTGGTGTAGAGGGATCCAACTCATTTTTTATGTTTATCTTCTATCCCAATACTCTGCTGAACTCTTCTATTAGTTTCAGTAGTTTTCTGGAGGATTCCTTAGGGTTTTCTGTGTATAAGATCATGTCATCTGCAAATAGAGATACTTTTACTAATATACTGTTTCTTGACCTGGATAGTATTTACATGGCTTGATCACTTTATAATTATTCATCAAAGTGTAGGTTTATGTTTCCGCCCTTGTATAAATGTATGTTTTATAAATATAATTTCATATTTAACTTCATCTCATTTATTTTTTATACCTTGCTGAGGTTTCTTTTTTTTAAAGAAAGGCAAATGATTCTTAGAAAAGTCAGGAGGACAGTTACCTCTGGTGCAGTGGAGAGGGGGGTGTGAAAGGGGTGGGGCAGACAGGGGGCTTTCTAAGGTGCTGGCAACATTTTGTTTCCTAATCTGAGTGGTAGTCACCAGGACTTCAACACAGCACAACCCCAGGGGCGCCTTTCACACTGCAGTCGTGCATCCTGGAATCATGCAGGTGGAGTTTGCATGGCCGTGCCTGGCAGCCCCAATGTACCTGGCGGACAGGGGAGTTTGTCTCCCCATGAAAGGAACTGGATAATGAGACATGGAGACTGAGGATAGATGTGCATGAAGCTGTCCAAGTTCACGCGGGGGTCAGTGACAGCAAGGGCTGGAAACCATGGTGGTTACTCCACCACAGCGGCTCTCATACGGCCATTGTCATCATGCATGGGAGGCCGTGCAGTGTGCTGGGCCTCCGTGATGGCCAGGGATGCCCACGCTAGCGTGCTCTTGTCCTCCGACTTGCTCACTCACACTCCTCAAGGCCTAGGTGCAGTGAGAGGAGGGAGATGATCCTTTCTGCCTGCAGAGTTCAAGGTCATATTTGGAAATTAACATTTCAGAGACCTGGCTCCACCACCGCCGCTGCATCAAGGGCAGGCTTACATTTCGGCAGATCTCTGGGGCTGCCTCTGAGCTGAATAGCAGCTGAGATTTCATTCTTCCCCAATTTGGGAGTTCCCTGTGGCCGCCCTAACAGAGTGCTGCAAATTTTGTGGCTGAGAACCACACAAAACTGATTATCTTACAGTTCTGTAGGTCTGAAGTCCAGCACGGGTGCCACTAGGCTAAAATCAAGGTGTCGCCAGGGCTGCATTCTTTCCAGGAGGCTCTAGGGGAGAATTCACTTCCTTCCCTTTTCCAGCTTCTAGAAGCCGCCTGCATTCCTCAGCTCAAGGCTCCCTTCCTCCCTCTTCCAAGCCAGCCATGGCAGGTTGAGCCCTTCTCACATCCCATCACTCCGATGTACCCTTCAGTCTCCTTCTTCCATTTTTAAGGACCCTTATGATTACACTGATGGAGTCCCTGGATGGCGCAAATGGTTAAGCACTCGGTTACTAACCAAAAGGTTAGCAGTTGGAACCCACCCAGAGGCGTTTCAGAAGAAAGGCCTGGCGATCTGTTTCCAAAAGGTCACAGCCATGAAAACCCTATGGAGCCCAGTCTGACTCTGAAACACGTGGGGTCACCATGAGCCGAAACAGACTCAATAATAGCAACTGGCTAGCTGTTTGATGAGTACCCGGAGCCCACAGGGATCAAGGATAATCTCCCTAGTTTAAGGCTGGCCGATCAGCAGCTATAATTCCCTCTGCAAACGTAATCCCCCTTTGCCATGTTGCCTAACATATTCACAGATTCCGGGAATTAGGATGGGGCCGACTTTGGGGAACATTATTCGGCCTACCACTCTCAGCTCGCCTTCCCATTCAGCTCCTTCTCCGGCTCCCTTCTCCTCCTACCTCCGCTGGCTGTGCCATTCTCTCTGAAGTGTCCAGAGAGGGCACTTCCCAGTCATGGTGGTGTGAAGGGGGCAGGCAGTAGAACGAGGTGGGATAGGGCCTAGGGGTCTCCCAGGTCAGCTGCTACTTCCCCTTTGGCTACAGAGGCTTGAGGGGACAGGCAAAGAGGAGGCCACAGAATTTGGGGATGGGTCTGGCCTGCTCCTTTCCACTGGTGACCAGATGTGTTCCTTTAAACCAAGCCTCGGTCTCAGCCATTTAATTCCTCTCAGAACTGGCAAGCTCAGTGCCAAGCCACGGCCTGTGATACACACATTACTGCATGGTATGAGGTCTATGTCACAGAGAGGTCGTGTGCCCAGAGGAGGGAAGCAGGGCTGGTAAACTGAGTCACCGAGGGCAGTGCTCATGTCTGGCCTACTTGTCCTTTCAAAACGCTTCTCTCCTTCCACACCCTGGGGCCCAGCAGCCCCATGTCTCCTGGGGCAGGGGCCCGATTCTGGACTTCTTCCCCCGAGATGTCTCAGTTGGCAGGAACCCCGGTTGGGAAGTGTCTGCCAAACTGATCACTCAGACACCAGCCCACTGTGTTGTGCCTCCAAGAAATAACCGTTTGACACAGGGTCAAAGACTTAGACGGACTGATCAAACCCATTTTCTCAAGTGAGGGGTTTGTACTGGGTGGGCTAAGTCTGTGCTCAATTCCTTCCTGGCTCGGAGGTCTCTGACTCTCCTATCACATGCTTGATGGTCCTTCTACCACAACGCATACCATGGGGCCCGGAAGGAAGACAGAGTGAGAGAACAGAGGAAGGGTGGTACCAAGTCTGACCAACTTTCCAAGGGCCACCACTCTTTACTGTCCCTTCTCTCTGTCCCCGTCCTTCCCAGGTCTCCCTGAGGTCATGTGTGGCTGCCTCCTACTTGACCTCCATGCTTCAAAGATGAGTCCCTTCCCAGCTACTCCAAGGTGTCCACCCTTCACCTTCTGATCCCCTGACAATGCAGAGTGTCTTTGAAGCATCATACCCATCACAGAGTAGGATCAAGAGCCTAGGCCAGGAACTCCTACATTTCCAGCACCCGACACCCTGCCATTGGGCTTGCTGACTCTCCCCCTCCATCCGCCACCTATGTTTTAGTAATTTGACAATACCCCTTGAGAAAAGTAGATGCCACCCCTGCTTTTGCTCATCTCCATCCTTTATGGATTCCTGACCATCATCTCCACTCCCTTTACTCTCTGAACCATGTCTCTCTCCCTCTAGGGAGATTTCTCGTGATTATTTTATTCACACACACCCATGCACACCTCTTGAATTTTACACCTTCATTTATTTGTGTTCCCTGTGTCCTGCTTTTGCCTCCACAGCCACTGTGGGTGTGACATCTGCCTCTATCCACTACTGAAACTAAAGAGGGAGAACAGGCAGGATATGGTGATCAAATTTCAAAGGTGAGGGCTCAAGAGGAAATGATGATGGCGCTCAGCTTGTCCCTGTGATGGTGGCACCAGTGGGACATAATGAATCCACAAAGAGGACTGGGCCCAGGAAGGGGGAAGATGGGCTCAGTTGGTGCTGTTTCGTACCTGTCGAAATGACTGTGGAGGTGAGGCCAAGGGACGTACAGCCGCGGGAGAGAACAAGGATGCTCAGGACAGCAAAGAAGGGCTGAGAAGGGGGAACCAGGATGGTGATGTAAATGAGGAGAGGGAAGAGGGACCTCAGCTCTGAATGCGGTAACTGGTTCCGGCTGAAAGGGAGGGGGAATAGTGGTGAAGATTGGGAACTGTGGAACCTAAAAAGGAGAAGATCAAGGGACAGCATGCATAGTGCCTGTAGGGGAAATGCTAATGTGGCAGGGCAGAGCCATGGTGGTGCCTAGACCCAAGCTAGGTCACTCTGGCTGGTAAGGCTGGCTGCAGGGCCCCTGCTCATAGGCTGCCCCAGGCTCCCCATAGAGAGCAGGCAGGCCACAGAATGCCAGACATATTTTGTTTTAAAACTGCTCTGAAATGGCGTCGTCCCCAGCCCCTTCCTTTCCTCCCCCGTTCCCCAACAGAGAGAGGGCAGACCACAGAATATGAGAGGTACTTTAATTTGAAACGCCTGTAAACTGGGATGGGGAGGGGCAAAAGTAGGGTTAGAGAAGAAGACTCAGGAGGGGTAGGAACACAGGAGGGAACCAGCCGGGCCGCTGCTATTGGGCTCAGAAGGCACCAGCACCAGCTGCTTCTCTTGTACCAGGATGCTGAGTTCAACCTGCCAAACAGAGCAGAGTCAGGGAAGAGCCACAAAGCTAGGGCCAGCCCACAGCCCTCCTGAACAGGCAAGACTGTGAGAAGGGGTATGGTATGTGTTAACACTCACTTGAAAGAGTCTGGAGCTTGTCAGAGAGGCTGCGCAGGGCCGCTGAAAAGGAGAAAGGCATAACCAGATACTCCCGACTTCAGGATATGGAAACTCGTCCCCTTGTCCCTGTGCAGGAATGGCCTAACCCTGCAACCTGAAACCCCCTTCAGCCCCTATCCAAACTTGACCATATCCAGCCCTGGGACCGACCCACTCAGCACCTGAATGCAAGGTGGAAATGTTTTCTAATCGGGAACCCAAGGAACCAGAAGTTCTCAAGCTCTGGTGTGTATCAGAAGCATTAAAATACAATCCAACCAACAAGCAGACAAAACGTACATTACCCTACCTAGGGGCAGTTAAAGAGGAAATAAATGAGGCCTCTCTAATTGGCCTACAAGGAGATCTCTGGGACTTGTTGGCAACGTGTACATGTAATCAGATGAGACTCAGATACCCTGGCCCTGCCCAGTCAGAAGTTGGTCATACCGATTTCATCTTTAAGGTCATCCGCCTCTTTCTGTAGAACGACACACTAGCCCGGCAGATAGCAGACAGAGAGAAAATAATTAGTATATTCTTGCCTCCTCTCTCCTCCTCCTCCTCCCCCTCTACTGCTGGCCTCTTGCGTCCCCCCACACCCCAAAGCCCAGTGGCTAGACTGGCATGGAATCCTCCATGGAAAGGAGGTGCCCTCCCCTCGCCTCTCCTCCCCCACCGTGGGGTGGGAAGAGGGAGGGGTAACACAGATCAGTTTAACCTGGATGCAGATCCCATCATCTAGTTTGGACCTGCTTTTTTAGCGGCAAGAAAGACGATTACCCGAGGGCAGCCCTGTTGTCCAGGTGGTGGTTGTTGCTGCCGCTGCTGCTGACTCTCCTCTCTTGGGGAATTGCCAGGTGGCCCCTGGTCACCTGAAAGAGAATCCAAAAGAGCCTAGGAGTGAGGTGCAAAGGACCCAGCAGGGTCTACAGTGAGGCAGCACCACCCTCTGCTGGCAAGAAGTTGTCCCTGCTCTGCCCAGCAGCTCCAACCTTCTCTCTGGGCCTCCCTTCCGTTTCCCCGTCTCGGGCCATCTGGGAATGCCGCCTCAAGGACTGTGGCTCACCCTCGGGGTGAGCAATGTGGCTGAACAGGACCTAATACAGAAGGCATCGTTCTGCCAAATGCCTGCTTCTGAAGTTGGAGTTGGGGGCGCTGGTACAAATCATCGCCACCACACAAACCCCATGCAAAGGACACTTTGGCTTAAGGCCAGCCCTGTCTGCATCCTGCTTCCTGTGTGAGAGCTGTCTAGGTAGGGAGAGAGGCCCAGGAGCAAGGCTGGGGCCCCACAAGTGACACGGCCGGAGTGCTCCCTCTGTGTCCCCTTCCCCCTCCACACATATCAACCCCACACACTCACCGGAGTGTGTAGGCTCCCTGGGCCTGACGGCTCCCTGGTTCACGGCCAGGAGCTGTGAGTTTCCTGGACCCTGGGGAACCCTGATGTTGGGTTCTCCACCGCTGCCATCGGCACGATGCACAGAGAGGCAAGATGGCCCTGGCCTGCTTGTTGGAAGCTGAAAGAAAACTTTCTCGCTGATTTGGGCGGTGTGTGGGCAGGGTGGGGGTGGGCTGGGGTGAGGCAGGGAATAAACACGGTGAGGAATCAAGGGGCTCATCTCCTTAGCACTTTTCTCCCCAGGCCAGGAGGCAGAGCTGATCCAGGGAGAAAAGTGGGGCAACTAAGAAAGCCTGGGTCCCCTGCCAGGAAGGCTCATGGGAACAGCTAGGAAGTGGCCATCAGGAAGCCAAATGGGTCTAAACACTGAGGCACAGCAGCCCAAACTTTAAGGGGGTGGTCGATGCAAATCAGCTGCCTTCCTTCCCTTCCTTGCCAGCCCCTCTCTGGGGAGGAGGCCCAAAGCCTGTGTGAAGCACTGAGAACAGTGCCTGGCACGTATCAAGTGCCATCTTTACGTTTGCTCCTATGAAAATGAGCCGGATTTTGCACCTTGATGGCCTGGGCGCCCAGTGACAACCCCGGAGCAAAGGACAGAAGGAGCATGTGGGAAGACTTGTGTGCTGGGGATGTGGATGGGAGAGAGGTGGAGGGGCAGAGGGAGGGGAAGGAGAGAGGGGGAGGAGGGCCTACTCACCTGGCCCTTTGGGACTTGATCTCTTTTGGGGTCACTATCTTTTGTCACGGGATACAACTCCCTTGTCCTGCTCGCCACAGCTTTCTTCCCAGCATTGGTGTGTTTGGGCTGCCTGGGTCCCAGAGGGACCGAGGAGTTCCTCTTGGATCTCCCAAGCAGTGGAATGCCACGGATTGGGGGGAAGGTGGATGTCTCAGGGCGGGCTCTGGAGACTCTTTGCCCCCATGAAGGCAAGGCCGGGGGCTTTCTCCCCAGGACAGATTTTGAAAAACCGCCTAGGGGTTTCTTTTCCTGGGCCACCTTCCTTCTAGGAGTGGCCTGGGGCAGGCCCCCAGCAGCAGCAGCACCGCCTGGGGAGCTGGGCCTGCCCCAGACCACACTTTGCATTTTCCTGAATGAAGAGACATCAGGCTGCATTTCTGTGGTTGAAGGGAACCCCCGTGGAGTGAGGGCGGGGAAGGAGCCTGGCACAGGAAGGAAGTTCTCCCTGACGTGGGGATTCCAGTGTCTGGGTGCGTCTCCGCGATCCTTGAGGCTGCAGGACTCTGCTTGGCCTGTCGCTTTGGGTTGAATGCTCACCCTCATCACCTGCACCTCAGTGAACTCATCAGATGACTCGGAGTCTGAGGACGACCCGGCCAGGTCTTCCGTCTGGAGAGACCCAGTGACAGTCAACCTCCTTGCAGTGCCTCTTCTAGGGTTTCCCAGGCCCGCCCTCCCTCGGGTCCACTGAGGCTGAGAGGCAGGGAAGACACCGCTGCCTTTCCGCACAGCGAGGGGGCAGGTGCGCGCCTACCCTTGGGGCCTGTGTCTCGGTCCGCCCAAACGGTCCCTACCTCAGAGGTGCAGCTTTCTGGGGTTGGGTTTCTCCGGAGCCGCAGGGCATCCCAGTTGGTTAAATGCCGCATGAGGGCCGCGAAACTTTCAGCCTCTTCCAAGCGGGCCGTGCAGTCCGCAGCATCCTCCATCTCCTCGGTCGGCGAGCCTCCCGCCCCCGTCGCTTCCCTCTCGGCCTCGACGTCCGCGGGGCCTGGAAGCCCGCCCTCGGCCTCGCTGCTGCGCGGCGCCCCCAGATCAAGGCCTGGGCCGGCAGCCCGCGGGCCTCCAGGGCCGGCCCGGCGGACGCCGCCCCGCTTCCCGCCCTCTGGGCCGACAGCCGCTCCCCAATCGGACCCCTCATCCGGGGAGCTCATGTCGTCGGCGGGGGTAGACAATCCTTATCGCGGCGGGAGAGTCCGACGGCGCGCGGCCAGAGCGAGAAGCGCGGCCTTCCGAGGGCGCCGGCGCCGTCACCACAATGGCCGCACGAGCTAGATCCCCACAAACGATGCGCGAAGCCCACGTCGAGGCGGTCCCACCTGTCCTCCCCCAGCCAACCGGTGGGCCCCTGTGGCCCGCCCCTCGAGGACTTAACCAATAAGGACGAGGGCGTTTGGTTCCATCCGAAGCCCGTCGGGCAGGTGGAAGCCAATCGGGCGCTTAGGTCGGCTTTTCAGGGCTCTTCCTGTCCCGCCTCCTCTGGCTGTGACGTCTCCGCCTCTGTTTCCAGTCTAAGGAACCTGGAAAGGGCAGGACCTGTCTGGAGGGGCAGTGGGGGCTTACCTGTAACCAAGAACATGGAGCACCTAGGACAGAAGGTGTTCGCAAGCCTGTTTTCCAAAACACGACTTACAACCTCCTAGGAAGACAGGCAAAGGAGGCCAAAAGGTCATAATCAGGGGTCGGTTTACTTTCTCTGTAAAGGGACCAAAAAAAAAAACAACAAAAAAACCCAAAAAAACCCCACAAAACAAAACCCGTTGTCCTCCAGTCCATTCCTACACATAGGAACCCTATAGGATGAAGTAGAACTGCCCCACAGGGTTTCCAAAGAGCGGCTGGTGGATTCGAACTGCCGACCTTTTGGTTAGCAACCCAACCCTTGCAGTTAGCAATCAATTTGGGATCTGTAGACCCTTCCTTCTCTGTTGCAGCTGCTCAGCTCGGCCCTTTCGGCGAGAAAGACTGCAGCCTCAGACTACAAGTAAACCAGTGGGTGTCCCTGTGCTTTACTGAAACTTTATTGGCAGGTCGGTTTAGCCTGCAAGCCGGAGTTTGCCTGCTGATCCCCCCCAACCCCCACAGTTAAGTCAAAGGAGAGTGAACCCCAGTGGTCAATGGATGATGTTGGCTGTTGGCTTTGTATAAATGCCCTTTATTATGTTGAGGAATTTTCCTTCTATTCCTATTCTGCTGAGAGTTTTTATCACGAATGGATGCTGGACTTTGTCAAATGCCTTTTCTGTATCAATTGATGAGATCATGTGGTTCTCTTTTTTTAATGTATGTGATGGATTATCTTGATTGTTTTTCTAATGTTAAGCCATCGCTCCATACCTGGTGGACATCTCACTTGGTTATGGTGAACTATTTTTTTTTGATATGTTGTTGAATTGTGTCGGCTAGAATTTTGCTGAGGATTTCCGTGTCTATATTCATGAGGGATACGGATCTGTAATTTTTTTTTCTGTGTGGTGTCTTTACCTGGTTTTGGTATCAGGGTTATGCTGGCTTCGTAGAATGAATTTGAGAGTATTCCTTCCTTTTCTATGCTCTGAAATACGTTTAGTAGTAGTGGTGTTAACTCTTCTCTGAAAGTTTGGTAGAATTCTCCAGTGAAGCCATCCGGGCCAGGGGTTTTTTTTTGCTGTGAATTTTTAAATTACCTTTTCAATCTCTTCTTTCGTTATAGGTTTATGTAGTTGTTCTATCTCAGTTTGTGTTAGTTTAGGTAGGTAGTGTGTTTCTAGAAATTTATCCATTTCCTCTAGGTTTTCAAATTTGTTAGAGTACAATTTTTCATAGTATTCTGTTATGATTCTTTCAATTTCTCTTGGGTCTGTTGTGACAGCACCCATGCCATTTCTTATTTGGGTCATTTGCTTCCTCTCCTGTTTTTCTTTTGTCAGTTTGGCAGTGGTTTATAAATTTTGTTGATCTTTTCAAAGAACCAGCTTTTGGTCTTGTCGTCTCATTCAACTGTTTTTCTACTCTCTATTTCCTTCAATTCTGCTCTAATTTTTATTATTTCTTTTCTTCTGGTGCCCAAGGGCTTCTTTTGCTGTTGTCTTTCCATTTGTTCAAGTTGTAGGGATGACTGTTTGATTTTGTCCCTTTTTTCTTTTTTGTATGTGTGCATTTATTGCTATAAAATGACCCCTGAGCACTGCTTTTGCTATGTCCAAAAGGTTCTGGTAGGAAGGGTTTTCATTCTCATTTGCTTCTATGAATTTCTTCAGTCCGTCGTTAATTTCTTGTATAACCCAGTAGTTTTTGAGCAAGGTGTTGTTCAGTTTCCATCTGTTTGATTTTTTTTTTCCTTGCTTTTTCTGTTATTGAGTTCTACTTTTATGGCTTTATGGTCAGTAAAGAAGCTTTGTAATATTTCAATGTTTTGGGTTCTGTTAAGGCTTGTTTTATGACCTAATATATGGTCTATTCTAGAGAATGTTCCATGTGCGTTTGAAAAGAAAGCATACTTGGCTGCTGTTGGGTGGAGTGTTCTGTAGATGTCTATGAGGTCAAGTTGGTTGATTGTGGCCTTTACATAGTCTGAACTTGTTTCTGGATGTTCCGTCCTTCACCAAAAGAGGTGTGTTGAAGTCTCCTACTATTATTGTGCAGCTATGTATCTCCCTTTAGAGTTTGTTTTATGTATTTTGGAGCCTCGTTGTTGGGCACGTAAATATTTATTATGGTTATATCCTCCTGGTATAAATTGACCGTTTAATCATTATATAGCATCCTTCCTCATCCTTTGTGGTGGACTTTACTTTAAAGTCTTATTTTGTCAGAAATTAAATTTGCTGCCACTGCTGCTCTTTTTTGATTGTTGTTTACTTGATATATTTTTTTCCATCCTTTGAGTTTTAGTTTATTTGTGTCTTTACATCTATGGTGTGTCTCTTGTAGGCAGCATGTAGATGAATCCTGTTTTTTAATCCATTCTGCCACTCTCTGACTCTTTATTGGTGCATTTGGTCCATTTACATTCAGTGTAATTATGGATAAAAAAAATGATAGATATGAATTTATTGCTGTCATTTTGATGTCTTTCTGTGTGTGTGTCTGTGTTATTGACTGTTTCTTCTTTCTACTTAATTTTCTGTGCTGAGAAATTTTTCTTTATATATTGTGTTTTCCTCTTTTTCATTATTGTTGCTTTTGTATTTGCTCAGTCTTAATGTTTTTCTTGTTTTTTATTTGGATGGGTAGAGTTGTTAGTTTCCTTTGCAGTTACCTTAATATTTACCCCTATTTTTCTAAGATTAAAGCAGAATTTTAGTTCTTTATATTGCCTTGACTTCCTCTCCATATGAAGGATCTATGACCACATTTTTTAGTCCCTCTTTTTTGATTTAATGGTGTCATCTTTTACGTAGTGACATCTCTCTTTCCCTGTTTTGAGCATTTCAGCTTTGACTTATTTTTGTGATTTCCCTATCTGTGTTGATATCTGGTTGCTCTGTCCTGTGTTCTAGTCTTGGGTTGTTATCTGATGTTAATGATTTTCTCACCGGAGGATTCCCTTTAGTATTTCTTGCAATTTTGGTTTGGTTTTTGCAAATTCCCTAAACTTCTGTTTATCTGGAAATGTTCTAATTTCACCTTCATATTTGAGACAGTTTTGCTGGGTATATGATTCTTGGCTGGCAATTTTTTTCCCTCAAGGCTTTATATATGTCATCCCATTGCCTTTTTGCCTGCATGATTTCTGCTGAGTGGTCCGAGCTTTCTCTTGTTGAGTCATCTTTGTAGATGACTTTTTGTTTATCCCTAGCCACTCTTAAAATTCTCTCTTTATCTTTGGTTTTGACAGGTTTGATTACATTATGTCTTGGTGACTTTCTTTTGGGATCTACCTCTTGTGAGTTTTGATGAGCATCTTGGATAGATATCTTCTCATCTTTCATGACATCAGGGAAGATTCCTGCCAACAATTCTCTCTGTATTTTCTGCTTTCCCTGCCTGTTCTGGTACTCCAATCATTCCTGGGTCATTTCTCTTGATAGACTCCCATGTATTCTTAGGGTTTCTTCATTTTTTCTAAAATTCTTTTATCTGATTTTTCCTCAGATATGTTGGCATCAAGTGCTTTATCTTCAGCCTCACTAATTCTGACTTCTATTGCTCCAATTCTGCTCCTATGACTTTCTATTGAGTTGTCTAGTCCTGAAATTTTATTGTTAATCTTCTGAATTTCTGTTTGCTGTCTCTCTGTGGATTCTTACAGCCTATTTTTTTTTTAATTAAATTTGTCATTATGCTCTTCTCTAATATTCTTAAGGTGCTCTAATGCTGTATCTCTGCATTCCTTGGATTGTTCTGTGTTTTGCCTGATCTTCCTGATCTGTGTAAGAGTTCTGTATGTTAATCTTTTGTTTCCTACCTCTGGTAGTTCCAGGATGTTCTCTTCATCCATAAGATTTCTTGATTCTTTGTTTTGGGAGCTTGCTGAAGCCATCATCGCCTGCCTCTTTATGTGGTTTGATATTGGCTGTTGTCTCTAAGCCATCAATAAGTTATTGTATTGATTTATTTTATGTTTGCTTACTGTGTCCTAGCTCCTTGTTTTGTTTTGTTTTGATAAGCCCAAATAGGCTTCTCGAGTGAGTTAGTTTGATTATTGTTGCCTTTGAAGCTCTAAAGTCTTGTCACCAGGTGGTTAGAGCTGATACTAGGTATAAGAGCTCAGGAGTCTGTTTACTTTTCTTGTATGGATTCAGCTCAGGTGTCCAGGTAGTCAATCACCAAGTGTTTGGTGCTGGTTCTCACCTATAGTCTTAGAGGAACAGGGTTGATTGGTGTAGGTGCAGGTATCTGGCTGCAGTAGGCGGTCATATGCTGAGCAAGGCAGGGATTGACAATCACCCCTGTGTTTCTGTGAGGAAAGCGTGTCCCTGTTCCCTAGAGCGCCTAGGTGTGTGGGTTTTGCAGCCGGACCTAGGGCACCCAATGCTGTTGGCCGTAAGGGCTGGGAGGCACCACTTATCCTTGGACCCCTGTGGAGGTTGGCTAGGTGGCGTGGGTGGAGCCACCAGTCCTCTGTCCCCTGATGTGGGTAGGTGAAAAGACCTGCTTGATAGGCAGATTGGTGTCAAATGTCATGAACCTGCCTCTCCAGTATACAGCTGAAACAGTTGAAGTTAGATTTCAGGTATACACCCTTTTGTACTGTGCTAATGGGGGCCTACACTGTTGAAATGGGCCCACACAGGACTACGCAGGGGTTAAAGGCATTCAGAGTCCATGGACTGCTTATGCTTGTGCCTAGGCAAAGGAGCTGTTCTGCCCTGAGTTCCCAGGTTGGGGGAGCCAGCAGCTTATTTTTTCTTCGTTTGTTAATTTGTTCCTTCCCCAAGGCCAGGAGGATGGCTCAGGATGTGTGACGGGTCTTACTTCCAGCTCAGGGAAAGCAACTATCACTGAAACTGGCTTGGGACCCGATGCAGAATGGGGAGGGGTCAGTTAAATGGGAGAGAGTTTTTTCCAAAATGGTGGGGTTTTTTTGATCCTCGTGGTAGATTAGACGCAAGTACTTACCTTATGCCAAGAGGGACACTTTTTGCTGATTCTGGAGGCATGAGTGAACTCTCTGCTGCTCGGTCTCTCCCGATGTGGAAAACCCATCCTGAACACCATTGCTTGTCTCACCATGCTCTTGCCAGCAGACCCGGCCTGCAGGGTGCCAGATCCTGCTGGGTCAGGTCTAACAACTCCTCACTGCTTCTGAACTGTCTCTCACTCCCCTTGCCTCTCGGTCTGATTCCTCAACTTTACCTTTGATGTTCAGGGCTCCTAGATTGTTATATATAATCGATTCACTCGCTTTTTCGGGTCTTTTTTTAAAGAGGGACTACCAGAAGCATCTGATTACTCTGCCATCTTAGCCGGGACCCGCTCTGGAAGATTTCTTGATGCTTTGTTTAGAGAGCTTGCTGAAGCCATCATGGTCTGCCTCTTTATGTGATTTCATATTGACTGTTGTCTCCTAGCCATCAATAAGTTATTGTATTGGTTTATTTTATGTTTGCTTACTGTGTCCTAGCTCCTTGTTTTGTTTTGTTTTGATATGCCCAAATAGGCTTCTTGAGTGAGCTAGTTTGATTATTTGTGCCTTGGAAGCTCTAATGTCCTGTCACCAGGTGGTTAGAGCTGATACGAGGTATAAGAGCCCAGGAGTCTGTTTACTTTTCCTGTATGGATTCAGCTCTGGTGTCTAGGTAATTGGTCACCAAGTGTGTGGTGCCAGCTCTCACCTACAGTCTTAGGGGAACAGGGGTGATTGGTGTAGGCACAGGTATCTGGCTGCATTAGGGGTCATACTCTCAGCAAGGCAGGGGGCTGACAACAGCCCCTGAGTGTCTGTGAGGAAAGTGTGTCCGTTTCCTAGAGCATGTAGGTGAGTTGGTTTTGCAGCTGGACTATGGGCACCCGATGCTGTTGACCGTAAGGACTGGGAGGCACCTGGACCCCTGTCAAGGGTGGCTAGGTGGCGTGGGTGGATCCACCAGTCCTTAGGCCCCTTATGTGGGTAGGTGAGGATCCCGCTTAATAGGCAGAGTGGTGTCAACATCATGAACCTGCCTCTCCATCATATAGCTGAAACAGTTGGAGTTATACTTCAGGTATATACCTTGTTGTTCTGTGCTAATGAGGCCTACACTGTTGAAAAGGGGCCACAAAGCTCTATGCAGGGGTGAAAGGCATTCGAAGTTCGTGGACCCTTTATGCCTGTGCCTAGGCAAAGGAGCTGTTCGCTGCCCTGAGTTCTCAGCTTAGGGGAGCTGGAAGATTACTTTTTCCCTCTTTGTTAGTTTTTGCCTTCTCCAATGCCAGAAGAATGGCTCAGGATGCATAACAGGTCCTACTTCCTGCCCAGGAAAAGTGGCAATCACTGAAGCTGGCCCTGGGACCTGGTGCAGGGCAAGGAGGGGTCAGGTAAATGGGAGAGAGTTTCTTCCCAAAGGGGTATTTTTTGATCTGCATGGTAGATTAGACACATGTACTTATCATTTGCCAATTGAGCACCACCTTTTGCTGACCCTGGAGGTGTGAGTGGACTCTCGGCACTCAGTGTCTCCCGATTTGGAGAACACTTCCTGAACGCCACTGCTTGTCGCACTGTGCTTGATCCAGCCCACGGGCCACCATTCCCCACTGGGTCAGGTCTGGCAACTTCTCACTGCTTCTGAACCCTCTCTCCGTCCCCCTGCCACTCAGTCTGACTCAGCTTTGCCCTTGATGTTCAGGGCTCCCAGACTGTCATATATAATCAATTGACTCATTTGTTTTTGGGGTCTTTGTTGTAAGAGGGAGCACAGGAAGCGTCTGACTACTCTGCCATCTTGGCCCCACCATGGTCTTGCTTTTTTTTTTTTTTTCAGCACACCACAGAGCAGTTTTTTCTGGTGTGATAAAGACAAAGCAATACATTCAATTACAAAACTGAATTTTTTCTATTGTACAAAGCCCTAGAAATACACCGAGAAAATAGTTTTTTTTTTTAGTCATTTAGTACAGAAATAATGTCAATCTGTGTTACAGTGGAAATCCTGGTGGTAAGTAGTTAAGAGCTATGGCTGCTAACCAAAAGGTCTGCAGTTCGAATCCACCAGGTGCTCCTTGGAAACTCTGTGGGGCAGTGCTACTCTGTCTTATAGGGTCGCTATGAGTCAGAGTTGAATCGACGGCAGCGGATTTGGTTTGGTTGGTTTTTGTGTTGAAGTAGGCCATTAAGCTACATCTAAATAAAAAAAATAAAATAAAATAAATTTTTTTAAAATAAATATATGATTCAATTTTGATAGTTTATATTTTTTATGAGTTGCTAGATGAAGATCTAGCAATTTATGAGTTCGCTCTGTCTGGACTTTGGCCCTTTCCTTATCTTCCCTGGAAGTCTATTTACTTTTTTTTTCTTTTAAGGTCTCATGTCAAAATGCCTTATGTACCACAGGTACCAAATAAATTTAATTTTTTCTACTGAAGCATGATATGCTTAAACTGCCTGTAACAGAAGTGCCAAGCTTGCTTAATTTTTGAACACAGCTTTCTATCCAACACTCCAGATGTCTTCCTCATGCTTCCTTTCAGTCACCAAACCAGTCCCCCAAAGGATATCTATTACTGTAACAGCTACCACCATGTATTAGTTTCCCTGTTTGTGTACTTTATGTAAACAGAACCATACAGTACAGGCTTTTTTGTGTATGACTTCTTTGGCTCAAACTTATATTTGTGAGATTCATTTACATTGTTGCATGCTATAATATCATTTCTTTGCATTGCAATATAATATTCCATAATGTGAGTATACCACAAACAATCTATTCTATTCTACTGGACCAATAAGCAGTATCATGATTAATGGAGAAAATGTTGAAGTTGTCAAGGATTTCATTTTACTTAGATCCAAAATCAACACCCATGGAAGCAGCAGACAAGAAATCAAATGACACATTGCATTGGCCACATCTGCTGCAAAAGATCTCTTTAAAGTGTTAAAAAGCAAAGATGTCAGTTTAAGCACTAAGGTGTGCTTGACCCGAGCCAAGGTTTGTTTTTTTTTTTTAAATAATTTTTATTGTGCTTTAAGTGAAAGTTTACAAATCAAGTCAGTCTCTCACACAAAAACCCATATATACCTTGCTACACACTCCCAATTACTCTCCCCTTAATGAGACAGCCTGCTTTCTCCCTCCACTCTCTCTTTTTGTGTCCTTTTCACCAGCTTCTAACCCCCTCCACCCTCTCATCTCCCCTCCAGGCCGGAGATGCCAACATAGTCTCAAGTGTCCACCTGATCCGAGGAGCTCACTCCTCACCAGCATCCCTCTCCAACCCATTCTCCAGTCCAATCCTTGTCTGAAGAGTTGGCTTCGGGAATGGTTCCTGTCCTGGGCCAACAGAAGGTCTGGGGGCCATGACCACTGGGGTCCTTCCACTCTCAGTCAGACCATTAAGACTGGTCTTATGAGAATTTGGGGTACGCATCCCACTGCTCTCCTGCTCCCTCAGGGGTTCTCTGTTGTCTTCCCTGTCAGGGCAGTCATCAGTTGTAGCCGGGCACCATCTACTTCTTCTGGTCTCAGGATGATGTAGGCGCTGGTTCACGTGGCCCTTTCTGTCTCTTGGGCTCGTAATCGCCTTGTGTCCTTGGTGTTCTTCATTCTCCTTTGATCCAGGAGGGTTGAGATCAATTGATGCATCTTAGATGGCTGTTTGCTAGCGTTTAAGACCCCAGATGCCACTCTTCAAAGTGGGATGCAGAATGTTTTCTGAATAGATTTTATTATGCCAATTGACTTAGATGTCCCCTGAAACCATGGTCCCCAGACCCCTGCCCCTGCTACACTGGCCTTTGAAGCATTCAGTTTATTCAGGAAACTTCTTGGCTTTTGGTTTAGTCCAATTGTGCTGACCTCCCCTGTATTATGTGCTGTCTTTCCCTTCACCTAAAGTAGTTCCTGCCTACTAATTAGTGAATATCCCTCTCCCACCCTCCCTCCCTCCCCCTCTCGTAACCACAAAAGAATGTTTTCTTTTCAGTTTAAACTATTTCTCAAGTTCTTATAATAGTGGTCTTATACAATATTTGTCCTTTTGCAACTGACTAATTTCACTCAGCATCTATGCCTTCCAGGTTCCTCCATGTTATGAAATGTTTCACAGATTCCTCACTATTCTTTATCGATGAGTAGTATTCCATTGTGTGAATATACCACAATTTTTTAATCCATTCATCCATTGATGAGCACCTTGGTTGCTTCCATGTTTTTGCTATTGTAAACAGTGCTGCAATAAACATGGGTGTGCATATGGTCTTGCTTTTTTTCTACAACCTGAGAAACTCTGGCTTTTAATTGATGTGTTTAGACAATGTGCAACTTAAATATAATAATTGATGTGGACTTAAAGGTACTGTTTTGCTCTTTGTTTCACCACTTTGTTTGTCTTAATCAATTTAATTCATAATGCTAACAGACTGAAGACAAAAAAGAAGCCCAGTGGTACAATGGTTAATTGCTCGGCCGCTAACCTAAAGGTCTTTGGTTTGAACCCACCAGCGGCTGGATGGGAGAAAAGGCCTGGTGATCTGCTCCTGTAAAGATTACTGCCTAGGAAACCCTATGCGGCAGCTCTACTCTGTCTTTTAGGGTTGCTATGAGTTGGAATCTCCTCGATAGCATACAACAACGAAGAAAAAAAAACACACAATCACCTAACAGAAAAAGTTTCTGTCAATTTCAACATCCGTTCGTGAGAAAATCTTACAGAAAGTAGAAATTGAAGAGAACTTCTTCAACCTGATGTACAGCATCTATGAAAACCTACAGCTGACATTATATTATTAGTGAAAGACTAAATTTTTCCCCTTAAGATTGGGATCAGGACAAGAATGTCCGCTCTAACCACTGCTATTCAATATCATATTGGAGATACTAAACAGTCCAATAAGGCAAGAGAAAAGAAAGTTTACTCAGATTCAAAATAAATACAACTCCCCGTACTCGAAGATGACATAATTGTCTACGTAGAAAATTCAAAAGATTAGGGTATGTAAATAGTACCAGAACCAATAGGTGAGTTTTTTGAGATCTGAGAATGCAATGTCAAAATGCAAAAATCAACCGTATTTCAGTATAGTAGCAATGGATAGTTGGAAATTAATTTAAAAAATTAACATTTACATCAGTATGAAAGTAACATGAAATACTTAATAATTAATCTAACAAAATATGTGCTACTTTTGTATGCTCAAAACTGCAAAGCATTAAAGAGAAATAAAAAAAAAGATGTAAGTAAATGGGAGGATATGTTGATTTTATGGATTCGAAGACTCAGTTTTGTTAAGATGCTAGTTTTTGCAAATTGATCTGTGATTCAAAGGAATTCCAATAAAATTTCCAGTGACAATTGACAAGCTGATTTGAAATTTACTTGGAAAAAGAGAGGAATTAGAATAGCTAAAACAATTTTGAAAAAGAACAACCTTGGAGGAATCACGCTACCTGCTTGGTAGGCTTAGCCTAGAACGAATGTAACTAAGACACTTTGGCGTTGCCAAAAGTGTAGACCCATAGATTAATGGAAGAGAATACAGTTAAGAAACGGACCCAAGCTTATGAGGTCAACTGATTTTTGCAAATGGGCAAAGGCAATTTAATGGAAAAAGGATAGTCCTTTCAACAAATGGTGCTGGCATAATTGGACATCCATGTGGAAAAAAGAATGATGACTCATACCCTGCATATTATACAAAATTAATTTAAAGTGGGTGATAGATCTTCTCAAAAGAAAATGATTAAATTGACAGAACAAAGGTTAAAAGTTTCAGTCAAGTGATATGCATAAGAGAGTACCAGGTGACTCTCCAAGTAAGCAGGTCAGGGATTTTATAGGACAAGGGAAGGCTGAGTACATTTTGAGCCAGGCGGTATTTTTCATATTTAACCAAAACTTGTCACTATTGATTGTTTCTTTTTCTTTTTCTTGCCTCCTGCTTGGGATGATAATGTGATCCCAATAAGCATCAGAACAGTAACTGTTGTTGCACAGTGTGCACCTTGTCAGTTAACCATAGTTCACAGAGCAGGAGAGGAAGCAAAATAAAATAAAATAACAAAGAATAAAAGAAAGGGGGTGTGATCATTAAGGCTGTGTGTCAACTTGGCTGGGCCATGATTCTCAGTGGTTTGGAAGTTATGATGTAGTTTGACAGTTGTATAATGATGTAATCACCCCCATGATGAGATCTGGTATAATGCGATCACGTCCATGATGGGATCTGCTGTGAGTAGCCAATCAGTTGAAAGGGAGTTTCCTTGGGGGTGAGGCTGCATCCAATATAGGCGGATTTTCTAGCAAGGCTTGTGGGCTTTTGCTAGCTCTGAATCCTGCAGCTGGCTCCTGTTCATCTGACCTCGGTTCTTGGGGCCTGAGGAAGCAGCTTACCTGCTGTCTTGCCTGCCAATCTTGGGATTCATCGGTCTCTGCAGCCTGTGAGCCAGAGCCATGGTGTCTGATCTGCCAATCTTGAGTTCGCCAGCTTCTGCAGCTACGTGAGTCAAGAGAGGCCTCCAGCCTGATCCACCGACTTGGGAGTTTCCGGCCTCTACGACTACGTTAGCCATTTCCTTGATACAAATCTCTCTCTATATATACTTTTACGCTTTACTGGTTTTGCTTGCCTGGAGAACCCAGCCTAAGTTGGGTGGGGGGGGGGAGGTGGGAGAATGAGTAAAGGTTAAGGGGAACACTTGATATCTTCTAACACACCTGTTTTAGGGCTTTTACAACCTAATCGTAAAACTTAAATCTATGAAATTTCTAGAAGAAAAGTACAAGAAAATCTTAGTGAATTTGTGTTAGTCAAATATTTCTAAGAAGCAATATCAGAAGCACAATACAGTAAAAAAAAAAAAAAAGATAATTTAGACTT
Source organism: Loxodonta africana (assembly GCF_030014295.1). NCBI lineage: Eukaryota > Metazoa > Chordata > Mammalia > Proboscidea > Elephantidae > Loxodonta > Loxodonta africana. Next base: position 81,268,106 of record NC_087369.1, on the reverse strand, counting down.
TATCAAAACGAGAAACTTCTGTCCTTGACAGGACACTGTCTAGAAAGTGAAGGTGGGGGCAGGACTTCCAGAATGGCAGAGTATCTCCACGAATTCTCTCCCTTTAAAAATCAATAATAAACCTGAATAAATTATTAAGGAACAAGTATTTTGGAACTCCGAAATTTAACAAAAGCACACAACAAATTAAAAAGCATTTTTTAAGAAAAACTACTGTTTGCCAGTAAGGCTACTGTGGTCTGTGGTGTTTAAACTTGGGCCTGCGCTGATCCACATCCCCAGACTGATGGTGTAAGTGGCCTTACAGGAAGCCTTGCTGCTGCTGGAGGAGCTAATTTGATTTGGAGCTCCATGGAATGTCCCATACCGAGGGTGTTGTCAAAAACAGCACTGGTTTGTGGATAACAACGGGAGAATCACTTATGTACATGGGACTCTCAATATTATTAACACCTGACTTTCCATCAGAAACAACGGATGCCAGAAGGCAGTAGGGTGACACCGCCTAAGTGCTGAAGAGAGCAAACAAACAAAAAATTGTCAAGCACAGTTCTTCAATGTCTTAAATGTTTAAGACCGAGGGAATTTGTTTTTGGAAAATCTGCCTGATTTCCAATTTCCCTAGATTCATACTTTGCGCATTCCACGTTCCGATTATTAATGGATGTTTGCAGCTATTTTCATTTTGAGTTTTGCCTAATCAGCAAATGAAGGTTCCTAAAGCTTGAGTTCATTCACGTCTTTAAGATCGACTCCAGTTTGAGGAAGCAACTTTTCCCCAGTCGTCTTTTGAGTGCTTTCCAACCTGAGGGCTTCATCTCCTGGCTGCTATTCATAAGGCTTTCACTGGCTAATTCTTTTCAGAAGTAGACTACCAGGTACTTCTTCCTAGTTTGTCTTAGTCTGGAAGCTCAGCTGAAACCTGTCCTCCATGGATGGCCCTGCTGGTATTTGAATACCACTGGCATATCTTCCAGCATCACAGCAACAAGCAAGCCCCCACACTAAGTCAAACTGACAGACATGTAGGGGCCGTAAAGACGAAAAAAAATTTGGAAACCCTACGGGGCAGTTCTACTCTGTCCTATAGAATCACTATGAATCGGAATCAACTGTACAGCGATGAGTTTTAGAATGCTATGCAAACATATCGACGGCACTGCGTTTGCTGGGTATGCAAACATAATCATACAGTATGTAACCTTTTGAGACTGGCTTTTTTCAGTTAACATAAAACTTTTGAGATTCATCTGAGTTGTTGCACGTATCAATAGTTCCTTTCTTTATATTGTTAATTAGTGTTCCATCATATGGATATCCCACAGTTTGTTTATCCATTCATCTGTTGAAGGACATCTGGATTGCTTTCAATTTTTAGGGATTATGAATAAAACTTCTATGAACATTCATGCAGAGGTTTTTAAAGAAACACAAATTTCCATTTCTCCAGGGTAAGTACCTAAGAGTGGGATTGCTGGGTCACGTGGCAAGTGTATGTTTAACTTTATAAGAAATTGCCAAACTGTTTTCCAGATGTACCCTTCTGCATTCCCTCCATCAACATGAGAGTTCTAATCGCCCTGAATCCTCGCCAGCATTTGGTGTTGTCCGTATTTTTAAGTTGAGTAAACTTAAAGTTTGTGAGGTCCCTGGCTGGTGCAAATGGTTTGTGCTCAACTCCTAACCTAAAGCTTGGAGATTCAAACCCATCAGTGGTGTAGCAGAAGAAAGGCCTACCGATCTGCTTCCATAAATAGGACAGCCAAGAAAACCCTATGGAGCAGCTCTGCTCTGTAACACATGGGGTTGCCACGAGTCAAAATAGGATGGGCTTTGGTTTACTAGATATGTAGTGGTACCTCATTGTGATTTTAATTTGCATTTTCCTAAAGACGTACGGTGTCAAACATTTTTTCATGTGCTTATTTTTATTTGCCATCCTTATATCCTCTTTGGTGAAGTGTCTGTTCAAGTCATTTGCTTGTTTTCAATTGAGTTGTTTGTTTTCTTATTATTGAGTTTTGACGTTTCTTTATATATTTGGTATATTCTGCATAGACCTGTGATTTACAAATATTTTCTCCCCGTCAGGATCTGTCTTTTCATTTTGAACAGTTTTTTACTCAGAGCAAAAGTTTATAATTTTGGTGAAATCCATTTTAACAATTTATTTTCATATGGTTTCTCATATATTGGACTTTTGGTGTACATGGCTCTAGCAGCATGCTCATTTGTTTCCTGCTTTTGCCAGTTTGAATGTATGCCAAATAAAGCTTTCTTTTTGCTTTTAAAAAAAATAATAAATATTCTTCATCTAACTCCAGGTCATGAAGATTTTCTCATACGTTTTCCTTTTTTTTTCCCCCTAAGCAATTTATAGTTTTGTGTTTTACATTTAGATTTATGATCCATGTTGAGGTAATTTTTGTGTAAGGTGTAAGATTTAGTTTTATTTTTTAAAAAACTGTTGTTATTTGTTTGTTTTTGCATCTGGATCCCAGTGGTGCAGCACCATTTGTGAAAAGACTGTACTTTCTCCATTGAATTTCTTTTACACCTTTGTCAAAAATCAGTTGGCATTACTTGTGTGGTCTATTTCTGGACTCTCTGTTCTGTTCCATTGATTTATGTGTCTATCCCCTTCACACTGTCTTAATTATTGTAAGTCTTAAAAAGGAATACTGTGATTTTTCCAACTTCATTCTTTTTCCAGAACTGTATTAGGGATTGTAGTTCCTTTGCATTGCCATATAAATTTTAGAACCACCTCGTCTATATTTACAAAAAATCCTGCTGCCATTTTGATTGCATTGTATTAAGTTTATAGACCAATTTGGGAATAAATGACATCTTTTTATGTTTAGTTTTCCAATCCATGAACATGGTATGGTTTTCCATTATTTAAGCCTTCTTGGATTTCTTTCATCATCATTTTGCAGTTTTCAGAATGTAGATCTTCTACATGATTTTTTAGATTCATCCCTAAATACTTCATGTTTTGAGCTATTTGTAAATTATATTGGTTTTTAAATTTTTGGTTACCATTTGTACATTTCTTGTATGCAGAAATGCAATTAATTTTTGTGTATTGCTCTAGTATCTTGTCCTTGCTAAACTCATTTATTAGCTGTAGAATTTTCTTTATAGATTCTGTAGGGTTTTTTATGTATATAACCATGTTACCTGTGACTATGGGCAGCTTTATTCCTTCCTTCCATATCTGTATGCCTTTTCTTTCCTTTTTTGCATTATTCACTAGTTAGGACTTCTAGTATGATGTTGAATACCAGTGGTAAGACTGGACATCTTTGCTTCGGCACTGATTATGTGGGAGGGAAAATTCAATTTTTCACTATTAAGCATGACATGAGCTATAGATTTTTTGTAGAAGCGCTTTATCAAGTTGATGAAGTTCCTTTCTATTCTTGGTTTCCTGAGGGTTTTTATCTTGAGTGGATGTTGAATTTTGTCAAAAGCCTTTTCTGCATCAATTTATATGATCATGAGAGTTCCAGTTAATGTCCCCCTACAACAAAGACTCTAGAAACTAAGTAAAATAGATGCAAATAAAGACTTCAGATCCCTGAATATCAAACAAAGGGCTGAAGAATTGGACGGAGCACTGATTGTAAGGAGAGATAGACCGAAACCAATAGGATCACAGTGAACCTGTCTGCCCACATGGCACAAGGTTGACATTTTGGGATGGCACCAAGTGTCTTTCCTGGGTGAGGAGCCCAGGAAGGCAACTACATGGAAAACGCAGTTGAAGACAGAGATACTGGGTAAGCAAACATGGAAGAAAATGAAGTGAGTAGAGCTTGTTCTGGGTCTGACCAAGCCTGAGAGAGTGATGTGTGGGAGCACCATACCTTTGAATTAGGGAAACACAGGGAAGTGCTACTGGAGCAAACTAAGGTAGTCTGAATCGTCGGTGCCTTAGGATGGGGAATTGATAGGACAGGAAGTACAAATCTGTAGAAGGGCAAAGGGAAACAACAGGAGGGCAAAAGACAGAGCCAGCGACCCTGGTGAGTGCAAGGAAGGGAGTGAACTAGGAACTAGGGCTAGGATTGTTGTTCAGTGGTGGCACCCATCCATTTGGACTGGAGATGCCCTTTGAATAGTAACCCAAGAGTAACAACTAGTAACAAACAACCCCTGGTGCCCCCCATTCCTCCCCCTTTGAGGGGTCCCCCACTGCACAGGTCTCCACATCTTTCCTCCCTACCCCCATCCCCTGTCCAGGCAACATACTCAGATCCTGAAGCTCTGTCCCACCTGCCCCCCACCTGCACCTTTCCTGCTGTTCATGCCTGCCCCCTCCCTGCCTCTTACTGGCCCCAACCACCTGTGCCCAGCTGCAAGTACTTGCCCTGTCACTCCACCAGCCCCTGCCCAGCCTACTTGAATGTGCCCCAGGGCTCCATTCCCCCTGCCGCAGCTCAACCTCCAGCCCCCTCCCCGACCCATACATGACCCAGAGCTCCACCCTCTGCCCAGGCCTGACATTCAACTACCTGTATCTGGCCCCACTGGGGTGTGCTGCAGCAGTCTGCCCCCAGCCCTGACCTGATCTCTGCTGGTACCAGCTCGGCCCACCCACATGGGCCCCAGTGCTCCACCCACTACCCTAGACTGATCTCCCCCTGCACCTGCTCAGCCTGACTGTGCAGGCCTTGGTACTGTGCCTCCTACCCTGGCTGACCTTGGCCCGGCCCACCCACACCTGCCCCAGTGTTCCATTTACCACCCCAGCCTTTCACCCGTGCTGCCAAGCCCAGGGCCCATTCAGCTCTGCAGGGGTCACACTAGCCATTGATGCCAAAGCAGAGGGACCACACTCTCCCTCACCAACTGTGAAAGGACCCTGACCACCTGATATCTGATGCCTCACATTGCGGAAGCCACCTGCTCTTGCACTTCCACACATTCCTCTAAGGGAAATCATGCATGCCCATTGACATAAGATCCCTGAGTATGTGTGATGCACCACAATCATCAGTGAGAGGAAAGCACACCCAGCCAACCTACAGTGCCAAAGTCGTGCATAGACCAATAACACAAAACAACAACAATTAAAACAATACAAATAAAAGGAAGCAACTCAAAGGAAAATGAAAGTGGCCAAACTCTGACATATCAGAACAAAAGCAAACCAAACAAAAAGCAATGTCAAACAAACATACAATCTAAGATAATACATATAAATAAATAGAATAAAATTCTTAATGCCTCGAAGACAACAGTCAATTACAAATCACAGGAAGAGGCAAGAAAAGATGGCTGAAGCAAATGAACAACACAAATTGACAGAAATGGTCAATGAGGAAGAACAGTTTATAGATCTACTGGACAGAGAATTAAAAAAGTTAGTATTAAGATTACTCAAAGAGATCAAGGAAAACATGTAAAAAAGACTAGAAGAATTCAGGAAAACAATACAAGAATAGAACAAATTAAATAGAGGAATAATGTACTCATTATCAATCACAGGAGAAGAGAAAAAAGTACAGAAAGAATCTTGGAAGAAATAATGCCAGAAAACTTCCCAGATATAATGAAAGACAAGAAGATTGTCATCCAAGAAGCTTAACAAACTCCATATAATATAGACACCAAGAGAAAGTCACTAAGACATATCATAATCAAACTTTTCAGATCCCAAGACAAAGAAAGAATTTTGAGAGCAGCACATGAAAAGTGGAATATCACCTACAAAGGGGCACCAATAAGATCAAGTACTGACTTCTCATCAGAAACTATAGGGGCAAGAAAACAATGGGATGACATATACAAAATCATGAAAGAAAACTGTCAAAGAAAAATTATATATTCAGAAAAATTATGCTTCAAAAATGAAGGAGAAATTAGGACATTCTCAGACAAGCAGAAATTAAGGGAATTTGTAACCACTGGAGCAGCCCCGCAAGAAATATTAAAGGGAATCCTTCAGACAGAAAACCATCGACAACAAACAACAACCTGAGGTAAAGGCATATGACAGCAATGCAATGATTCCAAGCCCAGTGAAGACATCACAACAGTAAAATAAAGTTAAAAATGACTACAGGGAATCTGAGATACAAAGTCGTAATTGATGACAAGATCAAAACAAAAGGGAGAATGAATGGTATAGTTATATAACTTCCACAAAATGAGGATGTTAAGGTGATTTTGGATATAACAGACTATTTTAATTGTAAGATGTTAAATGTAAAACTTATAGTAACAGCAAAGAAAATTAATAAATCTACTCATTAAAACACAGAAGAGAAAAAAAAAACAAAAAACTCAGCATACGAAAAATCAACACTAAGGAGGTGCGGCCAAGATGGTGGAATAGCCAGATGCTTCCAGCCACCCCTCTTACAATAAAGACCCAAAAAATCAAGTGAAATGATTGTATTTATGACAAGCTAGGAGCCCTGAACATCAAAGGCAAAGTTAGAAAATGGACTGAATGGCAGGGGGAGGGAGAGTTGGCTCAGAAGGGGAGAAGAGTTACCAGATCTGAATCACTGGACTCCCTCAGGCATCATTCCTGGGAGTAGCTGTGGCAGGGTGGTAGTAGCGTTTGGCTGCAATTTCCTTAGGGAGAAGCAGCCAGCTGCACAGCCTACTCACACCACCAGACCCAGATAAGAATGGTTCTTTCTGCAAAAGCTAAGTACTTGCATATATTTTATCGCACCCCCTCCCCCCAAGCCAGCCTCAGTGGCTGTTGAATTCCCTGGGCCTGAGATAGGCCCATTTGAGCACCCTGAGCCATGCTCCCAGACTTGGAGAAGGAATAAATTCACAACAGGTGGAAAAGATAATCTGCCAGCTCCACTAACGTGCGGAGCTCACAACAAAAGCGGCTCCTGTCTAGGCATAAACGGTCCACGGACTTTGAATACCTTTCCCCTCTGCATGGACATGTGTGGGCCTATTATAGGAAAATAGGTCCTTGCTGGCAAACTGCAACTCTTTAAGCTGTGTGGTGGAGAGGTGGGTGTTTGATATTTGACACCGCTTTGCCTATTAAACAGGGTCTTCATCTACCCACATCAGCGGCATAAGGACTAGTGGCTCCACTCAGGTCACCCAGCCACCCGCGACAGGGGTCCAAGGTTAACTGGTATCTCCCAGTCCTTACAACCAAAAGCATTGGATGCCCATGGTCCATCTGTAGAACCCACCCACCTGTACGCTCTAGGGAACAAGGACATGCTTTCCTCAGAGACACTTGGGGGATGGTTCTCAGCCACCTGCCTTGTTCAGAGCATGATCCCCTGCTGCAACCAGATACTGGTACCTACACCAAACACCCCTGCCCCTCTAAGACTGTAGGACAGAGCCTGTACCACACACGTGATGACCAGCTACCTGGACACCTCAGCTGAATCCATACAGGAAAAGTGAATGGACTCATTACCTCATATACTTGATAACAGCTCTAGCCATCTGGTGACAGGACGTCAGAGCTCCAAAGGTGAAAATAATCAAGCTAGCTCACTCAAGCAACCCATTTGGGCATATCAAAACAAAACAAAGCCAGACACTAGTATACAGTAAGCAAACATAAAATAAACTAATACAATAGCTTATACTTTGCTCAGAGACAACAGTCAATATCAAACCACATAAAGAAACTGACCGTGATCGCTTCAACAAGCTCTCAAAACAGAGAATCAAAGGATCTTCTGGATAAAGGTGCCTTCCTGGAATTACTGGATGCAGAATTCAAAAGGTTAATATGCAGAACTATTCAAGACATCAGGAAGGAGATCAGGCAATATGCAGAACAAGCCAAGGAACACACAGAGAAAACATTTGAAGAAATTAAAAAGGTTATTATTGAAAACATACACAGTATACAGTAGAAAATACAATTCAAGAATGCATGTACGATTCAGTGACATTGATTACATACTTCAAGTTGTGCAACCATTCTCACCCTCATTTTATGATTTGTTCCTCCACCATTAACATAAACTCACAGCCCCCTAAGTTTCCTATATAAACCTCTCCAGTTGCTGTTGTCAGTTTGATCCCATATAGACAGTTCTTTAAAAACCACAATGCTCAAGGTAGACCTTCTTTGCTAATTAAGCTAAACTCTTGTTTTTTTTTCTTGTTTGGTAGGAAGAAGATTTCAGGGGATATTTTTGTTTAAGATTTAAAGATTGTTTCAGGGCAATAGTTTTGGGGGTTCATCTAGCCTCCGTGGCTCCAGAAAGTCTGAAGTCCATGAGAATTTGAAGCTCTGTTTTACATTTTATGCATTTTGATTAGGATTCTTATATAGAATTTTTGATCAAAACGTTCAGTAATGTAACTTGGCACCATAAGTTCTTCTGGTCTCATGGCAAGGGAGGCAGTTGTTCATAAGAGGCAGTTAGTCACGCATTCCATTTCCTCCTATTACTGACTCTCCTTCTTCCTCTGTTGGTTCAGGCAAATAGAGACCGATTGTTGTACTTTGGATGGTCACTTGCAACTTTTTAAAACCCCAGGCACTACACAAAGAACTCGGAGGTAGAACAGAAGCACTAAAAAAGATATTAGGCCAATTAACTGGGTTTCCTATGAAACCACAACCCTAAACCTCCAAAACAAGAAACCAAATGCCATGAGGTGTTTGTACATAAGCAGCCTCAGCAGCTACTTTTCTTTCTTTTTGTCCTTGTAGTAAATGTATCTGCCACACGATTTTTGCCAGTTCAACTTTTTAAAAGTGTACAACTGATTGACAGCTATTACGTAATTGGCTGTGAATCCTACTTTAATCAATGTGCTTTTTCAGGCACCGTAAGTGAATCCTAAGTACTCCATAAGCAATAACCCTCCCTCCCTCCTGTCCCTGGTAACCACCAATAAAATTTGGTATCAATACATTTGCCTGTTCTTGTCTGTTTTGACAAGTGAGGTCATACAATATTTGTCCTTTTGTGATTGACTTATTTCACTCAGCATAATGTCTCCAAGCTCCATCCATGTTTGTAGCATGTATCAAGACTTCATTGCTCTTATTGGCTGTGTAGTATTCCATTGTACGTATGTAACACATTTTCTTTATCCATTCCTCTAATGATGGGCATTTATTTAGGTTGTTTTCACCTTTTGGGTATTGTGAATAGTGCTACAATAAACATTGGTGTACAAGTCTCTGTTTGAGTCTCTGCTTTCGAATCTTTTGGGTATATACCTAGGAATGGTCATATGGTAAAAATAGCTAGCTCTATTTTTACTTTTTTGAGGAACCATAACACTGTTTTCCACGATGGCTGTACCATTTTGCATTCCCACCAGCAATGGATAAGACTTCCAATTTCCCAACATTCTTGCCAACATTTGGTATTTTCTTTTTTAATTAAACTTAGCCATCCTAGTGGGAGTGAAATGGTATCTCATTGTGGTTTTGATTTGCATTTCTCTGATGGCTAATGATGTTGAACCTCTTTTCATGTGTTTGGTTGCCATTTGAATGTCTATTCAAGTCTTTTGCACATTTTATGATTGGTTATTTGTCTTTTTGTTGTTAAGCTGTCAGTTTTATATATATATTGGTTATTATATTCCTGTTGGATACATGGTTGCTGAAGATATTCTCCCATTTGTTAGATTGTTGTGACAGTTAAGGTTGTGTGTCAACTTGGCTGGGCCATGATTCTCAGTGGTTTGACAGTTATCGTGTAGTTTGGCAATCACATAATGATGTTATCACCTCCATGATGGGATCTGCTATGAGTAGCCAATCAGTTGAAAGGGTGTTTCCCTAAGGGCATGGCCTCCATTCCATGTAAGTGGACTTTCTGGCAAGATTTGTGGGCTTTTGCTCACACTGGATCCTGCAGCTGGTTCCTGTTTGTCTGACTTCTGGTTCTTGGAACATGAGCTAGCAGCTTACCTGCCGCCTTGCCTGCCGATCTTGGGATTTGTTGGTCTTCTGAGGCTGTGAGCCAGAGCTCTGCCATCTGACTTGCCAATCTAGGCTTCATCAGCCCCATTGGCTGGCAAAGCCTCCAGCCTGATCCATGGACTTGGGGCGTTCAAGCCTCTACAACCACGTGAGCCACTTCCTTAATATAAATATCTCTCTCTCTATATATATGTGCTTTACTGGTTTTGCTTCCCTAGAGAACCCAGCTTAAGACAACTGTCTTTTCACTTTTTTGGTAACTTCTTTTGAGGAACAAAGGTTTCTCATTTTTATGAGATCCCATTTATTTTGTCTTTTGTTGTTTGTGCTTCTATTATTATATTAGATAATATGTTGTTAAAAGTTAAGCCTGAAAGCATTGCCCCTACATTTTCCTCTAAAACTTTTATGGTTTTAATGTTCACATTTACATTTTTAATCAATTTTGAATTTGCTTTTTACATGGTGTGAGGAGTGGATCTTGTTTCATTTTTCTGCATCTGGAAATTCAATTTCTGTACCACTATTTATTAATAAATATTTATTTATTTATTCCCCCATCTGTAAGTTTGTCATACTGTGGGGGGCTTGCGTGTTGCTGTGATGCTGAAGCCTATGCCACTGATATTCAAATACCAGCAGGGCCACCCATGGCAGACAGGTTTCAGCTGAGCTTCCCGACTAAGACTAGGAACAGGGACCTGCTGATTCACTTCTGAAAAGATTTACCCAGTGAAAACCTTATGAATAGCAGTGGAACACTGTCTGGTATAGTGTTGGAAGATGAGCTCCTCAGGTTGTCAGTCACTGAAAAGACAACTGTGGAAGAGCTGCCTCCTTCAAAGTACAGTTGACCTTACTGACGTGGATGGAGTCAAGTTTTGGGGACCTTCATTTGCTGATGTGGCACTACTGAAAATGAGAAGAAACAGCTGCAAACATCTGTTAATAATAGGAACATGGAATGTAAGAAGTATGAATCTACAAAAATTGGAAATCATGAAAAAATGAAAGGGAACATATAAACATCAATATCCTAGGCATCAGTGAGCTGAAATGGACTGGTATTGGACATTTTGAGTCAGACATTCATATGCTCTACTATGCCAGGAATGACAAATTCAAGACAAATGGTGTTGCATTCATTGCAGAAAGAATATTTCAAGATCTATCCTGAAGTACAACGCTGTCAATGATAGGATAATGTCCATATGCCTACAAGGAAGACCAGTTAAGATGACTATTACTCAAATTTATACACGAAATACTAAGGCCAAAGATGAAGAAATTGAAGGTTTTTACCAACTTCTGCAGTCTGAAATTGATTGAACATGTAATCAGGATACGTTGATAACTACCAGTGACTGGAATACAAAAGTTGGAAACAAAGAAGGATCAGAAGTTGGAAAATTATGTCCCCCCAAAAATGTGTGTATCAATTTGGCTGGGCCATGATGCCCGGTATTGTGTGATTTTCCTATATGTTGTAAATCCTGCCTTTATGATGTTAATGAGGGAGGATGGACAGCAGTTGTGTTACTGAGGCAGGAGTCAACCTACAAGATTGGATTGTGTCTTGAGGCAATCTCTGGAGATAAAAGTGAGCAGATAGATGGGGGACCTCATACCACCAAGAAAGCAGCACCAGGAGCAGAGCATGTTTCTTGGACCTGGGGTTCCTGCTCCTGAGAAGCTCCTTGACCAGGGGATGATTGAGGACAATGACATTCCTCCAGAGCCGACAGAGAGAGAAAGCATTCTCCTGGAGCTGAGGCCCTAAATTTGGACTTTTAGCCTACTTTACTGTGAGGACAAAAAAAATTCTCTTTGTTAAAGCTATCCACTTCTGGTATTTCTGTTATGGCAGCACTAGATGACTAAGACAATGGCTTTGGTGATAGGACCAATGTCAGAGATCTCATGATAGAATTTTGCAAGACCTATGACTTCGTGCAAATACCCTTTTTCAATAACATAAATGGTGACTATACAAGTGGACCTCCTCAGATGGAATACACAGGAATCAAATTGACTACATCTGTGGGAAGAAATGATGGAAAAATTCAATATCATCAGTCAGAACAAGACAGGGACCAACTGTGGAACAGACAATGAATTATTCTATGCAAGTTCAAACTGAAACTGAAGAAAATTAGAAAAAGTGCATGAGAGCCAAGTAAGGCCTTGAGTATGTTCCTCCTGAATTTAGAGACCATCTTAAGAATAGATTTGACAAATCAAACACTAATAACTGAAGACCAGACTAGTTGGGTAAAGAAATCAAGGACATCATGCATGAAGAAAGCAAGAGGTAATTAAAGACACAGGAAAGAAAGAAAAGACCAAAGCAGATGTCAGAAGAGACTCTGAAACTTGCTCTTGAATGTCAAGTAGCTAAAGCGAACAGAAGAAATGATGAAGTAAAAGAGCTAAGTGGAAGATTTCAAATTGTGTCTCAAGACAAAGTAAAATATTATAATGACATAACCAAAAACCTGGAGGTAGAAAAACAAAAAGGAAGGACACATGGCATTTCTCAAACTGAAAGAACTTAAGAAAAAATTCAAGCCTTGAGTTGCAGTAGTGAAGGATTCTATGGGCAAAATACTGAATGACTGAGGAACCATCAAAAGAAGATGGAAGGAATACATAGAATCACTGTACCAAAAAGAACTGGTCAATATCCAGTCATTTCAGGAGGTAACATATGATCAAGAACCAAGGATACTGAAGGAAGAAGTTCAAGCTGCACTGAAGTCACTGGTGAAAATCAAGGCTCCAGGAACTGACGGAATACCAATTGAGATGTTTCAACAAATAGATGCAATGCTGGAAGTGCTCACTTGTCTATGCCAAGAAATTTGGAAGACAGTTACCTGGACAACTGACTGAAGGAGATCCATACTTATGCTTACTCCAAATAAACGTGATCCAACCGAATGTGGAATTTATCAAATGATATCATTATTATCACATAAAAGAAATTTTTGTTGAAGATAATTCAAAAGCAGTTGCATTGGCAGGGAACAACCAGAAGTTCAAGCTGGATTCAGAAGAAAATGTGCAACAAGGGATATCATTGCAGATGTCAGATTGATCATGGCTGAAAGCAGAGAATATCAGAAAGACACTTACCTGTGTTTTCTTGACTATGCGAAGGCATTCGACTGTGGGGATCATAACAAATTATGGATAACATTGCAAAGCATTGGAATTCCAGAACACTCAATTGTGCTCATGAGGAACCTGTACATAAATCAAGAGGCAGTGTTTTGAACAGAACAAACGGATACTGCTTGGTTTAAAAATCAGGAAAGGTGTGCGTCAGGGTTGTATTGTTTCACCATACCGATTCAATCTTTATGCTGAGCAAATAATCTGAGAAGCTGGACTATACGAAGGAGAACGGGGCATCAGGATTGGAGGAAGACTCACTAACAACCTGTGTTATGCAGATGACACAACCTTGCTTGCTGAACATGAAAAGGACTTGAAGCATTTACTGATGAAGATCAAAGACCACAGCCTTTGGTGTGGATTACACCTCAACATAAAGAAAACAAAAATCCTCACAACTGGACCAACAAGCAACATCATGATAAACAGAGAAAATATTGAAGTTATCAAGGATTTTGTTTTACTTGGATCACAATCAGTTCCCATGGAAGCAGCAGCCAAGAAATCAAATGAGAGGTGGGGCCAACATGGCAGAGCAGTCAGGCTCTTCTGGTGATCCCTCTTACAACAAAAAACAAATGAAGTGATTATATATATGAGAAACTAGGAGCCCTGAACATGAAAGGCAAAGTTAGAAAATGAACCGAGCAGCAGGGGGAGGGAGAGATGGTTCACAAGTGACGAGGAGTTGCTGGACCTAACTCAGCGGGAGCTGGCACCCCTCAGGCATGATCTCCTGGAGTGACCATGGCAGAGCTTAGCGTTCAGGACACAGTTTCTGCAGGGAGAGACAGCAAGCCGCAAACTCTACTCACACCTCCAAACCAGTGAAGAGCAGCACTTTAGGCAAAAGCTAAGTACTTGCGTTTATTTTACTGTGCCCCAAGTCCCCAAGCTGGTTTCAGTGGCTGTCAATTTCCCTGGGCCTGAGATAGGTCTTTCTGTGTGCCCTGAGGCATTCTCCCGGCCTTGGAGAAGGAATAAAATAACAACTGGGGGAAAAGATAATCTGCCAGCTCCACTAAGGTGGGGAGTTTAGGACAGAAGCAGCTCCTGTCCAGGCTCAAATGGTCCGTGGATGTTGAATACTTTTCACCCCTGCATAGACCTGTGTGGGCCCATTTCAGGAGACTAGGCCCTTGTTGGCAGGCTACAACTGTTTCAGCTATGTGGTGGAGAGGTGGGTTTTTGATGTTTGACACCCCTCTGCCTATTAAAAAGGGCCCTCACCTACCCACATCAGGGCCCTAAGGACTGGAGGCTCCACCCACATCACCTAGCCACCCGCAACATACATCCAAGGAAAAGTGGTACCTCCCAGTCCTTACAACCAAAAGCATTGGGTGCCCATGGACTGGCTGCAAAACCCACACACCTGAGCACTCTAGGGAACAGGGATGCGCTTTCATCACAGACACTTGGGAGATGGTTGTCAGCCCCCTGCTTTGTTCAAGCATGACCCCGTGTTGCATCCAGATACCTGTACCTACACCAATTGCCCCTGCCCCCCTAAGACTGTACGACAGTGCCTGTACCACACACTTTATGAACAACTACCTGGACACCTGAGCTGAATCCATACAAGAAAAGTGAATAGACTCCTAGGCTCATATACCTGGTAACAGCTCCAGCCATCTGGTGACAGGACGTTAGAGCTTAAAAGGCAAAAATAATCAAGCTAGTTCACTCAACCAGCCTATTTGGTCGTATCAAAATGAAACAAAGCAAGAAGCTAGGATACTGTAAGCAAATATAAAATAGATTAATACAATAACTTATAGATGGCTCAGAAACAGCATTCAATATGAAATCACATAAAGAAAGAGACCATGATCACTTCAACAAGCTCCCAAAACAAAGAATCAAGGATTCTTCCAGATGAGGATGTCTTCCTGGAATTACCAGATGTATAATACAAAAGTTTAATGTACAGAACTCTTCAACATCAGGAAGGAAATCAGGCAAAATGGAGAACAGGCAAGGAACACACAGATAAAGCAGTTGAGGAAATTAAAAAGGTTGTTCAAGAACATAAAGAAAAATTTAATAGGCTGCAAGAATTCATAGAGGGACAGCAATCAGAAATTCAGATTAACAATAAAATTACAGAATTAGACAACTCAATAGGAAGTCAGAGGAGAAGAACTGAAGTAGTGGAAGGCAGAATTAGTGAGATTGAAGATAAAGCACTTGGCACTTATTCGAAGAAAAATCAGATAAAAGAATTTTAAAAAATGAAGACACCCTAAGAATCATGTAGAACTCTATCAAGAGAAACAAACTACTAGTGATTGGAGTACAAGAACAGGGAAGGAAAACAGAAAATACAGAGAGAATTGTTGGCAGAAAACTTTCCTGATATCGTGAAAGATGAGAAGATATCTATCCAAGAGGCTCATCGAACTCCACGTAAGGTAGATCTCAAAAGAAAGTCACCAAGACATGTTATAATCACACTTGCCAAAACCAAAGATAAAGAGAGAATTTTAAGAGTGGCTAGGGATAAAGGAAAAGACACCTACAAAGGAGAGTCAATAAGAATAAGCTCAGAGTACTCAGCAGAAACCATGCAGGCAAGAAGGCAATGGGATGACTTATATAAAGCACTGAAAGAAAAAAATTGCCAACCAAGAGTCATATATCCTGCAAAACTGATTCTCAAATATGAAGGTGAAACTAGGACAATTACAGATAAACGGAAGTTTAGGGAATTTGTAAAAACCAAACTAAAACCACAAGGAATACTAAAGGGAGTTTTCTGGTTAGAAAGTCAATAATATCAGGTATCAACCCAAGACTAGAACACAGGACAGAGCAACCAGATATCAGCCCAGATAGGGAAATCACAAAAATAAATCAAGATAAAAAAAATTCTCGAAACAGAGAAACAGCAATGTCATAATGTAAAACAAGAAAACATTAAAACAATAAAGAGGGACTAAAAAATGTAGTCATAGATCTTCCATATGGAGAGGAAGACAGGCGATATAAAGATATAAAAGGCTTAAACTTAGAAAAACAGGGGTAGATATTAAGGTAACCACAAAGGAGACTAACAATCCTACTCTTCAAAATAAAATACAAGAAAAAAATAAAGACTCTGCAAAATCAAAAACAACAAATAAGAGGAAACGACAATATATAAAGATAAACTACTCAACATAAAAAATTAAATGGGAAAAAGAAACTCAACAACACACACAAAAAAATAAAAAAGACAGCACTAAACTCATACCTATCCATAATTATGCTGAATGTAAATGGACTAAATGCACCAATAAAGAGACAGAGTTGCAGAATGGATTAAAAAAAAACTTAATCCGTCTATATGCTTCCAAGAGACACACCTTAGACTTAAAGACACAAACAAATTAAAACTCAAAGGATGGAAAAAATATATCAAGCAAACAACAATCAAAAAAGAGCAGGAGTGGCAAAATTTATTTCTGAAAAATAGGCTTTAAAGTTAAACCCACCACAAAAGATGAGGAAGGACACTATATAATGACTAAAGGGACAATATATCAGGAGGATACAAACATATTAAATATTTATGCATCCAATGACAGGGCTTCAACATACATAAAACAAACTCTAACAGCACTGAAAAGTGAGATAGACTGCTCCACAATTATCATAGGAGACTTCAACACACCACTTTCGGTGAAGGACAGAACATCTAGAAAGAAGCTCAATAAAGACACGGAAGATCTAAATGCCACAATCAACCAACTTGACCTCATAGATATACTCAGAACACTACACACAACAGCAGCTGAGTATACTTTCTTATCCAGCACACATAGAACATTCTCTAGAATAGACCACATATTAGGTCATAAAGCAAGCCTTAACAGAATCCAAAACATCGAAATATTGCAAAGCATTATCTCTGACCACAAGGCCATAAAAGTAGATATCAATAACAGGTAAAGCAGGGAAAAGAAATCAAACACTTGGAAACTGAACAATACCCTGCTCGAAAACCACTGAGTTATAGAAGAAATTAAGGATGGAATAAAGAAATTCATAGAATCCAATGAGAATGAAAACACTAACAGAACCTTTGGGACACAGTTAAAGTAGTGCTCACAGGTCAATTCACATCAATAAATGCACACGTACAAAAAGAAGAAAGGGCCAAAATCCAAGAATTATCCCTACAACTTGAACAAATAGAAAGAGAGCAACAAAAGAAACCCTTAGTCACCAGAAGAAAGCAAATATTAAAATTAGAGCAGAATTAAATGAAACACGGAACAGAAAAACAATTGAAAGTGTTAACAAGACCAAAAGCTGGTTCTTTGAAAAAATCAACAAAATTGATAAACCATTGGCCAAACTGACAAAAGAAAAACAGGAGAGGAAGCAAATGACCCAAATAAGAAATGAGATGGGTGATATCACAACAGACCCAACTGAAATTAAAAGAATCATATCAGATTACTACAAAAAATTATACTCTAACAAATTTGAAAACCTAGAAGAAATGGATGAATTTCTAAGAAACACACTACCTACCTAAACTAACACAGAGAAGTCATAACAAAAAAAGAGATTGAAAAGGTAATTAAAAAACTCCAAACAACAACAAAGAAAAAACCCTGGCCCGGACAGCTTCACTGGAGATTTCTACCAAACTTTCAGAGAAGAGTTAACACTACTGCTACTAAAGTTATTTCAGATCATTGAAACCGATGGAATACTTCCAAACTCATTCTATGAAGCCAGCATATCACTGACACCAAAACCAGGTAAAGACACCACAAAAAGAAAATGACAGACTTATATCCCTCTTGAACTTAGATGCAAAAACCCTGACCAAAATTTTGACCAATAGAATTCAACAACATATAAAAAAATAATTCAACATGACCAAGTGGGAATCATACCAGGTATGCAGGGATGCTTCAACATTAGAAAAATAATCAATGTAATTCATCATATAAATAAAGTAAAAGACAAGAACCACATGATCGCATCAACTGATGCAAAAAAGGCATTTGACAAAGTCCAACACCAATTCATGATAAAAACTCTCAGCTAAATAGGAATAGAAGGAAAATTCCTAACATTATGAAGAGCATTTATACAAAGCTAAAAACCAACATCATCCTAAATGGAGAGAGACTGAAAGCATTCCCCTTGAGAATGGGATCCAGACAAGGATGCCCTTTATCACCACTTTTATTCAACATTGTGCTGGAGGTCCTAGCCAGAGCTAGTAGGCTAGATAAAGAAATAAGGGGCATCCAGATTGGCAAGGAAGTAGTAAAGGTATCTCTGTTTGCAGATGACATGATCTTCTACACAGTAAAACCTAAAGAATCCTCAAGAAAACTATTGAAGCTAATAGAAGAGTTTAGCAGAGTATCAGGATACAAGATAAACGTACATAAATCAGCTGTATTCCTCTACTCCAACAAAGAGAATGTCTAAGAGGAAATCACCAAATCAGTACCATTTATAAGAAGAAAAAATACTTAGGAATAAATCTAACCAGAGACGTAAAAGACCTATACAAAATAAACTATAAGACACTACTGAAAGAAACGAAAAGAGGCCTACATAAGTGGAAAAACATACCTTGCTTGTGGATAGGAAGACTCAACATTGTAAAACTGTCTATTCTACCCAAAGCAATCTATAGATACAATGCAATCCCGATCCAAATAACAGTAACATTTTTTAATGAGATTGAGAAACAAATCACCAACTTCATATGGAAGGGAAAGAGGCCCCGGATAAGTGGAGCATTACTGAAAAAGAAGAACAACAAAGTGGGAGGCTTCACTCTACCTGATTTTAGAACCTATTATACCACCACAGTAGTCGAAACAGCCTGGTACTGGTACAACTACAGATACATAGACCAAGGGAACAGAATTGAGCATCCAGACATAAATCCATCCACATATGAGTGGCTGATATTCAACAAAAGCCCAAAATCTGTTAAATGGGAAAAAGACAGTCTCTTTAACAAATGGTGCTGGCATAACTGGGTATCCATCTGCAAAAAAATGAAACAAGGCCCATACCTCACACTGTGCACAAAAAAGAACTCAAAATGGATCAAAGATCTAAATATGAAATCTGAAACGATAAAGATCATGGAAAAAAAATAGGGACAATACTAGGAGCCCTAATACATGACATAACCAGTATGCAAAACATTACAATGTACAAACACCAAAAGAGAAATTAGATAACTGGGAACTCCTAAAAGTCAAACACCTATGCTCGTCCAAAGACTCCCCTAAAAGAGTAAAAAGACTACCTACAGATTGTGAAAAAGTTTTTAGCTATGACATTTCTGATCAGCGTCTGATCTCTAAAATTGACATGATACTGCAAAAACTCAACAACAAAAACACAAATAACCCAGTTAAAAAACTGGCAAAGGATATGAAAAGGCACTTTACCAAAGTAGACATTCAGGCTGCTAACAGATACATGGGGAAATGCTCACAATCATTAGCCATTAGAGAAATGCAAATCAAAACTACAATGAGATTCCATCTCACTCCAACAAGGCTGGCATTATCCAAAAAACACAAAATAAGAAATGATGGAGAGGTTGTGGAGAGACTGGAACACTTATACACTGCTGGTGGGAATGGAAAATGGTACAACCACTTTGGAAATCGATTTGGCGCCTCCTTAAAAAAAAAGAAATAGAATTACCATATGATCCAGCAATTCCACTCCTTGGAATATATCCTAGAGAAATAAGAGCCTTTATATGAACAGATATATGCACACCCATGTTCACTGCAGCACTGTTTACAATAGCAAAAAGATGGAAGCAACCAAGGTGCCCATCAATGGATGAATGGCTAAATAAATTATGGTATATTCACATAATGGAATACTACTCATCGATAAAGAACAGTGAGGAATCTGTGAAACATTTCATAACATGGAGGAATCTGGAAGGCACTATGCTGAGTGAAATTAGTCAATTGCAAAAGGGCAAATATTGTATGAGACCACTATTATAAGAACCCTAGATAACGTTTAAACATAAAAGAAAATATTCTTTGGTGGTTATGAGGGTGGGGAAGGAGGCAGAGGGATATTCACTAACTAGATAAAAAAAAAAACTAGATAGTAGACAAAAATTTGTTTAGGTGAAGGGAAGGGCAACACATATCACACGGATAGTTAGTACAACTGGACTAAACCAGAAGGAAAGAAGTTTCCTGAATACAACCAAGAGCTTTGAAGGCCAGAGTAGCAGGGACAGCGGTCTGGGGACCATGGTTTCAGGGGACATCTAGGTCAATTGGCATACCAAATGTATTAAGAAAATGTTCTGCATTCCACTTTGGTGAGAGGCCTGTGGGGTCTTTAACGCTAGCAAGCAGCCATCTATGATCCATAAATTGGTCTCAACCCACCTGTAGCAAAGGAGAATGAAGAACATCAGAGATACAAGGTAAACGTCAGCCCAAGAGACAGAAAAGGCCACATAAACCAGAGACTCCATCGGCCTGATGATTGGAAGAACCAGATGGTGCCCAGGTACCACCGACCACTGCCCTGACAGGGAACACAACAGAGAATCCCTGATCGAGCAGGAGAACAGTGGCATGCAGATCTTAAATTCTCATAAAAAGACTAGGCTTAATGGTTTGACTGACACCAGAGGGACCTTGACGGTCGTGGTCCACAGACCCTTTGATAGCCCAAGATTGGAACCACTCCCGAATCCATCTCTACAGACAGGGATTGGCCTGGGCTATAAGATAGACAATGATACTGGTGAGGATTGAACTTCGTGGCTCAAGTAGACACATGAGACTGTGTGGGTGACTCCTGTCTGGTGGCAAGATGAGAAGGAAGAGGCGGACAGGAGCTAGTTGAATGGTCATGGGGAATACAGGGCGGAAAGGAGGAATGTGTGGTCTCATTAAAGGGAGAGCAGCTGGAAGTGCACAGCGGGGTGTGCATGGCTTTTTGTATGAGAAACTGACTTGATTTGTAAACTTTCACCTAAGAAAATGCCATTAAAAAAGTTTAGAAAAGAGGGGAGAGATCTTCAGTCCTGATT
The DNA here is from genome assembly GCF_030014295.1 of Loxodonta africana. Lineage (NCBI taxonomy): Eukaryota > Metazoa > Chordata > Mammalia > Proboscidea > Elephantidae > Loxodonta > Loxodonta africana. Next base: position 81,246,969 of record NC_087369.1, on the reverse strand, counting down.
TAACAAATATAAAGCAGAGAACAAAGTTAAACTGGCTCCTGTAGTGGGAATTAAATGTGTGAATAAATCTGATTAAAAACAAAATAAATAAATAAATACAATAAGCTCAATGAACACCAAAATTAACCCAAAGCTATTCACACCAAGAGACATTATAATCAAACTCTTGAAAGTCAAAGATAAAAATAGAACCCTGAAAGCAGCAAGAGAGATGCAAATTTTCATATACTATCTTATCGAGTGGTCCTCCATAAGACTAAGAGCTGATGTCTCCTCAGAATGCATGGAAGTCATAAGGGAGTGGATTGTCATTTAAAGTGCTGAAAAACAACAAAGCCCAACAGCCAATATCATAGTCAATGAAGACAGATTGAGAACTTTCCCACACAGCATCTCTTTGGATCAAGGGACTCACTTCACAGCAAATGAAGTATGCCAATGGGCCCATGCTCATGTGATTCACTGGTCTTACCATGTTCCTCATCATCCTGAAGCAGCTGGCTTGATAGAACTTTCCCCTTGAAAACAGAACAAGACAAGAATGCCCACTCTCACTACTCCTACTCAATATTGTACAGGAAGTCCTCTCAAGAGCAATAAGGCAAGACAAAGAAATAAAAGGTATCCAAATTGGAAAGGAAGAGGTAAAACTATCCCTATTTGTAGATGATGTGATCCTATATATAGAAAATCCCAATGAATCTACTAAACAGCTTCTAGATCTAATAGAGGAATTTAGTAAAGTTGCAGGATACAAGGTGAACAACAAAAAGTCAGTTAGGTTTCTATACACCAGCAATGAAAAATATGAAAAGATTAAGAAAAAAACTCTATTTACAATAGCCTCAGTGATGGTTAAGGTTGTGTGTCAACTTGGCTGGGTCATGATTCTTAGAGGTTTGGCAGTTGTGTAATGATATAGTTTGGCAATTATGTAATGATGTAGTTTGGTAGTTATGTAATGATGTAGTTATCCTCCATGGTGTGATCTGATAATGATCCGCCAATCAGTTGAAAGGGGAGTTTCCTCGGGGCTGTGCCCTGCATTCAATATACATATGGACATACTGGCAAAGCTTGCTTGCTTTCTCTGGATACTGTACCCAACTCGTCCTCATTTGACCTCTGCTTCTTGGGACTTGAGACACCTGCCTGCCATATTGCCTGCTGATCTTGGAATTCGTCAGCCTCCATTGCTCATGAGCCAGTGGCCTCCATTTGACCTGCCGATCTTGAGTTCATCAGCCCCTGCAGCTATGTGAGTCAGAAGAAGCCTACAGCCTGACACCTGACATGGACTTGGGACATGACAGCCTCTACAAATATGTGAGCCATTTCCTTGAGATAAATCTCTCTCTATATATATACATGTTTTACTGGTTTCTTTTCTCTAGAGAACCCACTCATAGAGTGTCTTTTCCGCAGTCATAGTATCCCACACAGCATCACCTTGGATCAAGGAATTCACTACACAGCACATGAAGTATGGCAATGGGCCCATGCTCATGTGATTCATTGGTCTTACCATGTTTCCCATCATCCTGAAGCAGTTGGCTTGACAGAACGATGGATGGCCTTCTACAGACACATGTACAGCACCAGCTAGGTGGCAACACTTTGCAGGGTTGGGGCAATGTTCTTCAGGAGTCTGTATATGTTCTAATGTCCAATATATGGTACTGTTTCTCCCACAGCCAGGATTCACGGTTCCAGGAATCAAGACATGGAGATGGGAATGGCACCACTCACTATTACCCCTAGTATGCCACTCACAAAATTTTTGCTTCCTGTCCCCATGAGCTATGCTCTGTGGGTCTAGTGGTCTTAGTTCCAAAGGAAAGAATGCTCCCACCTGGAGACACAACACGGATTCCATTGAACTGAAAGTTAAGGATGCCACTCGGCCACTTTGGGCTCCTCATGCCTCTGGATCAATAGGAAAAGAAGGGAGTTACCATATTGGCTGATGTGACTGGCCCTGACTACCAGGGGGTAATTGGATTGATGTTGCACAATGAAAGTAAAAAAGAGTATCCCTGGAATGTGGGCTGTCCCTAAGGGTTGCTCTTAGTACTGCCACACCCTGTGATTAAAGTCAATGGAAAACTGCAGCAACTCAATTCTCACGTGACTGCTAATAGCCCAAACCCTTCAGGAATGAAGGTTTGGGTCACCCCATCAGGCAAAGAACCACAACCAGCTGAGGTGCTTGCTGAGGGTAAAGGAAATGCAGAATGGGTAGTAGAAAAGGTAGTTGTAAAAAAACATTTATGACCATGTGACCAGTGGCAGAAACGAGGACTGCAGCTGGTATGTGTATATATATATATATATATATATATATATATATATATATATATATATATATATATATATATATAACCCACTGCCGTCGAGTCACTTCCACTGGTATATATATACTTCACTGTTTTACTTCTCCAGAGAAGCCAGTCTAAGTCAGCATCTAAGAGAATAAAATATTTAGGGATAAATTTACTTTTAATGTGAACAACTTATACAATGAAAATTATAAAACACTGCTGAAAGAGACTAAAGAAAACCTAATAGATGGAAAAACATTCTGTGCTCATGGATTGGAAGACTTAACACAGTCAAGTTGTCAATACTGCCCAAAGCAATCTACAGATACAAAGTAACACTGATCAAAGTTCCAACAGCATTCTTTGCAGAAACAGAAAAACTAATTCTTTATTTCATATGAAGAGACAAGAGACCCCAAATAGCCAAAGTGATTTTGAAAAAGAACAAAGTAAGAGGCCTAACACTTCCTGACTTGAAAACATTACACAGCTATAGTAATCAAAACAGTCTTGTATTGGTTTAATGATAGGCATATAGACCAACGGAATAGAATGAAAATCAAGAAATAAACCCAAACGTCTATGGTAAATTAATTTTCAGCAAGGTAACCAAATCCATTCAATGGGGGAAGGAACTGTCTCTTCAACAAAAGGTGCTGGAAAAACTGGATTTTCACATGCAAAAAACTTAAAAAAGATCCATACCTCACACCATACCAAAAAAAAAAAAAAACTAATTCAAAATGGGTCAAGGACCTAAATGTTAAATATAAAACCATAAGTTCTTGGAAGAAAATAGAGGAGCAAAGCTTTCGGACCTAATTTTTTTTTCAATGATAGATTATCAAACACGGCAACAAATGCACAAGCAATGGAAAACAAAATAGATAAACAAACCTCATAAAAGTTAAATACTTATGTTCATCGAAAGAGTAAAGGGACAACCTGCAGACTGGGAAAAAAATCTTTGGGAATGATATAACTGATAAGGGTCTACTATCTAAAACATACAGAAAACTGTAACTTAACAACAAAAAGACAAGTAACCCAATCAGAAACTGAGCAAAGGACATGAACAAACACTTCAGCAAAGAGGAAATTCAAATGGCCAACAGACACATGAAAAGATGCCCAACTTCATTAGCCATCAGAAAAATGCAAAATAAAACCACAATGAGATACCATTTCACTCCCACTACGATGGCCAAGATTAAAAAGAAAACAGAAAATAAGGAGTGTCAGAGGGGATGGCCAGAAATTGGGATGCTTATCCATTGCTGGTGTTACAGCTGTTATGGAAAACAGTCTGTAGCTTCCTCAAAAAACTAGAGGTAGAGCTGCCATATGACCCAGTAATTCTACTCCTAGGTATACACTCTAGGGATCTAATAGAAGTGACACAAACAGACATATGCACACCTATATTCATCTCAGCACTATTCACAATAGCAGAAAGATGGAAACAACCTAAGTGCCCATCAACAGATGAATACCAAAAACCAAAAGCCATCACCGCCTAGTCGATTCCAACTCATAGCAACCCTGTAGGACAGAGGAGATCTGCCCCATAGGGTTTCCAAGGAGTGGCTGGTGGATTTACACTACCAACCTTTTGTTTAGCAGCCGAGGTCTTAACCACTGCACCACTGGGGCTCTGTCATGGATTGAATTATGTCCCCCCCAAAAATGTGTGTATTAACTTGGTTAGGACATGATTCCCAGTGTTCTGTGGTTGTCCTCCATTTTGTGATTGTAATTTTATGTTAAAGAGGATTAGAGTGGTAGTGTAACACCCTTACCAGGTCACATCCCTGATCCAATATAATGGGAGTTTCCCTGGGGTGTGGCCTGCACCACCTTTTATCTCTTAAGAGTTAAAAGGAAAGGGAACTAAGCAGAGAGTTGGGGAGCTCATACCACCAAGAAAGCAACACCAGGAACAGAGCGTGTCTTTGGACCTGAGGTTCCTGTGCTGAGATGCTACCAGACCAAGGGAAGACTGATGACAAGGACCTTCCTCCAGAGCCAACAAAGAAAGAAAGCCTTCCCCTGGAGCCTGCACCCTGAATTCAGACTTCTTGCCTACTGGACTGTGAGAGAATGAACTTCCCTTTGTTAAAGCCATCCACTTCTGGTATTTCTGTTATAGCAGCACTAGATGACTAAGACAGGCTCCAAAAGATAAGTAAAACATGGTACATACATACAAAGGAATACTGCTCAGCGATAAAGAAAAGTGAGTTCCCAAAACATCTTGGAACATGAATGAACCTGGAGGAAAATATGTTGAGTGAAATATGACAATAAAAAAAAATATATGTTCTCACTTTGACGAAATGACATGAACAGATAAATATACAGAAACTAATGTTCATTAGTGGTTACCAAAGATGGGGGGAGGAGGGAGAGGGGGTTCCACTCTCTAGATAGTAGATACTTGCTAATTTTGGCAACGGGAAAAGTAACACAGAATGAAGGTGAAGTGCACACAGCTTGACAAAGGTAGATAATGTCACTAAAAGGTACACAAGAAAAAAGGACCTGTTGTAATTGCTATGGCATATTAAGGTTTTTTTTATTAAATTTTAAAACAATCAAAAAAACATGTACAGGTATATATATATGAATGTAGGCATTGACACAGTGGCTGCAACAACGGGCTCAAGCATAACAATGATCATGAGGATGGCACAGGACTGGGTAGAGTTTTGCTCTGTTGTACATAGGGTCACTATGAATCAAAATCAACTCGATGGCACCTAACAACAACAACAACATGTAGGTACATATGTGTATTGGTTAATATATGTGTATATATGTATATATATGTATGCAGACATCTATGACTGTGTTCACATATATCCATATATATAATAAAGCACATGGGGGCATAATTACAGATACTTCTTAGACATAACCAAACATTTTGTGGAATTGTTTTCTAGGTTTGAAGGATTAGGACCATAGTCTTGTGGAACATCTCAGCTAATTGATATACTACAGTTCATACAGTTATGTTCCTCATTCTAGTTTGGAGAGTAGTGTCTGGGGGTCTTAAAAGCTTGTGAGCAGCTATCTAAGTTACAACTATTGATCTCTTCTTATCTGGAACAAAAGAGAAATAAGGAAACCAAAGACTCAAAGAAGAAACTAGTCTACATGACAAATAGTCTGCATAAACCACAGCCTCATCTACTCTGAGACCATAATTAGATGGTGCCAGCTACCACTACTGACCATTCTAATCAGGGCTGCAATGGATGGATCCTGATAGAATGGGAGAAAAATCTGGAACAAAACCTCAAATTCTTTAAAAAAAAAAAAAGACTGGAGTGGTTGAGACTGGAAGACTCCCCGCCAATATTGCCCTGAGATATTCTTCAACCCCTGAATTAAAACTAAACCCAGAGGTCATCTTCTAGCTAAATAACAATTTGGCTTAAAAAATAATGACTATACAGTAAAAAAAAAAAATTTATTACAGTAAATACTGTGCTTCTTTAAAAAAAATCACCTCTATGAGACCAAATGGTCAATAATTACATTAAAACAAACATAAGAATGTAAGAGGACAGGGAAACTAGATTAATGGAAAAAGAACAACCAGAAAGGAAATAATGAGGATGTTCACATATTGTGGAGAATGCAACCAATGTCATTGAATGATTTGTGCAGAAATTGTTGAATAGGAACCTAAACTGCTGTGTAAACATTCATCAAAATCAATAAAATATTATTAAAAAAAATAATAAATAAAGTGCTGAAAAAAAAGTCAACTAGGAATTCTATATCCAATAAAACTGTTATTCAAAAATGAGGGCAAAATTAAGATAGCCCCCAAAAAATGAAAGCTGAGGGAGTTTGTTATAACCAGACCATCCCTACAAGAAATGCTAAAGGAAGTCTTTCATATGGAAAGAAAAGGAAACTAGACAGTAACTCTAAGTCGTACAGAGAAAAAAAACCTCCTGTAAAGGTAATTTCATCAGCAAATATAAGGGCCAGTTTTACAGTATTTTCAGTTGGTAATTCTACTTATTATATCCTACACACTTTATAATATCAAATGCAGAAAACATAAGTATAAATGTATGTTATTGGGTTTATGCTGTATAAATATGCAATTGGTGATGACAACAACATAAACAGGAGAGAGGAACAGTATGGGAATAATAATTTTTTTATGTTATTGAAGTTAGCTGGTATAATTTAAACTAGGTTGTTATAAATTTAGGATTTAAGTGTAATCCCCACGGTAACCACAAAGAAAATATCTAAAAAATGTATACACAAAAGGAAATAAGAAAAGAATGAAATTTATTCACTACAAAAAATCAACTAAAAACAAGACAGAATAGTACTGATGGTAATGAGAGACAAAAAAAGTATAAGACACACAGAATACAAATAGAAAAATAGCAGAAGTAATTCCTTCCTTATCCATCATTACTTTAAATGCAAATGGGTTAAACTCTCCAATCGACAGGCAACAATTGAAAGAATGGATCAAAAAATTACATGATCCATCTATATGCTGTCTAAAGAGACACATCTTAGGCCTAAAGATGCAAAATTTTGAAACAAAAAGTTTGAAAATAATATCCCATGAAAATACTAAACCAAAGAGACCTGGGATGCCTATACTGATATAAGACAAAATAGACTTTAGGTCAAAATTGGCTATAAGAAGCAAAGAAGGACATTTAATGATAAAAGGCTCAACTCATCAAGAAGATATAACAATTATACATAATGCATCAGAGCCCCAAAATATATGAAGAAAACACTGAAAGAACTGAAGGAATAGGTGATTCTACAAAAGTCTAACATTCAAAGCTCTCAAAGAGATTAGAAAAGGGATCAAGGAAAATAAAAACAAAATCATGGAAAACACTGACAAAGCCAACCAAATCATAGCCAAAATCAAGGAAAACACAAACAAAGCAATAGAAGAATTCAGGAAAATAATAGGAGAACAAAATGTTAAAATAAATACAAAATAAGAAATCATACAGAAACAGCAATTAGAAATTCAAAAGATAAACAACAGAATTTCAGAAATGGAAAATGGAATAGAAGGTTTTAGGATCAAATTTGAAAAATGGAAGACAGAATCAGCAAAATTGAAAAAAAATCCATGGATGCCACTTTGTTTGAAGAAAAATCAGAGAAAAGAATGAAGAAAACTTAAGAACCATATGGGATACAATCAAGAGCAAAAATTTGCATGCAGTCAGAATTCCAGAGCCAGGGATAGAAAATGGAAAACAAGAGAGGATCATCGAAGATTTGTTGACAGAAAACTTTCCTAATATTGTAAAAGATGAAAAGCTGACCATCCAAGAAGCTCATATAGGATAGTTCCTAAAAGAAAGTCACCAAGACATATCATAAACACACTTACGAAAACCAAAGACAAAGAAAGAATCCTGAGAGCAGCTCAAGAAAAATGAAAAGTCACATACTAAGGGAAACAATAAGACTAAGCCTTGAATACTCAGAAGAAACACGCAGGCAGGAAGGCAATGGAATGACACATATAAAACTTTGAAAGAAGAAAAAAAGCCAAACAAGATTAATATAACCTGTAAAACTCTCTCTCAAATATGATGGTGAATTTAGAACATTTCCAGATAAACAGAAATTAAGAGAATTTGTAGAAACCAAGCCGAACTTACAAGAATCATTAAGGGGAGTCTTTCAATTAGAAAACCAACAACAGATGACAACCTGAATCTAGGACACAGGTCAGTAGCAGCCAAATACTGACCTAGGTAATGAACTCTCAAGGATAAAACAAAACTAAAAGATTCAAAACAGGGAACAAGAGATGGCAATCTGTAAATGATAACAACATTGGAACAATAAAAGGGGGAATACACGGTGTATGTATACCCTTTCAAATGGAGAGGAAGTTAAAGTGATATCAAGAAGTAAAACACTTGTTCAAATATAGGAAGATAAGAGTAAATTTTAAGGAAACCACAGAAAGTTAGTAAAGCTGCTCATCAAAATGAACAAGAAAAACGTAAAGACTCAGTAACCACAAAATCTAGAATAATGAAAGAAATTATAGAGAAATTTCACAAACAAAAGGAACTCAGCATGGGAGAGTAAAAGGAACAAAGAAAACATCAGCACAAAAAAAAACCACTACCAAATGACAGCAATAAACTCACACCTATAGATAATCACACTGAATGTAAATGACATAAATGCACCAAAAAGAGACAGAGAGTGACAGAATGGATGAAAACAATGACCCATCAATATGCTGTCTACATGAGACACACCTTAGACACAAAGAAATAAACATATTAAAAATCAAAGGATGAAAAAATATATCAAACAGCAACCAAAAAAGAGCATGAGTGGCAATACTAATCTCAGAAAAAAAAGACTTTAACAAAAAATCCACCATAAAAGACAAGGAAGGACATTATATAATGATTAAAGAGACAATCCACCATGATGACATAACCATATAGATATCTATGCACACAATGACAGGGTTCCAAAATACATAAAACAAACTCTAACAGCACTGAAAAGAGAAATTGACAGTTCTACAATAATACTAGGAGACTTCAACACACCACTCTTGGTAAAGGATGGAACATCTGGAAAGAAACTCAACAAAGATACAGAAGATCTTAAGGCCACAATCAACCATCTTGACCTCATAGACATATATAGAACACTCCACCCAACAGCAGCAAAGTATACATTCTTTTCGAACACACATGGAACATTCTCCAGAATAGACCACATCTTAGGCCACAAAGCAACTCTCAACAAAATCCAAAACATTGAGGTAATACAAAGCATCTTCTCTGATCACAATACCATAAAAGCATAAATTAGTAACAGGAAGAGCAAGAAAAAAAATCAAATACATGAAACTCAATACCACTTTGCTTAAAAACCACTGGGTAATAGAAGAAATCAAAGATGGAATAAAAAATTTCTAGAATCAAATGAGAATGAAAACACATCATACAAAAACCTTTGGGACGCAGCAAAGGTAGTGCTCAGAGATCAATTTAAAGCAAAAGACACACACGTGAAAAAAGAAGGAAGCGACAAAAAACAAAGGTTAACCCTACAACTCAAAAAATAGAGAGTAGCAAAAGAAGCCCACAGATACCAGAGAATACAAAAACGATAGAATCAACAAAACCAAAAGTAGGTTCTTTGAAAGGATCAACAAAATCGAAAAATCATTTTTTTTTAAATTAACAAAGGAAAAAATAGGATAGGAAGCAAATAACCCAAATAAAAAATGAAATGAGAGCATTACAAAAGATGCAACTGAAATAAAAAAGATCATAACAGAGTTCTATGAAAAACTGTACTCCAACAAATTTGAAAACCTAGAGGAAATGCACAAATTTCTAGAAACACACTACCTATGTAAACTTACACAAACTGAGGTCAAAAATCTGAACAGACCCATAACAAGAGAAGAGATTGAAAAAGTAATAAATTCCCAACAAAAAAAGTCCTGGCCCAGATGGCTTCACTGCAGAATTCTACCAAATATTCAGAGAAAAGCTTGCACCAGTACTACTCAAACTATTTCAGAACCTAGAAAAGGAAGAGATACTTCCAAATTCATTCTATGAAGCCAGCATAATCCTGATACCAAAATCAGGCAAAGACAACACAAAAAAGAAAATTACAGACCAATATCTCTCATGAGTATATAAAAAAAAAAATGAGTATAGATGCAAAAATTCTCAACAAAATTTTAGCCCATAGAATTCAGCACCATATAAAAGACAATATACCATGACCAAGTGTGATTCATACCAGGTATGCAAGGACGGTTTAACATTAGAAAACCAATCAACATAATCCACCACATAAATAAAACAAAAGAAAAGAATCACGTGATCATATCAATTGATGCAGAAAAGGCATTCAATAAAGTCCAACACCCATTCTTGATAAAAACTACCAATAAAATATGAATAGAAGGGAAATTGCTCAACATAATAAAGGGCATCAACACAAAGCCAACAGCCAACATCATTCTCAATGGAGAGAGTCTGAAAACATTTCCCCTGAGAACAAGACAAGACAAGGATGTTCTTTATCACCACTCCTGTTTAACATTTTGCTGGAAGTCCTACCTAGAGCAATAAGGCAAGAAAAAGAAGTAAAGGGCATCCATATTGTAAGGAAGAAGCAAAAGTATCCCTATTTGTGGAGGATATGATACTATACATAGAGAATCTTAAAGACTCCACCAGAAAACTACCAGAACTAATAGATTCAGCACACTAGTAGGATAAAAGATAAACATACAAAAATTAGCTTTGTCCCTATGCACCAATAAAGAGAATATGAAAAGAAAATAAGGAAAGCGATACCCTTTATGATATCAGTGAAAAAAATAAAATACTTAGGAATAAATCTAAGCTGGGGCATAAAAGACCTATACAAAGAAAACTACAAAACACTACTGCAAGGAACAAAAAAAGACCTACATAAACAGGAAAACATACCATACTCATGGAAAGGTAGACTCAACATTGTGAAAATGTCAATTCTACCCAACCCCACCTCAAAAAAAAAAAAAAACTCGTTGCCTTTGAGTCGATTCCAACTCATAGGGACCCTGTAGGTTAGAGTAGAACTGCCCCACAGGGTATCCAAGGAGTGGCTGAGGATTCCAACTGCTGACATTTTGGTTTGCAACCATAGCTCTTAACCACAGCCCCACCAGGGATCCATTCTACCAAAAGCAATCTACAGTGCAATCCAGATCCAAATAGCAGCACCATTCTTTAACAAGATGGAAAAACTAATCATTAACTTTATATGGAAAGGAAAGAGGCCCCAGAGAAGTAAAGCATTACTGAAGAAGAATAAAGTGGGAGGCCTCATGCTACCTGACCTCAGAACCTATTATACAACTACAGTAGTCAAAATAGCCTAGTACTGCTACAACAGGCACTTTGGCCATTGGAACGAAATCGAGAACCCAGATGTAATCCTATCTCCCTACAGCCACCAGGTCTTTGACAAAGGCCCAAAGTCCATCGAATGGGGAAAAGACAGTCTTTTTAACAAGTGGTGCTGGCAAAACTGGATGTCCATCTGTGAAAAAATGAAACAGGAACCATACCTCACACCATACACAAAAACTAATTCAAAATGGATCAAAGACCTAAATATAAAACGAAAAATTATATAAAGATCATAGAAGAAAAAATAGGGTCAACACTAGGGGTCCTAATATACAGCATAAGCAGGATACAAACCATAATTAACAATACACAAACACCAGAAGATAAGCTAGATAGATGTGATCTCCTAAAATTAAACACTCATGCTCACCAGAAGAATTCACCAAAAGAGTAAAAAGAGAACCTACAGACAGAAAAAAAAAATTTGGCTATGACATAGCTGTCAAAGTTTTAATCTCTACAAGCTATAGGAAAATCATGACTACCTGTTAGAGAAATGCAAATCAAAACTACAGGAGGTTCCATCTGTCTTAGGTTGGGTTCTCTAGAGAAGCAAAGCCAGTAAAGCATAAAAGTATATATAACCCAGATTAGAGGGAGATTTATATCAAGGAAAAGTCTCATTTGATTGTAGAGGCTGGAACGTCCCAAGTCCGTGGATCGGGAGAGAGGCTTCTCTTGACTCACGTAACCACAGGTGCTGGTGAATCCAAGCTGGGCAAGTCAGAGAGCAGGGCTGTTGCTCACAGGCTGTGAAGATCATCAAATCCCCAAACCAGCAGATAAGCTGATAGCTCAAGTCCCAAGAACTGCAGGTCAGAAGAACAGGAGGCAGCCAGAGGATCCAGAGTGAGGAAAAAAGCCAGAACATATACTTATATTCGGATGCATGCCATACTCCCAAGGAAACTCCCTTTCAACTGATTGACTACTCACAGCAGATTCAATCATGGGAGTGATCACATATAAACACTGAGAATCATGGCCCAATCAAGTTAACACACAATCTTAACTATCACGCCATCTCTCCCTGAAATTACTGGTAAAAATCAAAAAAAAACAAAAAATAACAAATATTGCAGAGGTTGCAGGGAGATTGGAATTCTTATGCAGTGCTGATAGGAATGCAAAATGGAACAACCATTTTGGAAAAACAATATGGAACTTCCTTAAAAAGCCAGAAATAGAATTGAGAGGAGGCAGGGCCAAGATGACGGAATAGCCAGATGCTTCCAGCGATCCCTCTTACAACAAAGACCCCAAAAATCAAGTGAAATTGATTATATTTATGACAAGCTAGGAGCTCTGAACATCAAGGCAAAGTTAGAGAGCAGGCTGAGCAGCAGGGGAAGAGACAGGCAGTTCAGAAGAAGAGAGGAGTTGCCGGACCTGAATCACTGGGATCCATGAGGCACCATTCCTGGGAATGGCTGCGGTGGGCTGGTGGTAGCGTTTGGCCACCGTTTTCTCAGGGAGAAGCAGCCACCTGCACAACCTACTCACACCTCCGGAACCAGAGAAGAAAAGTGATCTCAGCAAAAGCTAAGTACTTGAGTACATTTTGCCACGCCCCCTGCCCCCAAGCCGGCTTCAGTGGCTTTTGACTTCCCTGGGCCTGAGACAGGCCCATTTGAGTGCCCTGAGCCATGCTCCCAGATTTGGTAAAGAAGGAATAAATTCACAACAGGGGGAAAAGATAATTTGCCAGCTCCACTAACCTGGGGAGCTCAGGACAGAAGCTGCTCCTGTCCAGACATAAACAGTCTATGGACTTTGAATACATTTTCCCCCTGCGTGGACCTGTGTAGGCCTATTTCAAGAGAATAGGCCCTTGCTGGCATGCTGCAACTGTTAAAGCTGTGTGGTGGAGAAGGGGGTGTTTGATCTTTGACACCACTTTGCCTACAAAATAGGGCCCTCACCTATCCATATCAGGTGCCTAAGGACTCGTGGCTCCACTCAGGTCATGCAGCCACCCACGACAGGGGTCCAAGAATAACTGGTACCTCCCATTCCTTACAACCAAAAGCACTGGGTGCCCATGGTCCATCTACAGAGCCCACCCACCTGCATGCTCTAGGGAACAGGGACGCACTTTCCTCAGAGACGCTCAGGGGAGGTTCTCAACCCCGCGTCTCGTTCAACCCCTGCTGCAGCCAGATACGGTTACCTACACCAAACACCCCTACCCCTTGAAGACTGTAGGACAGAACCTGTACCACACACTTGATGACCAGCTACCTGGACACCTCAGCTGAATCCACACAGGCAAAGTGAATGGGCTCATAGGTTCATATACCTATTAACAGCTCTAGCCATCTGGTGACAGGACTCAGAGTTCCAAAGGTGAAAATACTCAAGCTAGCTCACTCAAGCAACCCATGTGGGCATATCAAAACAAAACAAAGTAAGAAACTAGGATACACTAAGCAAACATAAAATAAACTAATACAATAACTTATAGATGGCTCAGAGACAACAGTCAATATCAAACCACATAATGAAACAGACCATGCTCCCCTCAACAAGCTCTCAAAACAATCAAAAGATCTTCTGGATGAAGATGCTTTCCAAGAATTACCAGATGCAGAATTCAAAAGATCAATATACAGAACTCTTCAACATCAGGAAGGAGATCAGGCAATATGCAGAACAAGCCAAGGAACACACAGATAAAACAGTTGAAGAAATTAAAAAGGTTATTCAAGAACATAATGAAAAATTTAATAAGCTGCATGAAGCCATAGAGAGACAGCAACCAGAAATTCAGACGATTAACAATAAAATTACAGAATTATACAACTCAATAGAAAGTCAGAGGAGCAGAATCAAGCAAGTGGAAGGCAGAAGTGGTGACCTTGAAGGCAAAGCACTTGGAACCAATATATTTGTAGAAAAATCAGATAAAAGAATTTAAAAAAGGAAGAAACCTTAAGAATCATGTGGGACTCTATCAAGACAAATAACCTACAAGTGATTGGAGTACCAGAACAGGGAGGGATAACAGAAAATACAGAGAGAATTGTTGAAGATTTGTTGGCAGAAAACTTCCCTGATATCGTGAAAGATGAGAAGATATCAATCCAAGATGCTCATCTAACGCCACATAAGGTAGATTTTAAAAGAAAATCAACAAGACTTTCCCAAAACCAAAGATAAAGAGAGAATTTTAAGGGCAGCTAGGGATAAATGAAAAGTCACCTACAAAGGACAGTCAATAAGAACAAGCTTGGACTACTCAGCAGAAACCATGCAGGCAAGAAGGCAATAGGATGACTTATACAAAGATATGAAGGAAAAAATTTGCCAGCCAAGAATCATATATCCACCAAAATTGTCTCTCATATACGAAGGGGAAATTAGGACATTTCCAGATAAACAGAAGTTTAGGGATTTCATAAAAACCAAACCAAAACTAGAAGAAATACTAAAGGGTGTTCTTTGGTTAGAACAGCAATAACATCAGGTATCAACCCAAGACTAGAACACTGGACAGAGCAATCAGATGTTATCCCAGACAGGGAAATCACAAAAATAAATGAAAATTAAAAAAAATAATTAAAACAGGGAAACAGCAATGTTACTATGTAAAAGAAGAAAACATTAAAATAATAAAGACGGAAGAAGAAATGTAGTCATAGATCTTTCATATGGAGAGGAGCACAAGGCGATATAAAGAAATAAAAGTTAGGTTTAAACTTAGAAAAATAGGGGTAAATATTAAAGTAACCACAAAGGAGACTACCCTACTCATCAAAATAAAATACAAGAAAAAAATTGAGACTCAGCAATAACAAAATCAACAACAACAAAGAAGAGGAAAAGACAATATATAAAGATAAACTACTCAGCACAAAAAATTAAGTGGGAAAAAGAAACTGTCAACAACACCCAGAAAAAGACATCAAAAAGACAGCACTAAACTCATACCTATCCATAATTACACTGAATGCTAATGGACTAAATGCACAAATACAGAGACAGAGAGTGGCAGAATGGATAAAAAAACACAATCTGTCTAGATGCTGCCTACAAGAGACACATCTTAGAGACACAAACGAACTAAAACTCGAAGGATGGGAAAACATATATTAAGCAAACAACAATCAAAAAAGAGCAAGGAGTGGCAATATTTATTTCTGACAAAATAGACTTTAAAGTTAAATTCACCACAAAGGATAAGGAGGGACACTATATAATGATTAAAGGGGCAATGTACTGGGAGGACATAACCATATTAAATATTTATGCACAATGACAGGACTGCAAGATACATAAAGCAAACTCTAACAGCATTCAAAAGTGAGATAGACAGCTCCACAATTATACTAGGAGACTTCAACATACCGCTTTCAGTGAAGGACAGGACATCCAAAAAGAAGCTCGATAAAAACACGGAAGATCTCAATGCCACATTCAAACAAATGGACCTCATAGACATATACAGAACACTCCACCCAACAGCAGCCAAGTATACTTTCTTTTCTAGCACTCATGGAACATTCTCTGGAACAGATCACATGTTAGGTCATAAAGCAAACCTTAGCAAAATCCAAAACATCAAAATATTGCAAAACACCTTCTCTGACCATAAGGCCATAAAAGTGGAAATCAATAACAGAAAAAGCAGGGAAAAGAAATCAAACACTTGGAAACTGAACAATACCCTGCTCAAAAAAGACAGTTATAGAAGACATTAAGGATGGAATAAAGAAATTCATAGAATCCAATGAGAATGAGAACATTCCCTATCAGAACCTTTGGGACACAGTGAAAGCAGTGCTCATAGGTCACTTTATATCAATAAATGCACACTTACAAAAAGAAGAAAGGACCAAAATCAAAGAATTATCAGAAGAACTTAAACAGATAGCAAGAGAGAAACAAAAGAAAACCTCAGGCACCAGAAGAAAGCAAATGATAAAAATTACAGCACAACAAAATAAAATAGAAAACAAAAACAATTGAAAATATTAACGAGACCAAAAGCTAGTTCTTTGAAAAAATTAGCAAAATTGATAAACCACTGGCCAAACTGACAACAGAAAAACAGGAGAGGAAGCAAATAATCTGAATAAGAAATGAGATGGGCGATATCACAACAGACCAAACTGAAATTAAAAGAATCATACTAGATTACTACAAAAAATTGTACTCTAACAAACTTGAAAACCTAGAAGAAATGGATGAATTCCTAGAAGCACACTACCTACCTAAACTAACACAAACAGAGGTAGAACAACTAAACAGACCCATAACGAAAGAAGAGATTGAAAAGGTAATCAAAAAACTCCGAACAAAAAAAAGCCCGGGTCAGGATGGCTTCACTGCAGTGTTCTACCAAACTGTCCGAGAGGAATTAACACCACTTACTACTAAAGGTTTTTCAGAGCATAGAAAAGGAAGGAATACTCCCAAACTCATTCCATGAAGCCAGCATATCCTTGATATCAAAACCAGGTAAAGACACCACAAAAAAAGAAAATTACAGGCCTACATTCCTTATGAACTTAGATGCAAAAATCCTCCACAAAATTCTAGCCAAGAGAATTCAACAACATATCAAAAAAATAATTCACCATGACCAAGTGGGATTCATACCAGTTATACCGGGCTGGTTTAACATTAGAAAAACAATTAATGTAATCCACCATAAAAATAAAACAAAAGATAAGAACCACATAATTTTATCAATTGATTCAGAAAAGGCATTTGACAAAGTCCGACAACCATCCATGATAAAAACTCTCAGCAAAATAGGAATAGAAGGAAAACTTCTCAACATAATAAAGGGCATTTATACAAAGCCAACAGTCAACATCATCCTAAATGGGGAGATTCTGAAAGCATTCCTCTTGAGAACGGGAACCAGACAAGGATGTCCCTTATCACCACTCTTATTCAACATTGTGCTGGAGGTCCTAGCCAGAGCAATTAGGCTAGTTAAAGAAATAAAGGGCATCCAGATTGGCAAGGAAGAATTAAAAGTATCTCTATTTGCAGATGACATGATCTTATACGCAGACAGAAAACCCTAAGGAATCCTCGAGAAAACTACTGAAACTAATAGAAGAGTTCAGCAGAGTATCGGGATACAAGGTAAACATACAAAAATCACTTGGATTCCTCTACATCAACAAAAAGAACATCGAAGAGGAAATCACCAAATCAATACCATTCACAGTAGCCCCCAAGAAGATAAAATACTTACGAATAAATCTTACCAGAGACGTAAAAGACCTATACAAAGAAAACTACAAGACATTACTGCAAGAAACTAAAAGAGACCTACGTCAGTGGAAAAACATACCTTGCTCATGGATAGTAACACTTAACATTGTAAAAATGTCTATTCTACCAAAAGCCATCTATAGATACAATGCAATTACGATCCAAATTCCAACATTTTTTAATAAGATGGGGAAACAAATCAACAACTTCATATGGAAGGGAAAGAGACCCAGGATAAGTAAAGCATTACCAAAAAAAAAAAGAACAAAGTGGGAGGCCTCACTCTACCTGATTTTGGAACCTATTATACCAAGACAGTAGTCAAAACAGCCTGCTATTGGTACAACAGATAGAGACCAATGGAACAGAATTGAGAATCCAGACATAAATCCACCCACATATGAGCAGCTGATATTTCACAAAGTCCCAAAGCCAGTTAATTGGGGAAAAGACAGTCTTTTTAACAAACGGTGCCGGCATAACTGGATATCCATCTGCAAAAAAAATGAAACAAGACCCATACCACACACCACTCACAAAAACTAATTCAAAATGTATCAAAGACCTAAAGATAAAATCTAAAATGATAAAGTTCATGGAAGAAAAAACAGGGACAACACTAGGAGCCCTAATACATGGCATAAACAGTATACAAAACATTACTAACAATGGAGAAGAGAAGCCAGGTAACTGAGAGCTCCTAAAAATCAAACACCTATACTCATTCAAAGACTTCACCAAAAAAGTAAAAAGATTACCTACAGACTGGGAAAAAGTTTTTAGCTATGACATTTCCAATCAGCGTCTGATCACTAAAATCTACATGATACTGCAAAAACTCAACTCCAAAAAGAAAAATAACCCAATTAAAAAATGGGCAAAGGATATGAACAGACACTTCACTAAAGAAGACATTCAGGTAGCTAATAGATACATGACGAAATGCTCACAAGCCTTAGCCATTAGAGAAATGCAAATCAAAACTACAATGAGATTCAATCTCACTCCAACAAGGCTGGCATTAATCCAAAAAAAAAAAAAACACAAAATAATCAACGTTGGAGAGGTTGTGAAGAGACTGGAACACTTATACACTGCTGGTGGGAATGTAAAATGGTACAACCACTTTGGAAATCGACTTGGCACTTCCTTAAAAACTGGAAATAGAACTACCATACCATCCAACAATCTCACTTCTTGGAATATATCCTAGAGAAATAAGAGCCTTTACACGAACAGATATATGCACACCCATGTTCACTGCAGCACTGTTTACATTAGCAAAACGTTGTAAGCAACCAAGGTGCCAATCGATGGATGAATGGATAAATTATGGTATATTCACACAGTGTAATATTACGCATTGATAAAGAGCAATGATGAATCTGTGAGACATTACATAACATGGAGGAATCTGGAAGGCATTATGCTGAGTGAAATTAGTTGCAAAAAGACAAATATTGTATAAGACCACTATTATAAGAACTCAAGAAATAGTTTAAACACAGAAGAAAATATTCTTTCATGGTTATGAAAGGGTGGAGGGAGGGAGGGAGAGGGTATTCACTGATTAGACAGTAGATAACTATTTTAGATGAAAGGAAAGACGACACACAGTACAGGAGAGGACAGCACAACTGGACTAAACCAGAAGCAAAGAAGTTTCCTGAATAAACTGAACACTTTGAAGGCCAGCGTAGCAGAGGCAGGAGATTGGGGACCATGGTTTCAGGGGACATTTAAGTCAACTGGCATAATAAAATCTATTAAGAAAGCATTCTGCATACCACTTTGGAGAGTGGCTTCTGGGGTCTTAAATGCTAGCAAGTGGCCATCTAAGATGCATCAACTGGTCTCAACCCACCTGGACCAACGAAGAATGAAGAACACCAAAGACACAAGGCAATTATGAGCCCAACAGACAGAAAGGGGCCCATAAACCAGAGACTACATCAGCCTGAGACCAGAAGAACTAGATGGTGTCCGGCTACAAGAGATGACTGCCCTGACAGGGAACACAACAGAGAATCCCTGAGGGAGCAGGAGAACAGTGTGATGCAGACTCAAATTCTCGTAAAAAGACCAGACTTAACGGTCTGACTGAGGCTAGAAGCGCCCCGGCGGTCATGGTCCCCAAACCTTCTGTTAGCCCAAGACAGGAACCATTCCCAAAGCCAACTCTTCAGACAGGGACTAATCTGCACAATGGGATAGAAAATGATACTAGTGAAGAATGAGCTTCTTGGATCAGGTAGACACATGAGACTATGTTAGCATCTGCTGTCTGGAGGGGAGATGAGAGGGCAGAGGGGGTCAGAAGCTGTCCAAATGGACATGAAAAGTGAGAGTAGAGGGAAGGAGTGAGCTGTCTCTTTAGCGGGAGAGCAATTAGGAGTATATAACCCAGTGCCATCGAGTCGATTCCAGCTCATAGCGACCCTATAGGACAGAGTAGAACTGCCCCATAGAGTTTCCAAGGAGCGCCTGGTGGATTTGAACTGCCGACCCAAGGTGTATATAAATTTTTGTATGAGAGACTGCCTTGATTCGTAAGCTGTCACTTAAAGCACAATTAAAAAAAAAGATTAGATAGGAACCTTAGGGAGCAGTGAATCTAAGTTAATGAAGGAAAAACAATTCAGAAAAGGAGGGTGAGAATGGTTGTACAGCTCAAAGAATGTAATCAATGTCACCAAACGGTACATGTAGAACTATTGAATTGGTGTATGTTTTGCTGTGAATATTCTCAACAACAAAATAAATAAAATTTAGAAAGAAAAAAAAAACTCATATGACAACCAGAATGGAATTAATAAGAATGTCGACACCTTGTAAAAAATGAAATCAACGTCACTGAATAATATGTGTAGAAATTGTTACATAGGAACTTAATTTGCTGTACAAACTCCTACCAAAAACCCAACAGAATATTATTTTTTTAAAAAAGTCATACACCATAACCAAGTGGGACTTATTCCAGGAATGCAGAGATGATTCACCATTAAAAAATCAATCAGCATAATACACCACATCAACAGAACAAAGGAAAAGAACCACACGATCATCTCTATGGATGCAGAAAAAGCATTTGATAAAATCCAATACCCATTCTTGATGAAAACCCTCAAGAATTTGGAATAGAAGCAAAATTCCTCAATGAATCAGGGCATATATGAAAAGCCAACAGCCAATATTATATTTAATGGAGAAAGACTGAGAGCTTTCCTGTTGAAATCAGGAACAGGCAAGGGTGCCTGCTCTCACCACTTCTATTTAATATTGTATTAGAAGTCCTAGCCAGAGCAATAAGGCGAGAAAAATAAATAAACAGTATCCAGATTGGAAAAGAAATAAATTTATCTCTATTCACACATGACATGATCCTATACACAGAAAACTCCAAAGAGTCAGCAAGAGAACTTCTGGAGCGAATAGACGAATTTAGCAAAGTTACAGGGTACAAGGTCAATAAACAAAAATCAGTTGGATTTCTATACACCAGCAATGAGAAATCTGAAAGAGAATTTAGGGAAATAATACCATTTATAATAGCATCCAAGAGAATTAACTACCTAGAAATAAATCTAACCAGAGATGTGAAGGACTTGTATAATGAAAATTATAAATCACTGAAGGAGCCCTGGTGGTGCAGTGGTTAAAGCACTCAGCTGCTAATGAACCCACCAGCCACTCCACGGGAGAAAAGATGTGGCAGTCTGCCTCTGTAAAGATTTACAACCATGGAAACCCTAGGGGGAAGTTCTGAAATAGATTAAAGTGGACTTAAATAAATGGAAGATTTTCCATGTTTATGGGTTTAATATTGTTAAGATGTCAATACAACCCAAAGCAATCTATAGATTCAATGCAATCTCCATCAAGATCCCAACAGCCTCCTTTGCAGAAATGGCAAAACCAATCCTCAACTTCGTATGGAATGGCAAGAGGCCCCAAATATCTAAAGCAATGGCGAAAAAGAAGAACATAGTAGGAGGATTCACACTTCTTGATTTTAAAATATATTACACCGCTAGAGTAATCAAAACAGCCTCGTACTGGTACAGCAATAAATATATAGACCAATGGACTAGAAATAGAAATAGGATCCATGCCTCAGGCCATACACAAAAACAGAAGAAAAGATTCTCAGCATCATTAGCCATCACAAAGATACAAATCAAAACCACAATGAGGTACCACTTCACTCCCACTAGGATGGCTAAGATTAAAAAAAAAAAAGAAAATAACATATGTTGGCAAGGATGTGGGGAAATTGGGATCCTTATGCATTGTTGGTGGGAATGCAAAATGGCACAGCCTTTGTGGAAAATAGTATGGTGGTTCCTCAAAAAACTAAAACAGAGCTACTATATGACCCAGCAAGTACACTCCTAAGTACATACCCAAAAGACTTGAAAATAATGTTGCAGTGAACATTGATGTACAAGTATCTGATGTACAGATCAAGTATCTGATGTACAGATACTTGTACATCAATGTTCACTGCAGCATTATTCACAATTGCCGAAAGGTTAAAACAAGTTAAACGCCCATCAATGGATGAATGGATAAACAAAATGTGGTACATACATAAACAAATGGAATACTACTCAGTAAGAGAAATGAAGTCTTGATACATGCTACAATATGGACGGAGCTTGAAGAAATTATGCTGAGTGAAATAAGCCAATCACAAAAGTATAAATATTGTACCACCTCACTTTTATGAAAAGACAATAAAAGCAAATGTGTAGAGAATAAAGTTTAATAGTGGTTACCAGGGGAGGAGGGGGAAAGGGGGTTATTGCTTATGGAGTACTGAGTTTCAGTTTACAATGTGTAAAAATCACAATGATTAAGGGTAGGGTTACAGTGATGATTAATGTAAGTGTTGTCAATAAGTTGTACACCTGTAAAAAGTTGAATTGGTAAATATTGTGTGATAGATATATTTATAACAATGACAAAAAAATTTAAAAAAAAAGACTAGCTGCTGAGGCTGCTTATGTACAACCAAACACCTCATGGGATTTGGTTCTTTAGTTTGGAAGATTAAGATCATGGTTTTACGGAACATAACTGTTAAACCTTTCGTGTCTCCTGGAATGTATGGCATCCTACCCATCTCTCATACCTCTGGAGTTCTTTGGGAGTATAGCTTTCCCACTTTAAGTATTTGCTTCCCTCCAGTGGGGACTTGCGTAATGGCGAAAGGCTAAAGAAATGTTGTTGAAGCAAAACAGCTGGAGTATAGGGTCGCCATAGGGTCACTACGAGTCAGAACCAGATCGAGGGCAAAGGATTTGGTTCTTTTTTTTTCTTGGTATTAGGCAAAACCAGAGGTGCCCCATGTACCCGAATGGGAGGCACCCCACTGTAAAGCCTGCTACCCAAGACCAGTGGGCCAGAGGAGCTCCCATAAATCATGTATCTTCTTGTTACCAATAAAAAAGTTAAACACACTCAAGGACTCAGCATACATACCACTACTGAAAACACATGGTATCAACAAAAAATTCAAAGCAGAAAATAATTGGGTCTTAAAAGGGTTAATTGGCCTAATAACATGTTTAGTGCTTCTGTGCTACCTGCTAGGTCATTGTGTAGAGTCTGGGGCCTTAAAAGCTTGAAATCAGCCATCCAAGGCACAACACCTGATCTATATTCACTGGAGCAACAAAAGAAGAAGGACAGTCAGGAACAGGAGGAGGAAATGGAATGTGGGGCTAATTGCCTCCATGGACCACTGACTGTCTCCTTTGTCATGAGATCAGAAGAACTGGATGGTGCCTGGTCACCATTACTGAACATTTTGATCAAGATTCTATAGAAGAATCCTGATCCAACAGGGGAAAATACAGAACAGAATTTTATATTCTCATGAAATCCAGACTTTCTGGAGCCATGGAGGCTAGATGAATCCCCAAAAACTAGTGCCTTAAGATAATACTTAAAATATAAACCAAAAATATCCCCTGAATCTTCTTTAAACCAAACAATAAAAAAAAATTCTTTAAACCAAACAATAGTTTAGCTTAATCAGTAAAGAATGTCTGCTTTGAGCATTATACTCTTTAAGATATAGCTATATGAGATCAAATTGACAATAGCAACTTGAAAGATTAGATGGTAACCTTAGGGGGCAGTGAGTTTATGTTAATGGGGGAGGAACAACTCAGAAAATGAGGGTGAAGAATGTAATCAATTTCACTGAACTGTACATGTAGAAACATGAATTGGTGTATGTTTTTGCTGTGTATATTCTTAACAACAACAAAAATAAACTACTTTTATAAAAAACCAAACAAACTTACAACGGGCTGTTGGCCCACCCCAGCTGTCCTCTTATTTCATTACAAGCTTCTCTGAAGGTTGAAATGACCTTGAGTCACCAGAAGCAATTGGCTGCCTCCCCCATGGAATTTTCTCTATGGAAACAGCTGACTTGCCTGAGGGCTCTCAAAGCAGGGGTTGCTGAGAAACTTGGGGAGCAGGAGATCCCTGAGCCGCCTGTGAGAGCCCTGTTATTGAGGACAAATAGGAGAGGGGTTAAGAGTCATTTTTTGCAGCTTGGGCTATGTAAAGGTGCCCGATGACACTGAGCAAATCTGGGTCTCAGAGACACATAAACCTTTTGCCAGCCCCATGCACCTTTGTGGCCAAGGAGAGCCGTGCTGCAGACTGGTCTTCCAGTGCCTCAGTCTCTCTTTCCATGCCTCCCCCACATCACACCCAGGGGGATCTACCTAAAAACAAGTTTCAGCTTACTGCTTCTCTACTTCAAACCATTTAAGGGGCCTCCGTTCCTTGTAAGATAAAGTCCAAAGTCTGAAGCAGGGCAGCAAGCCCCTGGGCTAGTCTAGCCCCCGCGCCCCCACCCAGTCTCCTCTCTTCCCACTCATGCACCATGTGCACTGTGCTTTTTCAAAGGAATTCCAGCCTCCTGAACGTGCCGTGTTATTTCACAACTCTGGGCTTCTCCTTCCACTGCCCCGTCCACCTGGAAAATAGCTACTTATCCTGCAAGACACAGCTCCAGAACCTTGGGACATTTTCTTTGATCCCCGTAAACTACACATGACCTCCTTTGGCTTGCCTCTATAATCAAACATATTCTTACTATTTTCACATAATATTTACCATTATGTGAGCTTCTTTAGGGCAAGAGTCATGTCTTACTAATATCTCAGTGTCCTGGGGGGTTAGCTCAGTGCTTGTCACATACTAAGTGCGTAGAAACAGTGTGGTGATGTCTGACCTCATCTAACTTCAGGGGGAGGAGAGAGAATCAGCATGAGCATCTGCCCAACGTTGATTCCTGTGTGGTAGAGGTCAGACATACCTCCTCCCTCTAACCTTTTTACCAATTCTGACACCAGCTGTCCCTCCCACAACACTCTCCATTTCTCTGCTGGGTTCAATAATTCGTTGCAATGGCCAAACAGAACTCACAGACCATACTCACAGTTATGGGGCTTGTTGGGGAAGTAACAGGTTACAATTCAGGATCAGGAACAACTCAGAATAGAATTCTTTGGTCAGGACAGCTTCTCAGCCGTGCCTGCAGTCAGACCTCTCTCTTGGCTCTCTGCTGCTCTGTCCCTCAGCCCCTTGGCCCCTCATTCTGGCCTCTGTCCTGCTCAGGCAAGTGTTAAAAATCTTTTTAACTCCACCAGTAAGTGCCCAGAGGCATTCCACTTGGCTTAGTTATCTAGTGCTGCCATAACAGAAATACCACAAGTGGATGGCTTTAACAAACAGAAATTTACTCTCTCACAGTCTAGGAGGCTAACAGTCCCAATTCAGGGTGACAGCTCCAGGGGAAGGCTTTCTTTATCTGGTGTCTCTAGGGAAGGTCGTTGTCATCAATCTTCCCCTGGTCTAGGAGCTTCCTGGCACGAGGATCCCAGATCCAAAGGGCACGCTCTGCTCCTGTCACTATTTTTTGGTGGTATGAGGTTCCTTTGTCTCTCTGCTCGCTTCTCTCTTTTATATCTCGAAAGACATTGACTTAAGACACAACCTAATCTTGTAGATTGATTCCTGTCTCATTAACACAACTGCTTTGGGCAGCGGACCCAGGCCCATCCCACTTGCGCTCATGAATAACATGCAGCCCCACACTCCAGAACCAAGCTGGTGAAGATCTGACTCGTTGAAACCTAGGAGGCTTTAGCCACCCCCCTTAGAAACTCAAGAGGCCATGGCTCCACTCTTTGAGACCCAGAGCTCGTGGCCCTACCCTTTGAGGCTGAGGCAGCTCTACTACCTGTGTTCCTTGTCTCTTCAGCTTCTGCTTCTTGGTTCCTTGGCCTCTCAGCACCTTGGCTCCTTGGGCCTCGAGCCCTAGCCTGCCCTCCTGGAGCAAGGGTTCCAGAGTTCTTGAGCTCCACTGATAAATGCCTGGAGGCACCCCACTCTGCAAGCAAACTTTGTCTAAAAGGCACTCAGATCTCTTGTTCCGTAGACCGGCAAGCCTAGCGCCACCAATGAGTGCCCTGAGGCACCCTACTCCGCCAGAAAGCCTCCTAAGCAAAGGTGCTCAGCTCTCTTGCTCCGTGGGTCAGCTCCAGTGCTGTCTTGCACTATCTCCTGGTTCTGCTGCTGCAGTTTCTCTGCTGCTGCCATTTCTGCAGTGTAACAGCTGTCCTCATTTCCCTCTGAGTCCTCGCCAGAATTGTCTTTGATGTCCATAATTCCACCAACAGTATCTTCAAGGCAATCTAGGCCCTTACTATTAGGTACTTTAAAACTCTTCCAGAGGCGGAGCCGAGATGGCAGAATAGACAAACACTTCCGGCGAGCCCTCTTTACAACAAAGACCAAAAAAAAACAACTGAAACGCGTATACTTGTGACAAGCTGGGAGCCCTGAGCATCAAAGGCAAGCTTAGATAAGGAACTGAGGGGCAGGGGGAGGAAAAGACCATTCAGAAGTGGAGAGGAGTTACCGGACCTGAATTGCTGGGAGACCTCAGGCACCATTCCTGGAGTGGCGGCAGCGGCGGTGCCGGGCTGGTACTAGGGTTCCGCCGCAATTTCCTCAGGGAGAGGCAGCCAGCCACACAGCCTACTCACACCTCCGGAACCTGAGGAGAATGGTGCTCTTGGCAAAAGCTAAGTACTTGCGTATATTTTACCGGCCCCCCCGCCACCCTCAAGCCGGCTTCAGTGGCTGAATCCCTGGGCCTGAGATAGGCCCTGTTGAACACCTAGAGCCATCCTCCCGGCCTTGGGGAAGGAAAAAATTGCATTTGGGGGGAAAAGATAATTTGCTAGCTCCACTAACCAGGGGACCTCAGGACAGAAGCAGCTCCTGTCTAGGCCTAAACTGTCTGTGGACTTTGAGCACCTTTCTCTTCTGCATGGATCTGTGTGGGCCTATTTTGGGAGAACAGGCCCTTGTTGGCACACTCCAAACATTTCAGCTGTGCGGTGGAGAGGTGGGTGTTTGACATTTGCTTTGCCTATTAAACAAGGTCCTCACCTAACAACACAGGAACCTAAGGACTGGTAGCTCCACTCAGGTCACCTAGCCACCTGCAACAGGTGTCCAAAGATAACTGGTACCTCCCAGTCCTTACAACAAAAACTTTGGGTGCCCATGGTCTGTCTGCAGAACCCACCAACCTGCACGCTCTAGGGAACAGGGACATGCTTTACTCAGAGGCACTCGGGGGTCAGTTCTCAGCCCCCTGCCTTGTTCAGAGTGTGACCCCCTGCTGCAGTCAGATACCAGTACATACGCCAATCACCCCTGCCCCTCTAAGACTATAGGACAGAGCCTGTACCACACACTTGATATCAGCTACCTGGAAACCTGAGCTGAATTCATACAAGAAAAGGGAATGGACTCCTAGAATGATACACCTGATAGCAGCTCTAGCCATCTGGGGACAGGATGTCAGAGCTCCAAAGGCAAAAATAATCAAGCTAGCTCACTCAAGCAACCCATAGGGGTATGCCAAAACAAAGCAAAGCAAGCAGCTATGACACAGTAAGCAAGCATTAACTAATACAATAACTTATAGATGGCTCAGAGACAACATTCAATATGAAGTCACATAAAGAAACAGACCATGATCACCTCAACAGGCTCTCAAAACAAAGAATCCAGGGATCTTCTAGATGAAAGTGTATTCCTGGAATTACAAGATGCAAAATACAAAAGTTTAATACACAGAACCCTTCAAGACATCAGGAAGGAAATGAGGCAATACAAAGAACAGGCCAAGGAACACACAAATAAAGCAACTGAAGAAATTAGAAAGATTATTCAGGAACATAATGAAAAGTTTAATAAGCTGGAAAAATCCACAGACAGCAATCAGAAATTCAGAAGATTAACAACACAATTACAGAATTAGACAACTTGATAGAAAGTCAGAGGATCAGAACTGAGCAAGTAGAAGCTAGAATTTCTGAACTCGAAGATAAATCACTTGGCACTAATATATTTGGAGAAAAATCAGATAAAAGAATTTAAAAAAATGAAGAAACCGTAAGAATCACATGGGACTCAATCAAGAGAAATAACCTACGAATGATTGGATTACCAGAACAGGGAAGGATAACAGAAAATACAGAGAAAATTGTTGAAGATTTGTTGGCAGAAAACTTCCCTGATATTGTGAAAGATGAGAAGATATCTATCCAAGATGCTCATCAAACTCCACATAACATAGATGTTAAAAGAAAGTCACCAAGACATATTATAATCCAACTTGCCAAAACCAAAGATAAAGAGAGAATTATAAGAGCAGTTAGAGATAAACGAAAACTCACCTACAAAGGAGAGCCGATAAGAATAAGCTCGGACGACTCAGCAGAAACCATGCAGGCAAGAAGGCAATGGGATGACATATTTAAAAAATTGAGGGAAAAAAACTGCCTGCCAAGAATCATATATCCAGCAAAACTGTCTCTTAAATATGAAGGTGAAATTAAGACATATCCAGATAAACACAAGTTTAGGGAATTTGTAAAAACCAAACCAAAACTACAAGAAATACTAAAGGGAGTTCTTTGGTTAAAAAAAAAAAAAAAATTTTTTTTGTTAGAAAATAAATAATATTAGGTATCAGCCCAAGACTAGAACACTGGGAAGAGCAACCAAAAGTCAACTCAGAGAGGGAAATCCAAAAAAAACAAAGCAAGATTATAAAAAAGAAAAAGCCCAAAACAGGGTAACAGTGTGATGTTATTATGTAAAAGAAGAAAACATTAAAATAATAAAGAGGGACTAAGAAATGTAAAAAAAAAAAGAAATGTAATCATACACCTTCCATATGGAGAGGAAGATACAGCAATAAAAAGAAATAAAAGTTAGTTTTAAATTTAGAAAAATAGGGGTAAATAATAAGGAAACCACAAAGGAGACAAACTATCCTACTCATCAAAATAAAATACAAGGGAAAAATACAAAATCAGCAGAAACAAAGTCAACCACAATGAATATGAGGAAAGGACAATATATAAAGAAAATCTACTCAGCACACAAAATTCAGTGGGAAAAAGAAACTGTCGACAACACACAAAAAAAGACATTAAAATGATAGCACTAAATGCATACCTATCCATAATTACCCTGAATGTAAATGGACTAAATGCACCAATAAAGAGACAGAGAGTGGCAAAAAGGACTAAAAAACAAGATCTGTCTATATGCTGCCTACAGGAGACACATCTTAGACTTAGAGACACAAACAAACTAAAAATCAAAGGATGGAAAAAAATATATCACACAAACAACAATCAAAAAAAGAACAGGAGTGGCAATATTAATTTGTGACAAAATAGAGTTTAAAGATAAATCCATCAGAAAGGATAAGGAAGGACACTATATAATGATTAAAGTGACAATACACCAAGAAGATATAACCATATTAAATATTTATGCACTAATGACAGGGCTGCAAGATACATAAAACAAACTCTATCAGCATTGAACAGTGAGATAGACAGCTCCAAAATAATACTAGGAGATTTCAACACACCACTTTCGGTGAAGGACAGGACATCCAGAAAGAAGCTCAATAAAGATACGTAAGATCTAAATGCCACAACCAACCAACTTGACCTCGTACACATATACAAGACACTCCACCCAACAGCAACCAAGTATACTTTCTTTTCTAGTGCACATGGAACAATCTCTAGAATAGACCACGTACTGGGTCATAAAGCAAGCCTCAGCAGAATCCAAAACATTCAAATATTACAAAGCACCTTCTCTGACCATAAGGCCATAAAAGTGGAAGTCAATAACAGGAAAAGCAGGGAAGAGATATCAAACACTTGGAAACTGAAACGATACCTTGCTCATAAAAGACTGGATTATAGAAGACATTAAGGATGGAATAAAGAAATTCATAGAATCCAATGACAATGAAAACACTTCCTATCAGAACCTCTGGGACACAGCAAAAGCAGTGCTCAGAGGCAAATGTATATCAAAAAATGCACATATCCAAAAAGACGAAAGGGCCAAAATCAAAGAATTGTCCCTACAACTTGAACAAATAGAAAGAGAACAACAAGAGAAACCCACAGGCCTAGAAGAAAACAAATAATAAAAATTGAGGCTGAACTAAATGAAATAGAAAACAGAAAAACAACTGAAAGAATTAACAAGACCAAAAGCTTATTTTT
Source organism: Loxodonta africana (assembly GCF_030014295.1). Lineage (NCBI taxonomy): Eukaryota > Metazoa > Chordata > Mammalia > Proboscidea > Elephantidae > Loxodonta > Loxodonta africana. Next base: position 81,216,792 of record NC_087369.1, on the reverse strand, counting down.
TGAAAAAATCAACAAAATTGATAAACCACTGGCCAAACTGACAAAAGAAAAACAGGAGAGGAAGCAAATAACCCAAGTAAGAAATGAGATGGGCGATATTACAACAGACCCAACTGAAATAAAAAGAATCATATCAGATTACTATGAAAAACTATACTCAAACAAATTTGAAAACCTAGAAGAAATGGATGAATTCCTAGAAACACACTACCTACCTAAACCAACACAAACAGAGGTAGAACAACTAAATAGACCCATAACAAAACAAGAGATTGAAAAGGTAATCAAAAAACTCCCAACAAAAAAAAAGCCCTGATCCGGACGGATTCTCTGCAGAGCTCTACCAAACTTTCAGAGAAGAGTTAACACCACTACTACTAAAGGTATTTCAGAGCATAGAAAAAGATGGAATACTACCAAACTCATTCTATGAAGATACCATATCCCTGATACCGAAACCAGGTAAAGACACCATAAGAAAAGAAAATTATAGACCTATATCCCTCATGAACGTAGATGCAAAAATCCTCAACAAAATTCTAGCCAATAGAATTCAACAGCATATCAAAAAAATAATTCACCACGACCAAGTGGGGTTCATACCAGGTATGCAGGGATGGTTCAACATTAGAAAAACAATTAATGTAATCCGCCTCATAAAACAAAAGACAAGAATCACATGATTTTATCAACTGATGCCGAAAAGGCATTTGACGAAGTTCAACACCCAGTCATGATAAAAACTCTCAGCAAAATATGCATAGAAGGAAAATTCCTCAACATAATAAAAGGCATTTATACAAAGCCAACAGCCAACATCACCTTAAATGGAGAGAGGCTGAAAGCATTCCCCTCCAGATCTGGAATCAGACGAGGATGCCCTTTATCACCGCTCTTATTCAACATTGTGTTGGAGGTCCTAGCCAGAGCAATTAGGCTAGATAAAGAAATAAACGGCATCCAGATTGGCAAGAAGGAAGTAAAAGTATCTTTATTTGCAGATGACATGATCTTATATACAGACAGAAAACCCTAAGGAATCCTCAAGAAAACTACTGAAACTAATAGAAGAGTTCAGCAGAGTATCGGGATACAAGATAAACATACAAAAATCAGATGGATCCCACTACACCAACCAAAACAACATCGAAGAGGAAACCACCAAATCAATGCCATTTACAGTAGCCCCCAAAAAGATAAAATACTTAGGAATAAATCTTACCAGAGATGTAAAAGACTTACACAAAGAAAACTACAGTACACTTCTGCAAGAAACCAAAAGAGACTTACATAAGTGGAAGAACATAACCTTGCTCACGGATAGGAAGACTTAACATTATAAAAATATCTATTCTACCAAAAGCAGTCTATACATTTAATGAAATTCCGATCAAAATCCCAAGGACATTCTTTAATGAGATGGAGAAACAAATCACCAATGTCATAAGGAAGGGAAAGAGGCCCCGGATAAATAAGGCATTACTGAAAAAGAAGAACAAAGTGGGAGGCCTTACTTTACCTGATTTTAGAACCTATTATACCGGCAGAGTAGTCAAAACAGCCTGGTACTGGTACAACAACAGATACATGGACCAATGGAACAGAATTGAGAATCCAGACATAAATCCATCCACATATGAGCAGCCGATATTTGACAAAGGCTCCAAAACAGTTAAATGGGGAAAAGACAGTCTTTTTAACAAATGATGCCGGCATAACTGGATATCCATCTGCAAAAAATGAAACAAGACCTATAGCTCACTCCATGCACAAAAACTAACTCAAAATGGAGCAAACACCTAAACATAAAAATCTAAAACAATGAAGATCATGGAATAAAAAATAGGGACAACGTTAGGAGCCCTAATACATGGCATAAACAGTATACAAAACATTATTAAGAATGCAGAAGAAAACCTAGATAACTGGGAGCTCCTAAAAATCAAACACCTATACTCATCCAAAGACTTCACCAAAAGAGTAAAAAGATTACCTACAGATGGGGAAAAAGTTTTTAGCTATGACATTTCTGATCAGCGCCTGATCTCTAAAATCTACATGATACTGGAAAAACTCAACTACAAAAAGACAAATAACCCAATTAAAAATGGGCAAAAGATATGAATAGACACTTCACTAAAGAAGACGTTCAGGCAGCTAACACATACATGAGGAAATGATCACAATCATTAGCGATTAGAGAAATGCAGATCAAAACTACAATGAGATTTCATCTCACTCCAACAAGGCTGGCATTAATCAAAAAAAACACAAAATAATAAACGTTGCAGAGGCTGTGGAGAGATTGGAACACTTATACACTGCTGGTGGGAATGTAAAATGGTACAACCACTTTGGAAATGGATTTGGCGCTTCCTTAAAAAGCTAGAAATAGAACTACCATACAATCCAGCAATCCCACTCCTTGGAATATATCCTAGAGAAATAAGAGCCTTTACACGAACACATATATGTACACTCATGTTTATTGCAGCACTGTTTACAATAGCAAAAAGATGGAAGCAACCAAGGTGCCCATCAATGGATGAATGGATAAATTATGGTACATTCACACAATGGAATACTACGCATCGATAAAGAACAGTGACAAATCTGTGAAACACTTCATAACATGGAGGAACCTGGAAGGCATTACGCTGAGTCAAATCAGTCAGTTGCAAAAGGACAAATATTGTATAAGACCACTATTATAAGAACTTGAGAAATAGTTTAAACTGAGAAGAAAACATTCTTTTGTGGTTACATGTGGGGAGGGAGGAAGGCAGGGTGGGAGATGGGCATTCACTAACTAGATAGTAGATAGGAACTACTTCTGGTGGAGGGAAAGACAGCACACAATACAGGGGAGGTCAGCACAAATGGACTAAACCAAAAGCAAAGAAGTTTCCCGAGTAAACTGAATGCTTTGAAGGCCAGTGTAGCAGGGGCACATGTCTGGGGACCATGGTTTCAGGGGACATCTAAGTCAATTGGCATAATAAAATCTATTAAGAAAACATTCTGCATCCCACTTTGAAGAGCGGCGTCTGGGGTCTTAAACACTAGCAAGCAGCCATCTAAGATGCATCAATTGGTCTCAACCCACCTGGATCAAGGGAGAATGAAGAACACCAAGGACACAAGGCAATCATGAACCCAAGAGACAGAAAGGACCACATGAACCAGAGACTACATCATCCTGAGACCAGAAGAACTAGATGCTGCCCGGCTACAACCGATGACTGCCCTGACAGGGAACACAACAGAGAACCCTTGAGGGAGCAGGAGAGTAGTGGGATAAAAAAAATGCAGACCCCATATTCTCATAAGACCAGACTTAATGGTCTGACTGAGACTGGAAGGACCCCAGTGGTCATGGCCCCCAGACCTTTTGTTGGCCCAGGACAGGAAACATTCCCGAAGCCAACTCTTCAGACATGGACTGGAGTGGACAATGTGTTGGAGAGGGACGCTGGTGAGGAGTGAGCTTCTTGGATCAGGTAGACACTTGAGACTATGTTGGCATCTCCTGCCTGGAGGGGAGATGAGAGGGTGGAGGGGGTTAGAAGCTGGCGAAATGGACACGAAAAGAGAGAGTGGAGGGAGACAGTAGGCTGTCTCATTAGGGGGAGAGTAATTGGGAGTGTGTAGCAAGCGGTATATGGGTTTTTGTGTGAGAGACTGACTTCATTTGTAAACTTTCAGTTAAAGCACAATAAAAATTATAAAAAAAAAAAACTCTTCCAGCCTCTACTCATTCAGTTTCAAAACTGCTTCCACATTTAAGGTATTTGTTAGAGCAGCACCCCACTCTCTTGTAACAAATTCTGTCTTAGTTATCTAGTGCTGCTATAACAGAAATACCACAAGTAGATGGCTTTAACACACAAATTTATTCTCTCACAGTCTAGGAGGCTAGTAGTTTGAATTCAGGGTGCCAGCTCCAGATGAAGGCTTTCTCTGTCTGTCAGCTCTGGGGAAAGGTCTTAGTCATCAATTTTCCACTGGTCTAAGGGCTTCTCAGCACAGGGACTCTGGGTCCAAAGGACACACTCTACTCCTGGCACTACTTTCTTGGTGGTAGGAGGTCCCCCTATCTCTCTGCTCCCTTCTCTACTTTATACCTCAAAAGAAATTGACTTGAGGCAGGGCTAAGATGGTAGAATAGTCAGGCCATTCCTGTGATCCCCCTGACACAAAGACCTGAAAAAACAACTGAATCAATTATATATGACAGTCTAGGAGCCCTGATCATCAAAGGCAAAGTTGAGGAGTCGAACTGAGTGACGGGGGAGGGAGAGAGAGTTCAGAAGCAGCGAAGGAGTGCCAGTCTTGAGCTACCCAACACCCTACAGACTGGATCAGCTGGAGCACGCAGGCTGAGGCAAATAGTAGCACTCGGGACGTGTTTCATCACACTGGGAGAGATTGGGCAGTGGAGAGTTTGAACAAGCTTCCAGAGCCAGGGGAAAGAGGTGCTGTATCTGAGAAAGTTAAGTGCAAGTGTCTAACCTACCAATGGGAGATCAAAATAAGCCCTCTGCCTTTGGGACTTTTATAATGGAGAAGTGCCATTTTCTCCTCACTCACCCCTTCCCTGCTCTGCTCCAATACTAGTCTGGCAGTATTCAAAAATTGCCACCCCCCAAGCCAGAAATAGGAGCTATCGCTCCCAAACCAGTCTCGTGGCTTTAGGGGGAAAAAAATTAAAAAGCCAACTCCCCTAAGTCAAGTACTCAGGACTAACCACACCAAAACTAGTCTCGTGGCTTTGAAAAATCGCCATGCCCCCTAAGCCAGGAACTCAGGGAAGGCACTGCCCCTTTGCCTAGGCACAGGCATAAGGGGTCCACGGACGTCAAACACCCTTCATGCCTGCCTAGACCTGTGTGGGCCCATTTCAACAACATAAGATGCTCATTAGTATAGAACAACAGTGTATATACCTGAAGCCTATTTCCAGCTGCAGCAGCCAAGGGGGAAGTTACAGATTTGTGACATTTACCACCACCTCGCCCATTAAGCAGGGTCCTCACCAACTCACATCAGGGGCCTGAGAACTGGCAGTTTCATCCATTCTACCTAGCCACCCATGACAGGGGTCTGAGAATAAGTGTTGCCTCCCAGTGCATACAGCCAGCAGCATTGTGTGCCCAAGGTCTGGCTGAAAAACGCACCCACATATGCCTTCTAGGGGGCAGGGACACACTTTCCACCTAGACACTCAGGGGCAGCTGTCAGCACCCTACCTTGTTCAGCACATAGCCCCCTACTACACCCAGATACCTGTGCCTGCTCCAATCATCCTAACGTAGCCCTGCCCATCTAGGACTGTAGATAAGAGTCTGTACCACATATTCAGTGACTGATGACCTGAACACCTGAGCTGAATCCACACAAGAAAAGTAAACGAACTCCTGGGCTCACACACCTAATAGCAGCTCTAACCACCTGGTGACAGAATGGGAGAGCATCAAAGATGCCAATAACAAAAGTAGCTCACACACCCAGCCTACCTGGGCACATCAAAACAAGAAGGTAGGACGCAGTAAGCAGACATACAATAAACAAATACAATAATTTATTGATGGCTCAGAGACAACAGTCAATATCAAATCACATAAAGAACCAGATAAATATGGCTCCAGGAAGCAACCAAAACAAAGAACCAGGAAACCTTTCAGAGGAAAAGAAGGCCTTGGAATTACCGGAGGTAGAATTCAAAAAATTAATATACAAACCTCTTCAAGAGATCAGGAAGGAGATCAAGCAAAATACAGACCAAGCTAAGGAACACACAGACGAAGCAATAGAGGAATTAAGAAAAACAACACAAAATCAGAATGACAAATTTAAGAAGCTGCTAGAAACCATGGGGGGACAGCAAACAGAAAACCAAAAGATTAACAATAAAATTTCAGAATTAGAAAATACAATAAAAATTCACAGGAGCAGAATGGAAGTCAGAGACTGAAGATAAAGCACTTAACACCAATTTATGTGAGAAAAAACCACACAAAAGAACTAAAAAAGAGAAAGACTCTAAGAAAGACATGGGACACTATCAAGAGGAAAAACCTATGACTGATTGGAGTACCAGAACAAGGGGGGATAATAGAAAATACAGAGAGAATTGTTGAAGATTTGCTGGCAGAAAACTTGCCTGATACCATGAAAGATGAGAAGATATCTATCCAAGAAGCTCATTGAACCCCACACAGGGTAGATCCCTAAAGAAAGTCCCCAAGACATATTATAATCAAACTTGCCAAAACCAAAGATAAAGATAGAATTTAAAGAGTGGCTAGGAATAAACAAAAAATCACCTACAAAGGAGAAGCAATAAGACTAAACTCTGACTACTCAGCAGAAACCATGCAGGCAAGAAGGCAATGGAAAGACATATAAAGCCTTGAAGGAAAACAATTCCCAGCCAATATTTATATATCTAGCAAAACTATCTTTCAAATATGAAGATGAAATTAGAGCATTTCTGGATAAACAGAAGTTAAGGGAATTTGTAAAAAACAAACCAAAATTATAAGAAATATTAAAGGAGTCTTTTGGCTACAGAAACAACAATATCAGATAACAATCTGGGACTAGAACACAGGACAGAACAACCGGATAACAACCCAGATAGGGAAGTCAAAAAATAAGTCAAAACTAACAGACTGAAAATAGGAAAACAGAGACTTTGATATGTAAATGATGACAACATTAAAACAAAAAAGGACTAAATAGTGTAGTCACAGAACTTTCATATGGAGAGGAAGTTAAGGCGATACCAAGAAATAAAAAGATTGGCTTAAATATAGTAAAATAGAGGTAAATTTTAAGGTAAACACAAAGGAAACTAACAAATCTACCCACCAAAATAAAAAAGAAGAAAAACATGAAGACTTAACAAATACAAAATCAGCAATAATGAAAAAGATGAAAAGAAAACACATAAAGAAAAATGACTCAGCACAAAAAATCAAGTTGAACAAAGAAAGTGACATCACCACAAAAAAAATCAAAATGACAACACTAAACTCATATGTATAAATAATTATACTGAAAGTAAATGGAATAAATGCACCAATAAAGAGACAGAGAGTGGCAGAATGGATTAAAAAAAAGAACATGATCTGTCTATATGCTGCCTACAAGAGACACACCATAGACTCAAAGACACGAAAAAAAACCTCGAAGACTGGAAAAAAAATATATCAAGCAAACAACAATCAAAAAAGAGCACGAGTGGCAATATTAATCTGATAAAATAGACTTTAAAGCAAAACCCACCACAAAAGATAAGAAGGACAAGCTATAATGATTAAAGGGTCAACACACCAGGAAGACATAATCATAATAAATATATATGCTACCCAACAAGGCTCCAAAATACATAAAACAAATACATGAAAAGAGAAATAGCTTCACAATAGCAGACTTCAACACACCACTTTTGCTGAAGGACAAAACATATAGAAAGAAACTCAGTAAAGACATGGAAGACCTAAGTGCCAAAATCAACCAACTTGACCTCATAGATGTATACAGAACGCTCCACCCAACAGCAGCCAAGTACCTTTTCTTTTCAAAAGAAAATGGAACCACAAATTAGGCCACAAAATAAGCCTTAACAGAATCCAAAACATCGAAATATTACAAAGCATCTTTTCTGACCATAAAGCCATAAAAGTAGAAATCAATAACAGAAAAAGCAAGAAAAAAAAGTCAAATACATGGAAACTGAACACCTTGTTCAAAAACTATTGGGTTACAGAAGAAATCAAGGATGGAATAAAGAAATTCATAGAATCAAATGAGAATGAAAACACATCTTAACAGAACCTCTGGGACACAGCAAAAGCAGTGCTCAGAGGTCAATTCAAACCAATAAATGCACACATCCAAAAAGAAGAAAGGGCCAAAATCAAAACATTAACCCTACAACTCGAACAAGTAGAAAGAGCCGCAAAAGAAAACCTTAAACACCAAAAGAGGAAATAATAAAATTAGAGCAGAAATAAATGAAATAGAGACCAGAAAACAATTGAAAGGGTCAACAAGACCAAAAGCTGGTTCTTTGAAAAGATCAACAAAATTGATAAACCATCGGCCAAACTGACAAAAGAAAGACAGAAGAGGAAGCAAATAACCCAAATAAGAAATGAGATGGGCAGTATCACAACAGAGCCAACTGAAATTAAAAGAATCATAACAGAATACTATGAAAAATTGTACTCTAACAAGTTTGAAATCCTAAAGGAAATGGACAGATTTCTAGAAACACGCTACCTGCCTAAACTTAACACAAACCGAGGTAGAAAAACTAAATAAACCTATAACAAAAAAGAGATTGAAGAGGTAATTAAAAAACTCCTAACAAGACTTCCGGCCATCATGGCACCATAGACAGAAGCACCACACCATCCCTCCTCAGCAAAGACCAGAAAAACTAAAAATAGACACAAACGACATTCCTGAAACATGAAGTGTCAAACGAAGAGATAAAGAACTTGGCCAAACACCGAATGGAATAAGAAACTGGCAGAGGACAGAGAGTGAAGGGAGATGCTTGGGGAGGTCTCCTATCAGTTAACACAGCATGGATTCGCCATCTTGGACTCCCCTTAGGGATCGGCGGTCAGGGAGCACAGAAAAGCAGCTTCACAAAGCTCCCAGCAAGAGACCGAGAACCCAGTAACCAGCGATACACACTTTCCTACCCCCATCCTCTCCCCGCTGCTCTACCTCCACACTTCCTGGGTGACTGTGGTGGCTCTGCTGGCTGGGAAATGTAGCCTCCATGCCACTTGGATTCGCCCTGCCCATGTCAGAGATCTGCAGACAGAGACCGTGGGAAAGCAGCTTCACGAGGTTCCCAGCAGGAGACAGGGCACCCAGTAACTAGCAATATACGCTTTCCTAACCACCACCCTTCTCCTCCTGCCTCCTCTGCTTCCCACCAGCCACAGTCTCTTCACTAGAAGGCAACCGCTTTGGCCCCAGGCCACTTAGATTCACCCCACCCACACTGGCTGGGGGCATTTCTTTTTTTCTTTCTCTCTTTTTTCCTTTCTGTCTGTCTTCATTCCTCAGTTCTCATCTCTCTATAATTACCTTCTTTTGCTGTCTCCTGAATACCTGGTGCTGTGTAGGCTATACTGCACAGCCTGGGAGCCACTTCCCTGGTCTTCACAGCCGCACCAATGGAACCCCTGGAGGCTTTTCCTTTCTTTATTTTTTTCTTTTCCAAATTTTTATCTCGTTATTTTTATTCTTTCTTTTTCCCTTTTCCTGTTTTTTTTTCTTCTGCTTTTTCCCATTTATCAGTGTCTCATCTTTCCACTCCAAAGGCAAACTCCCTTAGCACTTTTTTTCCTTTGTTTTTGGCTCCCGTTTTTCACTCCTCTCTCTCCTTTTTCCCATACCAATATTAGCTTCACACATCACAACCTCCACCCTCTTTCCTGCCTACCCACACCATGTGCTAAACATCACAGCTCTGTGCAGCACAGGCATGGCCTACCGGAACCTCCCAGCACTGACTCCTGGCCCATCCTGTAGGTCCTAGTACATGTCACAAACAACTCGTCCCGGTCCTTCTCCCTCAACTGGACCTGCCCTGCTGCACCATAGCTAACTGACTGGCCCTGCCCACTGGACAAGGAGTTGAAAAGTATCGTGACTACAGATGAGCAAACAACAAAGAACACACAGCCCGCCTGCTCAGACATAAACAAATAAAGCAAAAAAGCAGGATGAAACAAACAAATCTACAATCAAAAAACAAGGAAAATAACTACAGAATGTTCCAAAGACAGCAGACAATATCAAAACATAAAAAAAAAACCAGGACAGGACGGTTTCAGTAGGTGTCCACAATAAAACACCAGATGACTGTCCAGTAGAACAAAAGGCACTAGAACTACCTGACAGGGAATTCAAACCTCTAATATTCAGAGCTATCCAAGAGTTGAAGCAAAAAACAGACAAAAATGAGGAAAAAATAGACAAATTTATGGAAAATGCAGACAAATTCATGGAAATACAGACCAAAAAATGGAAGAATTCAGGAAAATAATACAAGAACAAAATGCCAAAATAAATTCACAACTAGCTATCATACAAAAACAACAATTAGAAATCCAAAAGATAAACAACAAAATTTCAGAAATGGACAGTGTCATAAAAGGGCTGAGGAGCAGGTTTGAAATGATGGAAGCGAAATTGAAGACAAACACTTTTATACAACTGTTTCAGACAAATCAGAGAAGAGAAATGAAGAAACCCTGGGAATTATGTGGGATACAATCAAAAGCGAAAATTTGCAAGTGATCGGAGTTCCAGAACAGGGAGAGAAAATGGAAAACACAGAGAGGATCATTGAAGAATTGCTGACAGAAAACATCCCTAATATCATGAATGATGAAAAGCTGACCATCCAAGAAGCTCCATGAACCCCATATAGGATACACCCCAAAAGAAAAACACCGAGAAGCGGGGCCAAGATGGCGGACTAGGTGGACGCTACCGCGGATCCCTCTTGCAACAAAGACTCGGAAAAACAAGTGAATCGATCACATACATAACAATCTACGAACTCTGAACAACAAACACAGACTTAGAGATGGAGAACGAACACATACGGACAGACAGCGATCGTTTTCAGAACTAAGAGCCAGCGTACCAGGCAGGTGACCTTTGGAGCCTGATCTGGGGCAGAGCCCAGGGGGGCAGACGGCACAGACAAGGGGCCCAGCCCTACCCCCCCAACCCATCCCGACAGGGAGTCTAGCTGTTTGGCGTGGGCGGCGTAGCGGCGCAGCCAGCGGGAGAAGCACCCGGGAGGCAGTGACTGATCTTGGAGCGGGGAGAGCAGCGTCCCAGTCGGGGAGCTGTCCCGCCGGCAGTTTGGCGGGAAGCGGGCGAGGCGCGAGTGTGGGGATCAGCTATATTTCCCTAAAGCGACCGGGGGGGGCGCCCAGACGTTCGTGAGGGCCACGCCCACCCAGTTCGCGCGAGCGGTGCAGCGCACCGGAGGGAGAAATCCCAGGGAGGAAGTGACTGGTCTTGGAGCGGGGAGAGCAGCGTCCCAGCCGGGGAGCTGTCCTGCAGGGATCTTGGCGAGAGCGGGCGGGGTGTGAGCACATTCCCCTGAATAGACCCTGGGGGGAGCCCAGCTGTTCGTGAGGGCCACGCCCACCCAGTTCACGCAAGCGGTGCGGCGCACCGGAGGGAGAAACCCCCGGGAGGAAGTGACTGATCTTGGAGCGGCAAGAGTAGCGTCCCAGCGCCGTCCTGCCGGGATTCTGGCAGACGGGGGCAGAGCGTGAACACGGGGATCAGCTCTATATTCTGTGGTGCTACACGCCTAGCTGTCTGATCTCTCCCCCACCCTCCCCAGGCGGCTCCATTAACATCCGAATACCCTGAGCCAGAAGGAGAATTCAGATAGGGATCTGACTGCATTTTTTTTTAGCTGATTACCTGGAAAATCTAGTTTCCCAGTGATGGCTCGGAGACAGAAGTCCATATCAAACCACATAAAGAAACAGACCATGACAGCTTCTCCAACCCCCCAAACAAAAGAATCAAAATCTTTCCCAAAAGAAGATACAATCCTGGAATTATCAGATACAGAATATAAAAAACTAATTTACAGAATGCTTAAAGATATCACGAATGAAATTAGGCTAACTGCAGAAAAAGCCAAGGAGCACACAGATAAAACTGTTGAAGAACTCAAAAAGATTATTCAAGAACATAGTGGAAAAATTAATAAGTTGCAAGAATCCATAGAGAGACAGCATGTAGAAATCCAAAAGATTAACAATAAAATTACAGAATTAGACAACGCAATAGGAAGTCAGAGGATCAAGCAATTAGAATGCAGACTGGGACATCTGGAGGACCAGGGAATCAACTCCAACATAGCTGAAAAAAAATCAGATAAAAGAATTTAAAAAAATGAAGAAACCCTAAGAATCATGTGGGACTCTATCAAGAAGGATAACTTGTGAGTGATTGGAGTCCCAGAACAGGGAGGGGGGACAGAAAACACAGAGAAAATAGTTGAAAAACTCCTGACACAAAACTTCCCTGACATCATGAAAGACAAAAGGATATCTATCCAAGATGCTCATCGAACCCCATTTAAGATTGATCCAAAAAGAAAAACACCAAGACATATTATCATCAAACTTGCCAAAAACAAAGACAAACAGAAAATTTTAAAAGCAGCCAGGGAGAAAAGAAAGGTTTCCTTCAAGGGAGAATCAATAAGAATAAGTTCAGACTATTCAGCAGAAACCACGCAAGCAAGAAGGGAATGTGACGACGTATACAGAGCACTGAAGGAGAAAAACTGCCAACCAAGGATCATATATCCAGCAAAACTCTCTCTGAAATATGAAGGAGAAATTAAGATATTTACAGATAAACATAAGTTTAGAGAATTTGCAAAAACTAAACCAAGACTGCAAGAAATGCTTAAGGAGATTGTTTGGCCTGATGACCAATAATATCAGGTACCAGCACGATACAAGGTCACAAAACAGAACGTCCTGATATCAACGCAACTCAAATAGGGAAAGCATAAAAACAAAGTAAGATTAATCCTAATAAATAAATAAACAAACAAAATAAAACACATAACAGGAAATCATGGAAATCAATAGATAAACGATCACTATAATCAAAAAGAGGGACTAAATATAGGAGGCATTGAACTGCCAGATGGAGAGTGATACAAGGCGATATAGAACGATACAAGTTAGGTTTTTACTTAGAAAAATAGGGGTAAATAATAAGGTAACCACAAAAAGGAATATCAATTCCGTAACTCAAGAAAAACGTAATGACTCAACAAACATAAAGTTAAACATTATGAAAATGAGGATCTCACAATCTACTAAGAAAAACATCTCAGCACAAAAAAGTATGTGGAAAAATGAAATGGCCAACAACACACATGAAAAGGCATCAAAATGACAGCACTAAAAACTTATTTATCTATAATTACCCTGAATGTAAATGGACTAAATGCACCAATAAAGAGACAGAGAGTCACGGACTGGATAAAGAAACACGATCCATCTATATGCTGCCTACAAGAGACACACCTTAGACTTAGAGACACAAACAAACTAAAACGCAAAGGATGGAAAAAAATATATCAAGCAAATAATAAGCAAAAGAAGAGTAGCAATATTAATTTCTGACAAAATAGACTTTAGACTTAAATCTGCCACAAAGGATAAAGAAGGACACTATATAATGATAAAAGGGACAATTGATCAGGAAGATATAACCATATTAAATATTTACGCACCCAATGACAGGGCTGCAAGATACATAAATCAAATTTTAACAGAATTGAAAAGCAAGATAGACACCTCCACATTTATAGTAGGAGACTTCAATACACCACTTTCGGAGAAGGACAGGACATCCAGTAAGAAGCTCAATAGAGACACGGAAGACCTACTTACAACAATCAACCAACTTGACCTCATTGACTTATACAGAACTCTCCACCAACTGCTGCAAAATATACTTTTTTTTCTGGTGCACATGGAACATTCTCTAGAATAGACCATATATTAGGTCATAAAACAAATCTTGCTAGAATCCAAAACATCGAAATATTACAAAGCATCTTCTCAGACCACAAGGCAATGAAGCTAGAAATCAATAACAGAAAAACTAGGAAAAAGAAATCAAATACTTGGAAAATGAACAATACCCTCCTGAAAAAAGACTGGGTTATAGAAGACATCAAGGAGGGAATAAGGAAATTCTTAGAAAGCAACGAGAATGAAAATACTTCCTATCAAAACCTCTGGGACACAGCAAAAGCAGTGCTCAGAGGCCAATTTATATCGATAAATGCACACAGACAAAAAGAAGAAAGAGCCAAAATCAGAGAACCGTCCCGACAACTTGAACAAATAGAAAGTGAGCAACAAAAGAATCCATCAGGCACCAGAAGAAAACAAATAATAAAAATTAGAGCTGAACTAAATGAATTAGAGAACAGAAAAACAATTGAAAAAATTAACAAAGCCAAAAGCTGGTTCTTTGAAAAAATTAACAAAATTGATAAACCATTGGCTAGACTGACTAAAGAAAAACAGGAAAGGAAACAAATAACCCGAATAAGAAACGAGAAGGACCACATCACAACAGAGCCAAATGAAATTAAAAGAATCATTTCAGATTACTACGTAAAATTGTACTCTAACAAATTTGAAAACCTAGAAGAAATGGATAAATTCTTGGAAAAATACTACCTACCTAAACTAACACATTCAGAAGTAGAACAACTAAATAGACCCATAACAAAAAAAGAGATTGAAACGGTAATCAAAAAACTTCCAACAAAAAAAAGTCCTGGCCCAGACGGCTTCACTGCAGAGTTCTACCAAACCTTCAGAGAAGACTTAATACCACTACTACTGAAGGTATTTCAAAGTATAGAAAAAGACGGAATACTACCCAATTCATTCTATGAAGCTACCATCTCCCTGATACCAAAACCAGGTAAAGATATTACAAAAAAAGAAAATTTTAGACCTATATCCCTCATGAACATAGATGCAAAAATCCTCAACAAAATTCTAGCCAATAGAATCCAACAACACATCAAAAAAAAATTCACCCTGATCAAGTGGGATTTATACCAGGTATGCAAGGCTGGTTTAATATCAGAAAAACCATTAATGTAATCCATCACATAAATAAAACAAAAGATAAAAACCACATAATCTTATCAATAGATGCAGAAAAGGCATTTGACAAAGTTCAACACCCATTTATGATAAAAACTCTTACCAAAATAGGAATTGAAGGTAAATTCCTCAACATAATAAAGGGCATCTATGCAAAGCCAACTGCCAATATCACTCTAAATGGAGAGAACCTGAAAGCATTTCCCCTGAGAACAGGAACCAGACAAGGATGCCCTTTATCACTGCTCTTATTCAACATCGTACTTGAAGTCCTAGCCAGGGCAATTAGGCTAGACAAAGAAATAAAGGGTATCCAGATTGGCAAGGAGGAAGTAAAGCTATCACTATTTGCAGATGACATGATCGTATACATGGAAAACCCTAAGGAATCCTCCAGAAAACTACTGAAACTAATAGAAGAGTTTGGAAGAGTCTCAGGTTATAAAATAAACATACAAAAATCACTTGGATTCCTCTACATCAACAAAAAGAACACCGAAGAGGAAATAACCAAATCAATACCATTCACAGTAGCCCCCAAGAAGATAAAATACTTAGGAATAAATCTTACCAAGGGTGTAAAAGACCTATACAAAGAAAACTATAAAACTCTGCTACAAGAAATTCAAAAGGACATATTTAAGTGGAAGAACATACCCTGCTCATGGATAGGAAGACTTAACATAGTAAAAATGTCTATTCTACCAAAAGCCATCTATACATATAACGCACTTCCGATCCAAATACCAATGTCATATTTTAAGGGGATAGAGAAACAAATCACTAATTTCATATGGAAGGGAAAGAACCCCCGGATAAGCAAAGCATTACTGAAAAAGAAGAAGAAAGTGGGAGGCCTCACTCTACCTGATTTCAGAACCTATTATACAGCTACAGTAGTCAAAACAGCCTGGTACTGGTACAACAACAGGCACATAGACCAATGGAACAGAATTGAGAACCCAGTTATAAATCCATCCATGTATGAGCAGCTGATATTTGACAAAGGACCAGTGTCAGTCAATTGGGGAAATAATAGTCTTTTTAACAAATGGTGCTGGCATAACTGGATAACCATCTGCAAAAGAATGAAACAGGACCCATACCTCACACCATGCACAAAAACTAACTCCAAGTGGATCAAAGACCTAAACATAAAGACTAAAACGATAAAGATCATGGAAGAAAAAATAGGATCTACCCTAGGAGCCCTAATACAGGGCATAAACAGAATACAAAACATTACCAAAAATGATGAAGAGAAACCCGATAACTGGGAGCTCCTAAAAATCAAACACCTATGCTCATCTAAAGACTTCACCAAAAGAGTAAAAAGACCACCTACAGACTGGGAAAGAATATTCAGCTATGACATCTCAGACCAGCGCCTGATCTCTAAAATCTACATGATTCTGTCAAAACTCAACCACAAAAAGACAAACAACCCAATCAAGAAGTGGGCAAAGGATATAAACACACACTTCACTAAAGAAGATATTCAGGCAGCCAACAGATACATGAGAAAATGCTCCCGATCATTAGCCATTAGAGAAATGCAAATTAAAACTACGATGAGATTCCATCTCACACCAACTAGACTGGCATTAATCCAAAAAACACAAAATAATAAATGTTGGAGAGGCTGCAGAGAGATTGGAACTCTCATACACTGCTGGTGGGATTGTAAAATGGTACAACCACTTTGGAAATCCATCTGGCGTTATCTTAAACAGTTAGAAATAGAACTACCATACAACCCAGAAATCCCACTCCTCGGAATATACCCTAGAGATACAAGAGCCTTCACACAGACAGACATATGCACATCCATGTTTATTGCAGCTCTGTTTACAATAGCAAAAAGCTGGAAGCAACCAAGATGTCCGTCAACGGAGGAATGGGTAAATAAATTGTGGTATATTCACACAATGGAATACTACGCATCGATAAAGAACAGTGACGAATCTCTGAAACATTTCATAACATGGAGGAATCTGGAAGGCATTATGCTGAGCGAAATGAGTCAGAGGCAAAAGGACAAATATTGTATAAGACCACTATTATAAGATCTTGAGAAATAGAAAAAACGGAGAAGAACACATACTTTTGTGGTTACAAAGGGGGGAGGGAGGGAGGGAGAGGGTTTTTTATTGATCAATCAGTAGATAAGAACTGCTTTGGGTGAAGGGAAAGACGACACACAATGCAAGGAAGGTCAGCCTAATTGGACTGGACTAAAAGCAAAGAGGTTTCCAGGATAAAATGAAAGCTTCAAAGGTCAGTGGAGCAGGGGCTGGGGTCTGGGGAACATGGTTTGAGGAGACTTCTAAGTCAATGGGCAAAACATTCTGCATCCCACTTGGAATTGTGGCGCCTGGGGTCCTAAATGCCAACAAGCGGCCATCTAAGATACATCAATTGGTCTCAACCCACCTGGAGCAAAGGCAAAGGAAGAACAC
Organism: Loxodonta africana; assembly: GCF_030014295.1. Lineage (NCBI taxonomy): Eukaryota > Metazoa > Chordata > Mammalia > Proboscidea > Elephantidae > Loxodonta > Loxodonta africana. Next base: position 81,199,607 of record NC_087369.1, on the reverse strand, counting down.
CAAGGCCACGCGACAACTAAGAACCCAAGAGACAGAAAGGGCCACATGAACCAGAGACCTACATTATCCTGAGACCAGAAGAACTAGTTGGTGCCCGGCCATAATCGATGTCTGCCCTGCTAGGGAGCACAACAGACAACTCCTGAGGGAGCAGGAGGCCAATGGGATACAGACCCCAAATTCTCATAAAAAGACCATACCTAACGATATGAATGCGACTAGAGGAATCCCAGAGACAATGCTCCCCAGAACTTCTGATGGCACAGGACAGGAACCATCCCCAAAGACAACTCATCAGGCATGAAAAGGACTGGTCAGCGGAGGGGAGAGAGATGCTGATGAAGAGTGAGCCAATTAAATTAGGTGGACACTGGAGAGTGTGTTGGCAACTCTTGACTGGAGGGGGGATGGGAAGATAGAGAGAGAGGGAAGATGGCAAAATTGGCACCAAACGAGAGACTGAAAGGGCTGACTCAATAGGGGGAGAGCAAGTGGGAGAAGGGAGTAAAATGTATGTAAACCTACATGTGACAGACTGATTGGAATGGTAAATGTTCACTTGAAGCTTAATAAAAATTAATTTAAAAAAAAAAAAGAAAAACACCAAGACATACCATAGTCACACTCGCTAAAACCAAAGACACAGAAAAAATCCTGAGAGCAGCTCAAGAAAAACAAAAAGTCACACACAGAGGAGAAAAAATAAGACTAAGCTCTGATTATTTGGCAGAAACCATACAGGCAAGAAGGTAATGGGATGATATATATAAAACCTTGAAAGAAAAATTGCCAACCAAGAATCATATATCCTGCAAAACTTTTGTTCAAATATGATGGTAACATTAGGACATTCCCAGATAAACAGAAATTAAGGGAATATGTAAAAACCAAACCAAACTTACAAGAATTATTAAAGGAGTCCTTCAGCCTGAGAACAAACAACATCAGACCACAGCCTGAATCTAGGATGCAAGATTGTACCAGCCAGATACCACCCTAGAAAATGAACTCTCAAGGTTTATCCAAAACCAAAAGAATTTCAACAAGGAACCAGAGAGGTTAATCTGAAATGACAACAACATCAGAACAATAAAAAAGGGAATAAGTGGTGTAGGTAAAAAACTTTCTAATGGAGAGGAAGGCAAGGTGATACCAAGTAATAATAGGCTGGTTCAAACCTAGGAACATAGGGTAAGTTTCAAGGTAAAAAAAAAAGAAAGAAAGAAAGTTAACAAACCTACTCATCAAAATAAAGAAGAAAAACATAAAGTCTCAATAAAAACAAAAGAAATCCACAAACAAAAGGAGCTCAGCACAGGAGAGTAAGAGGAACAAAGAAAACGTCAGCACCACAAATAAAGCACTACGAAATGACAGCAATAAACTCACACCTATCAATAGATACACTGAATGTAAATGGCCTAAACGCACCCATAAAGAGATACAGAGTGAGAGAATGGATTAAAAAAACAGGATCCATCAGTATGCTGACCTACAAGAGACACACCGTAAAAACAAACACGTAAATTTATTAAAAATCAAAGGATGGAAAAAAACATATCAAGCGAATAACTTCCAAAAAAAGCAGAAGTGGCAACACTAATCTCAGATAAAATAGACTTTAAAACAAAATCCACCATAAAAGACAAAGAAGGGCACTATATAACGATTACAGGAATGATCCATCATGAAGACTTACCCATAATAAACATCTACGCACCCAATGGCTGGGCTCCAAAATGCATAAAACAAACTCTAACAGCAGTGAAAAGAGATTGAGAGTTCCACAATAAATAATAGAAGGAGACTTCAACACACCACACTCAGTAAAGGACAGAGCATCTAGAAAGAAACTCAACAAAGATACAGAACAGCTAAAGAGCACAACTTGACCTCATAGACTTATATAGAACACTCCACCCAAAAGCTGCAAAGTATACATTCGTTTTCAATGCTCATGGAATGTTCTCCAGAATAGACCACATCTTAGGTCACAGAGCATCCTTCAACAAAATCCAAAACGTTGATATGATATGAAGTATCTTCTCTGACCACAAGGCCATCAAAGTAGAAATTAACAACAGGAAGAGTGACAAAAAAAATCAATTACATGGAAACTGAATAACACCCTGCTTAAAAACCACTGGGTAAGAGAAGAAATCAGAGATGGAATAAAAAATTCCTAGAATCAAACAAGAATGAAAACACATCATACCAAAACCTTTGGGACACAGCAAAGGAAGTCCTCAGAGATCAATTTATAGCAATAGATGTACACATCAAAAAGAAGAAAGGGACAAAATCAAAACATTGGCTACACAACCAGAACAAATAGAAATAGAACAGCAAAAGAAGTCCACAGCCACCAGAAGAGAGGAAATAATAAATTTCAGAGCAGAAATAAATGAAATAGAGAATAGAAAATCAATAGAAAGAATCAACAAAACCAAAAGTTGCTTCTCTGAAAGGATCAACAAAATCAACAAACCACTGGCCAAACTGACAAAACAAAAACAGGAGACGATGCAAATAACCCAAATAAGAAATGAAATGAGGGACATTACAAAAGACCCAACCGAAATAAAATGGATCATAACAAAGTATTATGAAAACTATACTCCAACAAATTTGAAAACCTAGAGGAAATGGACAAATTTCTAGAGACACACTACCTACCCAAAATAAGACAAAATGATGTGGAAAAATTGAACAGACCCATAACAAAAGAGATTGAAAAGGAAATAAAAAACTACCAATAAAAAAAAACCCTGGCCCAGATGGCTTCACTAGAGAATTCTACCAAACGTTCAGAGAAGAGCTTACACCAGTACTATTCAAACTATTTCACAACACTGAAAAGGAAGCAATACTTCCGAATTCACTCTATGAAGCCAGCATAACCCTGATACTGAAACTGGGCAAAGACACCACAAAAAATGAAAATTACAGACCAATATGTCTCATGAATATAGATGCAAAAATTCTAGCCAATAGAATTCAGCATCATATCAAAAAAAATAATACACCATGATCAAGTAGGATTCATACCAGGTATGCAAGGATGGTTCAACATCAGAAAATCAACATAATCCACCACATAAATAAAAGGAAAGAAAAGAATCAAAAGATCATCTCAATTGACACAGAAAAGACATCTGACAAAGCCCAACACCCATTCCTGATAAAAACTGTTGATATAATAGGCATAGAAGGGAAATTTCTCAACATAATAAAGGGCGTCTATGCAAAACCAATGGCATACATTGTTCTTAATGGAGAGAGGCTGAAAACATTCCCCTTGAGAACAGGAACAAGACAAGGATGTCCTTTATCACCACTCCTATTTAACATTGTGTTGGAAGTCCTAGCTAGAGCAATAAGACAGGAAACAGAAATAAAGGACATCCAAATCGGTAATGAAGAAATTAAACTGTCCCTATTTGAGGATGACATGATACTATACATAGAAAACCCAAAAGACTCCAGAAGAAAACCCCCGGAACTACTAGAAAGATTCAGCAGAGTAGCAGGATACAAGATAAACATACAAAAATCAGTTGGATTCCTATACACCAATAAAGAAAGCAATGAAAAGGAAATTGGGAAAACAATACCATTTAGGATAGCCCCTAAAAAATTAAAATACTTGGGAAGAAATCTAACCAGAGATGTAAAAGATCTATACAAAAAAGAAAAAACTACAAAACGCTACTGCAAGAAACCAAAAGAGATCAACATAAATGGAAAAACAGACCACGCTCATTGATATGTAGACTCTACATTGTGAAAACGACAATTCTACCCAAAGCAATTGACAAACACAGTGCAATACCGATCCAAATACCAACAACATTTTTAAAGAGATGGGAAAACATATCATTAAGTTTATATGGAAAGGGAAGAGGCCTGGATAAGTAAAGCACTACTGAAGAATAAAGTAGGAGGGCTGGCACTACCTGACCTCAGAACCTACTATATAGCTACAGTATTCAAAACAGCCTGGTACTGGTACAATGACAGATACCTTGACCAATGGAACAGAATTGAGAACCCAGATGAAAATCCATCCACCTATGGTCACCTGAGGGCTGTGGGGAACATGGTCTCAGGGAATATCAGGCTCAATTGGCATAATGTAGTTTATAAAGAATATGTTCTACATTCTATGTTGGTGAGTAGCATCTGGGGTCTTAAAAGTCTGCGAGTGGCCATCTAAGATACTCTGCTGGTCTCATCCCTTCAGGAGCAAGGAAAAATGAAGGAAACTAAAGATAGAAGGGAAAGATTAGTCCAAAGGACTATATGGACCACATCGACCATGGCCTCCACCAGACTGAGTCCAGTACAACTAGATGGTGCCTGGCTACCACCGCTGACTGTTCTGACAGGGCTCACAATAGAGGGTGCCGGACAGAGCTGGAGAAAAATGCAGAACAAAATTCTAACTCAAAAAGAAAGGCCGGTCTTGATGCCCTGACGGAGACTGGAGAAACCCTGAGAGTGTGGCCCCCAGACACCCTTTCAGCTCAGTAATGAGGTCACTCATGAGGTTCACTATTCAGCCAAAGATTGAACAGACTCATGGAACAAAAGAAGACTAAAGGGGCACACCAGACCTGGGGCAGGGACTAGAAGACAGGAGGGAACAGGAAAGCTGGTAATAGGGAACCCAGGGTTGAGAAGGGAGAGTGTTGACGTGTTGCGGGGTTCTTAACCAATGTCATGGAAAATGTGTGTACTGTATGATGAGAAACTAGTTTGTTCTGTAAACCTTCATCTAAAGTACAATAAAAAGAAAAAAAACTCCCTACAAGAAAAACTCTGACCCTGACAGCTTCACTGGAGAATTCTACTAAATATTCAGAGAATAGTTAACGCCAGTACTACTAAAGGTATTTTTAAGCATAGAAAAGAATGGAATTCTCCCGAACTCATTCTATGAAGCCAGCATAGTCCTGATACAAAAGCCAGGTAAAGACACCACAAAAAAACAAAATCACAGACCAATATCCCTCATGAACATAGATGCAAAAATCCTCAACAAAATCCTAGCCAATAGAATTCAAAAATATATCAAAAAAAAAAAATTCACCATAACCAAGTGGGGTTCATACCAGGGATGGTTCAACATTACAAAAACAATTAATGCAATCCATCACTTAAATGAAACAAAAGACAAGAACCACAGGATCTTATCAATTGGTACAGAAAAGACATTTGACAAAGTCCAACACCCATTCATGATAAAAAACTCTCAGCAAAATACAAATAGAAGGGAAATTCCTCAACATAATAAAGGGCATTCTTACAAAGCCAACAGCCAGCATCATCCTAAATGGAGAGAGTCTGAAAGCATTCCCCTTGATAACACGAACCAGACAAGGATGCCCTTTATCACCACTCTTATTCAACACTGTACTGGATGTCCTAGCCAGAGCAATAAGGCACGAAAAAGAAATAAAGTGCATCCAAATTGGCAAGGAAGAAGTAAAAATATCCCTATTTGCAGATGATATGATCTTATATACAGAAAATGACAAGAATCCACAAGAAAACTATTCAAACTAATAGAAGATTTCAGCAAAGTATCAGGAGATAAGATAAACAAACAAAACTTGGTTGGATTCCTCCAGACCAAAAACAGAACATCAAAGAGGAAATCACCAAACCAATGCCATTTACAATAGTCCCCAAGAAGATAAAATACTTAGGAATAAACCTAACCAGAGGTGTAAAAGACCTATACAAAAAACCTACAAGACACTACTGCAAGAAAACAAAAAGAAGTACATAAATGGAAAAACATGCCATGCTCATAGATAGGAAGACTGCGCACTGTGAAAATGTCAATTCTACCCAAAGTGATCTACAGATAAAATGCAAGCCCAATCCAAACTCCAACAGCATTTTTTAATGAGAGGGGGAAACAAATCACAAACTTCATACGGAAAGGGAAGAGGCCCCAGATAAGTAAAACATTACTGAAGAGGAAGAACGATGTAGGAGGCCTCACACTACCTGATTTTAGAATCTATTATACCACCATGGTAATCAAAACAGCCTGGTACTGGTAGAACAACAGATACATAGACCAATGGAACATAACTCAGAACTCAGATGTTAAGTTCATCCACTTATGAGCAGCTGATATTTGACAAAGGCCCAAAGTCCATTAAATGGAGAAAAGACAGTCTCTTTAACAAATGGTGCTGTCATAACTAAATACCCATATTCAAAAAAAAGTGAAACAAGACCCATACCTTACACCATGTACTAAAATTAACTCAAAATGGATCAAAAACATAAATATAAAACCTAACAAGACCAAGATCATCGAAGAAAAAATTGGGGCAATGCTAAGAGCCCTAATACATGGCATAAACAGATTACAAACCATAACTAACGAGGCACAAACACCAGAAGAGAAACTAGATAACTGGTAGCTCCTAAAAATCAAACACTTATGCTCATCCAAAAACTTCACCAAAAGAGTAAAAAGACAACCTACAGACTGGGAAAATATTTTTGGTTACGACAAACCCGATCAGAGTCTAATCTCTAAAATCTACGAGATACTGCAAAACCTCAACAACAAAAAGACAAATAGCCCAATTAAAAAATGGGCAAAGGATATGATCAGACCCTGCACCAAAGAAGACATTCGGAAGGCTAACAGATACATGAGGAAATGCTCGTGATCGTTAGACATTAAAGAAATGCAAATCAAAACTACAATGAGATACCATCTCACCCGAACAAGGCTGGCACTAATTAAAAAACACAAAGTAATAAATTTTGGAGAGGTTGTAGATAGACTGGAAGACTTATGCACTGCTGGCGGGAATGTAAAATGGTACAATCACTTTGGAAATCGACTTGGTGCTTCCTTAAAAAGCTAGAAATAGAAGTACCATACCATCCAGCAATCCCACTCCTAGAAATATATCAAGAGAAATAACCACCATCACACGAATTGATATAGGCACACCCATGTTCATTGCAGCACTGTTCACAAATAGCAAAAAGATGGAAACAACCTAGGTGCACATCGACAGAGGAATGGATAAACAATTTATGGTACATACACACAATGAAATACTAAGCAATGATACAGAAAATGATGAATCTGCAAAACATCTCACAACATGGATGAATCTGGAGGGCATTATGCTGAGTGAAACTAGTCAGTTGCAAAAGGACAAATATTGTATGAGACCACTGATATAAGAACTCAAGAAAAGGTTTAAACACAGAAGGAAACTTTCTTTGATGATTAAGAGGGTGGGGAGGGAGGAAGGGGAATTCACTAACTAGATAGTAGACAAGAATCATCTTAGGTGAAGGGAAGAACAAACACACAGTACAGGGGAAGTCAGTACAACCTGACCAAAGCAAAAGCTAAGAAGTTTCCTGAACACAACTAAACACTTTCAGGGACAGAGTAGCTGGGGCTGGAGCCTGGGAACCATGGTTTCAGGGGATATCTAGGTCAATTGGCATAACAAAGCTTATTAAGAAAATTCTTATGGATCCCTCTTTGGTGAGTGGCCTCTGGGGTCTTAAAAGCTTGTGAGCGGCCATCTAAGATGCATCAGTTGGTACTAACCCACTTGGAGCAAAGGAGAAAGAAGAACACCAAAGACACAAGGGAAATATGAGCCCAAGGGACTAAAGGGCCACATAAACCAGAGACTCCATCAGCCTGAGACCAGAAGAACTAGATGGTGCCTCACTACCATCAATGACCCACCTGACAGGGAACACAACAGAGTCCCTGAGAGAGCAGGAGAAAAGGGAGGAGCAGAACTCAAATTCACAAGAAAAGACCAGACTTAATGGTCTGACTGAGCCTGGAGGAACCCCCACAGCCATGGCCCCTGGACTCTCAATTAATCCAGAACTAAAACCATTCCTGAAGCCCACTCTTCAGACAAAGATTAGACTGGACTATATACATAAAATAATACTCGTGAAGATCGTGCTTCTTAATTCAGTCAGATACATGAAACCAAATAGGCGGCTCCTGTCAGGAGGCAGGATGAAAAGACAGGAAGGAGCAGGAATGGACACAGAAGTGATTGAATGGTTAAATGGACATAGGAAACGCGGGGTGGAAAGGAGGAGTGTGCTGTCACATTATAGGAATTGCAACTAGGGTCATATAACAACATGTATATAAATTTTTGTATGAGAAATTAACTTGAGCTGTAAACTTTCACCTAAAGCACAATAAAAAAGAGAGACTGATTCAAGATACAACCTGATGTTGTAGATGAGTCCTGCCTCATTTACATAACTGCCTCTAATCCTGTCTCATTAACATCATAGAGGTAGGATTTACAACGTGTAGGAAAATCACATCACAAATTAATGGACAATCACACAATACTGAGAATCATGGCCTAGCCAAGTTGGCAGGCATTAACACCACTCCACCAGTAAGCCTTGGCCTGAAGGTGCTCAGCTCTCTTCCCCCGTGGGCTGGCACAACCACTGTAGCTGCCTCTCTCGGTGGACTGGGAAGAACACTGTGCCAATCTTCTGGTTCTGCTACCACTGTTTCTCTGCCACCTCTTCTCCTCATCTCCAGTGTTACTGTTCTCTCTCTGCCTCCTGGGTCTGGGAGGTTCTCAGTGCAGGGACTGCAGGTTCAAAGGACCCAATCTGCTCCTGGCTCTTCTTGATGGGCGTGAGGTCCCCTTCTCAACTTCTGGGATTGGCTCCCTTTAAACCTAGTGGGATGGTAATACTGACCAACCCCCTTGTTAGGGCCCCATACACCTTATTTACATGGTCCCACGCCCTACAAGTGTTCCATGCACCTTATTTGCATTATTAGCAGGCTGTCCAATCCCCTTGGTGGGTCAGAAGCACCTTATTTGCATAGTACCACCCAATCATTTTGTGGGAGTAGCAAGACCATGTATGGCTAGCAGGGCATATTAAGCAATTCACTGTGCCAAAAAAGTGTTTGATGAACTGAACTGAATCCTTGCTGGTTGTTCCTAAAGGGTGAGTTCTAGGTCCTTTCTCTGGGTTCTGTCACCCAGAACAGACACAGGGCTCTTTATCCAGCAGCTCCTCCTTCAATTGATCAACTCATGCTCCCTGTTCAGGGTAAAAAGTGCAGTGCAGTGCAGTGGAATCTTAGCAGTGGAGGAAACCTGGTGGGATAAGGAAAGGTGGGTATGAAAAGTGAGGGATGAGAGAAAAGAGAGAAGGCAGGACTCGCTCCTTTACACAGAGGAATCCCCCTCCTGTTGTGGGCCATGGATAAATGATACCTTTAACTGCCATGTAATGGAGTCTTACGGGTAACTGGGGTCTAGCCTGGTCTCTCATTCTGGGACATACTTGTCCATTTCAGCCCTGAGTCCTAGCACTTCCCTTATGTGAGTCTAGTCTTCTTCACTCTTTGCCATCTGTTATGGGTTGAATTATGTCCTCAGAAAAAACATGTTGAATTACCTGTGAACATGAATTTCTTTAAAAATAGGCTCTTTGAAGATGTTATCAGTTGAGTTAACATAATGTCATACTAGAGTAAGGTGGGTCTTAATACAATATAACTGGTGTCCTTAAAAGAAGAGACACAGAAAGAAACAAAGAGGGAAGATAGCCATGTGAAGATAGAGGCAGAGATTTGGAGTTATGCTGCCAAAAGCCAATGGGCACCAAGGATCACCTCTGTCACCAGAAGCTAGGAGAGAGGCATGGAACAGATTCTCCCTCAGAATCCCCAGAAGGAATCAACACTACTGATACCCTGATTTCAGACTCAGCTTCCAGAACTGTGAGGCAATAAATTTCCGTTCTTATAAACCAAAAGAGAGAGAGAGAGATGAAGAGTGAGAGCGATGCAACCCACTGGTGCTGACTTTGCAGGGGGCCACACATCAGGGAATGTAGGCAGTCTCTGGAAGCTGAGAAATGCTCCAAGTCAAAAACTAGTAAGGAAGTGGGACCTTAGTCTTACAACATGAAACCTACATTTGCCAACAACCTGAATGAGCTTGGAAAAGGGTTCTCTGAAAGAGCCTCCAGAAGAGAATGCAGCTCTGCCAGCACCTTGCTTTCAGCCAGGTGAGACTTGTGTTGGATTTCCAATCTTCAGAATCGTGACATAATAAGTGGATGTTGTTTTAAGCCACTAAATTAGTGGCAGTTTGTTATGGATGCAACAGAAAATTAATACACAGTTCATGGAGCATCAGGTACTGGAAATAAGGCCCAGGACTTTCCCAAGTTGGGAAGTTGGACAGAAGACAGACAGACACATACACACACACCATGAAGGTCAACAAGAAATAGATCCACCAACACAAGACTGTGTTGATTATAACAAATTATGGATAACATTGCAGAGAATGGGAATTCTGGAATACTTAATTGTGCTTATGAAGAATATGTACATAGATCAAGAGGCAGTCGTTCAAACAGAACAAGGGATACTGCATGGTTGAAAATCAGGAGAGGTGTGCGTCAGGGTTGCATCCTTTCACCATACCTCTTCAATCTGTATGCTGAGCAAATAACCAAAGAAGCTGGACTATATGAAGAAGAACGGGGCATCAGGATTGGAGGAAGACTCACTAACAACCTGTGTTATGCAGATTACATAACCTTGCTTGCTGGAAGTGAAGAGGACTTGAAGCACTTACTGTTGAAGATCAAAGACCACAGCCTTCAGTATGGATTTCACCTCAACATAAGAACACAAGAATCCTCACAACTGGACCAATAAGCAACATCATGATAAACAGAGAAAAGACTGAAAGTGTCAAGGATTCAGTTTGCTTGGATCCACAATCAACACCCACGGAAGGAGCAGTCAAGAAATCAAAAGACGAATTGCATTGGGAAAATCGGCTGCAAAAGACCTCTTTAAAGTGTTGAAAAGCAAAGATGTCATCTTGAGGACTAAGGTGCCCTGACCCAAGCCATGGTGTTTTCAATCAACAGCCTCCTATGCATGTGAAAGCTGGACCAATAAGGAAGACCAAAGAAGAATTGACACCTTTAAATTGTGCTGTTGGAGAAGAATAGTGAATACACCGTGGACTGCCAAGAGAATGAACAAATATGTCTTCGAAGACGTACAACCAGAATGCTCCTTAGAATCAAGGATGGCGAGACTACATCTTACATACTTTGGACATATTATTAGGAAGGGTCAGTCCCTGGAGAAGGACATCATGCCTGGTAAAGTAGAGGGTCAGCGAAAAAGAGGAAGACCTTCAATGAGATGGACTGACACAGTGGCTGCAACAGTGGGCTCAACCATACAACAACTGTGACGATGGCTCAGGACAGGGTAGTGTTTCGTTCTGTTTTGCATAGGGTCGCTATGACTCAGAACCGACTCGACAGCACCTAACAACAATAACACAAGAGACTGCAGTAAAAATTGCCTCTCTGGAAACTTGGAGTTGAGTCAGGGGTCTAAAAAGAAATCTGCCCCAAGAAATCATATTGACATTTGAAGCCCCTATGTAGATTTACAACCCAAAGCCACAATATGTTAATGGTCTGAAAATTTTAAGACAAGAATTTAGAGGTTTTTTTTCCTTTCCTTGAGCAAATATTATTAAAATTTAAGGCTATCAATTACATTCTGAAAGAACTAATTTAAACAAGATGAAAATTTTATAAGAAATCAAGATTACAGTACCGTAAGTTTAATTCTTGTTGTTGTTGTTGTTAGGTGCCACAGAGCCAGTTCCGATTCATAGCAACCCTACCTACTACCTACCACAGATTAAAACAGTGCCCAGTCCAGCACCAGGCTCACAATCATTAAGCTTGAGCCCATTGTTGCAGCCACGGTGCCAGTCCATCTCACTGAAGGTCTTCCTCTTTTCCGCTGACACTCTTATTATGGTTAGCAAAATATGTGGACCTTTGGGGAACCACATTACTTTAAATTCTATGATATTATTATTAAGTGTGATATTTATTTTTTTACTATAATAACATATCTCTAAGTATTGCTTCTTTTTTACAAGAAAATTTTATTTATTTATTTTATTGTGCTTTAGATGAAGATTTACAGAACTAATTTCTCATCAGTTACTACACATATTGTTTCACTGCATTGGTTAACAACCCCACAACCTGTCAACACTCTCCCTTCTTGACCCTTGGTTCCCCATTACCAGCTTTCCTGTCCCCTCCTGCCTTCTAGTCCTTCCCCTGGGCTGCTCGGCCCCTTTAGTCTCCTTTTGTTTTATGGCTAATCTTTGCCTGAAGGGTGAACCTCGGGAGTGACTTCACTACTGAGCGGAAAGGGTGTACGGGGGCCATACTGTCAGGTTTTTCCAGTTTCTGTTAGGCCAGTAAGTCTGGTCTTTTTTTGTGAGTTAGAATTTTGTCCTACATTTTCTTCCAGCTCTGTCCAGGATCCTCTATTGTGATACCTGGCAGAGCACTCAGTGGTGGTAGCCGAGCACCATCTAGTTGTACCAGACTCAGTCTGGTGGCGAACATGGTAGATGTGGTCCATTAGTCCTTTGGACTAATCTTTCCTTTGTATCTTTAGTTTTCTTCGTTCTTCTTCCCTCCCAAAGCGGTGAGCCAGTGGAGCATCTTAGATGGCCGCTCACAGACTCTTAAGACTCCAGACGCTACTCAACAAAGTAGAATGTAGAACACTTTCTTTATAAACTGTATTATGTTAATTGAGCTAGATGTTCCCTGAGACCATGGTCCCCACAGCCCTCAGCCCAGCAGTTTGGTCCCTCAGGGAGTTTGGATGTGTCTGTGGAGCTTCCATGACCTTGCCTTGTACAAATTCTGCTGGCTTCTGCAGTATTGTGTACTGTCTTAGCCTTCACCAAAGTTACCACTTATCTATTGTCTATTAAGTGTTTTTCCATTCCCACTCCTCCCTTCTCTCATAACCATCAAAGATTGTTTCTTTTTGTATGTAAACCTTTTCATGAGTTTTTACAGTAGTGGTCTCATACAATATTTGTCCTTTTGTGATTGACTGATTTCACTCAGCATAATGCCCTCCAGATTCATCCGTTAGGAGATGCTTCACAGATTCATCATTGATCTTTATCGTTGTTTAATACTCCATTGTGTGTATGTACCACAGTTTGTTTATCCATTCATCTGTTTGTGGGCATCTAGGTTTTTTCCATCTTTTTGCTATTGTGAGCGATGCTGCAATGAACATGAGTATGCATATGTCTATTCGTGTGACGACTCATTATCTAGGATACATTCCTGGGAGCGGGGTTGCTGGATCATACGGTATTTCTGTTTCTAGCTTTCTAAGGAAGCGCCACATTGCTTTCCATAATGGCTGTATCATTTTCCATTCCCACCAGCAGTGAGTGCGTAGAGTTCCAATCTCCCTGCAGCCTCTCCAACATTTGTTATTTCCTGTTTTTTTTTTATTAGTGCCCGTAATGCAGGGGGCGGGGGGGGAGATGGTATCTCATTGTGGTTTTGATTTGCATCTTTCTAAAGGCTAGTAATGGCGAGCATTTCCTCCTGTGCCTGTTGGCCGCTTGAATGTCTTCTTTGATGAAGTGTCTGTTAATTTCTTTCGTCCATTTCATTTTTGAATTGGATTATTTGTCTTTTTGTTGTAGAGGTGTTGGATATTTCTGTAGATTTTAGAGATTAGACCTTTGTCTGATTTGTAATAGCCAAAAAATTTTTCACAGTTTGTAGGTTCTCTTTTTTGTCCTTTGGGGAAGTTCTTTGATGAGCATAAGTGTTTAGTTCTAGAACATTCCAGTTATCTAGCTTGCCTTCTGGAGTTTCTGTGTTGTTGGTTCTGGTTTGTGTCCTGTTAATGCCATGTATTAGGGCCTCTAGTGTTCTTCCTATTTTTTCTTCTATGAATTTCATAGTTTTTTGGCTTTATATTTAGGTCTTTCATCCATTTTGATTTAGTTTTTGCATATGGTGTGAGGTATGGGCCCTGTTTCATTTTTTTACAAATGGACATCCAGTTTTGCCACCATTATGTGTTAAAAAGACTGTTTTCCCCATTTGATGGACTTTGGGGACTTGTCAAAGATCAGGTGACTATAGGTGGATGGATTTACATCTGGGTTCTCAATTCTGTTCCATTGCTCAATGTCTGTCGTTGTACCAATACCAGGCTATTTTGACTACCGTAGCTGTATAGTAATTTCTGAGGTCAGGTAGTGCAAGCCCTCATACTTTATTCTTCTTCAATAGTGCTTTACTTATCCGGGGTCTTTTCCCTTTCCATATAAAGGTAATGATAAGTTTTTCCATCTCTGTAAAGAATGTTGTTGGTATTTGGATCGGGATTGCATTGTGTTTATAAATTGCTTTGGGTGGAATTGTCATTCTCACAATGTTGAGTCTACCTATCAATAAGCATGGTATGTTTTTCCATTTATGTAGATTTCTTTTGCTTTCTTGCAGTAGTGTTTTGTAGTTTTCTTTGTATATGCTTTATATGCCTGCTTAGATTTATTCCCCAGTATTTTCTATTAGTTTTTTAATTTTTACTGTGCTTTAAGTGAAAGTTTACAAATCAAGTCAATCTCTCTGACAAAAATTTATATACACCTTGCTATACACTCCTAGTTGCTCTCCCCTAATGAGACAGCACACTCCTTCTCTCAGCCCTCTATTTTCATGTCCGTTCAGCCAGCATCTGACCCCTCTGCCTTCTCATCTCCCCTCCAGACAGGAGCCACCCACATAGTCTCATGTGTCTACTAGATCCAAGAAGTGCAATCCTCACCAGTATCATTTTTTATCCTATAGTCCAGTCCAATCCCTGCCTGAAGAGTTGGCTTCAGTCAGATACATGAAGTGGTTCCAGTCTTGGGCTAACAGAAGGTCTGGGACTACGACCTCCAGGGTCCTTCTAGTCTCAGTCAGACCATTAAGTCTGATCTTATTATGAGAATTTGAGGTCTGCATCCCACTGCTCTCCTACTAGCTCAGGGGTTCTCTGTTCGAAGCATTCAGTTTATTCAGGAAACTTCTTTGCTTTCGGGTTAGTCCAGTTGTGCTGACCGCTCCTGTATTGTGTGCTGTCTTTTCCTTCACCTAAAATAGTTCTTGTCTACTATCTAATTAGTGAATACCCCTCTCCCTCCCTTCGCACTCTTATTTCTCTAGGAGCTGCTTCATGGATTCATCATTGACCGATGCTGCAATGAACGAGTGTGCATATGTCTCTTCGTGTGATGAGTCTCATTTCTCTAGGATATATTCCAAGGAGTGGGATTGCAGGATCATACAGTAGTTCTATTTCTAGTTTTTTCAGGAAGTGCCAAATCGATTTCCAAAGTGGTTGTACCAGTTTACATTCCTACCAGCAGTGTATAAGTATTCCAATCTCTCTACAACGTAACATTTATTATTTTGTGTTTTTTGAATTAATGCCAGCCTTGTTGGAGTGAAATGGAATCTCATTGTAGTTTTGATTTGCATTTCTCTAATGACTAATGATCGTGAACATCTGTTAGCTACCTGAATGTCTTTAGTGAAGTGCCTGTACATATCCTTTGCCCATTTTTTAGTTGGGTTATTTATCTTTTTGCAGTTGAGTTTTTGCAGTATCATGTAGATTTTAGAGATCAGACGCTGATAGAATATGTCATAGGTAAAAACTTTTTCCCAATCTGTAGGTGATCTTTTTACTCTTTTGCTGAAGTCTTTAGATGAGCAGAGATGTTTGATTTTTAGAAGCTCCCAGTTATCGAGTTTCTTTTCTGGTATTAGTAACGTTTTGTATACTGTTTATGCCATGTATTAGGGCTCCTAGTGTTGTCCTTATTTTTCTTCCATGATCTTTATCATTTTAGATTTTATATTTGAGTCTTTGATCCATTTTGAGTTAGTTTTTGTGCATGGTGTGAGGTATGGGTCTTATGTCATTTTTTTCTGCAGATGAATATCCGGTTATGCCAGCACCATTTGTTAGAGACTATCTTTTACCCTTTTAGCTGATTTTGGGCCTTTGTCAAATATCAGCTGCTCATATTTGGATAGATTTATGCCCGGATTCTCAATTCTGTTCCATCGCTCTATGTATCTGTTGGTGTACCAGTACCAGGCTGTTTTGACTACTGTGGAATTTTCCTTCTGTTCCTATTTTGCTGAGAGTTTTTATCATGAATGGGTGTTGAAGCTTGTCAAATGCCTTTTCTGCATCATTTATTTTTTATATCTTCCTGAGGTTTTCTTTTTTTTTTTTAATAGCAATATTTAATGCTTTAAAAGGAGGCAAATGATTCTTAGGTCAGGAGGACGGTTACCTCTGGTATAGTAGAGAGGGGGGTCTGAAAGAGGTGGGGCAGACAGGAGGCTTTCAAAGATGCTGGCAACATTCTACTTCCTAATCTGAGTGGTAGTTACCAGGACTTCAACACAGCACAACCCCAGGGGCACCTTTCACACTGTAGTCGTGCATCCTGGAATCATGCAGGTGGAGTTCACATGGCCATCCCTGGCAGCCCCAATGTACTTGGCAGATGGGGAGTTTGTCTCCCCATGAAAGGAACTGGATAAGAAGAAAACATGGACGAGAAGAGGAGGAAAGTCTGGATGTGGAGACTGAGGATAGATGTTCCTGAACCTATCCAAGCTCAGATGGGGGTCAGTGACAGCAAGGGCTGGAAACCATGGTGGTTACTCCACCATGGCGCCTCTCATACAGCCATTGTCATCATGGATGTGAGGCCACGCTAGTGTGCTCTTGTCCTCCGGCTTGCTCACTCACACTCCTCAAGGCCTAGCTGCAGTCTGAGGAGGGAGATGATCCTTTCTGCCTGCAGTGTTCAAGGTCATATTTGGAAATCAAAATTTCAGAGACTTAGCTCCACCACCGCTGCATCAAGGGCAGGTGTACATTTCACCAAATCTCTGGGGCTGCCTCCGAGCTGAGTAGCAGCTGAGATTTCATTCTCCCCCCGTTTGGGAGTTCTCTGTGGGTGCCCTAACAGGTTGCTGCAAATTTTGTGGCTGACAACCAGGCCCAATTGATTATCTTACAGTTCTGTAGGTCTGAAGGCCAACATGGGTGCCACTAGGCTAAAATCAAGGTGTCTCCAGGGCTGTGTTCCTTCCTGGAGGCCGTAGGGGAGAATTCACTTCCTTCCCTTTTCCAGCTTCTAGAAGCGACCTGCATTCCTCAGGTCCAGGCTCCCTTCCTCCCTATTTCAAGCCAGCCATGGCAGGTTGAACCCTTCTCACATCCCATCACTCCAATGTACCCTTCAGCCTCCTTCCATTTTTAAGGACCCTTGTGACTACACTGATACAGTCCCAGGATGGCGCAAACGGTTAAGCTCAGTTACTAACTGAAAGGTTAGCAGTTGAAACCCACCCAGAGGCGTTTCAGAAGAAAGGCCTGGCGATCTGTTTCCAAAAGGTCACAGCCATGAAAATCCTGTG
Organism: Loxodonta africana; assembly: GCF_030014295.1. Classification (NCBI taxonomy): domain Eukaryota; kingdom Metazoa; phylum Chordata; class Mammalia; order Proboscidea; family Elephantidae; genus Loxodonta; species Loxodonta africana. Next base: position 81,182,207 of record NC_087369.1, on the reverse strand, counting down.
GAGCACAGTCTGACTCTGAAACACGTGGGGTGACCGTGAGTCAAAATTAACTCAATAATAGCAACTGGTTAGCTGGTTTATGAATACCTTGAGCACACAGGGATCATCCAGGATAATCTCCCTAGTTTAAGGTCGGCTGATCAGGAGCTGTAATTCCCTCTGCAAACTTAATCCCCCTTTGCCATGTAGCCTAACATACTCACAGATTCCGGGAATTAGGATGGGGCCAATTTGGGGGAACATTGTTCAGCCTACCACTCTCAGCTCCTTCTCCTCCTACCTCTCTTGGCTGTGCCATTCCCTCTGAAGTGTCCAGAGAGGGCACTTGGCCAGTCATGATGGTGGGTAGGGGGCAGGTATTAGAACGAGGTGGGATAGGGCCTAGGGGTCTCCCAGGTCAGCTGCCACTTCCTCTTTGGCTGCAGAGAAGGCTTGAGGGGACAGGCAAAGAGGAGGCCACGGAATTTGGGGATGGGTCTGGCCTGCTCCTTTCCACTGGGGACCAGATGTGTTCCTTTAAACTAAGCCTCGGTCTCAGCCACTTAATTCGTCTCAGAACTGGCAAGCTCGGCACCAAGCCACGGCCTGTGATGCACATGTTATTGCGCAGTACTAGGTCTGCCTATTTCATAGAGAGGTTCTGTGCTCAGAAGAGGAAAGCAGGGCTGGCAAACTGAGTCACTGAGGGCAGTGCTCATGTCCTCCCACTTCTCCTTTCAAAATGCTTCTCTCCTTCCACACTCTGGGGACCAGTGGCCCCGTGTCTCCTGGGGCAGGGGCCCGATTCTGGACTTCTTCCCCCGAGATGTCTCAGTTGGCAGAAACCCCAGTTGGAAAGTGTCTGCCAAACCGATCACTCAGACATCAGTCTGCTGTGTTGTGCCTCCAAGAAATAATCATTTGAGACAGGGTCAAAGAATTAAACTGAGAGATCAAGCCCATCTTCTCAAGTGAGGGGCTTGCACTGGGTGGGATAAGTCTGTGCTCAATTCCTTCCTGGCTCTAGGGTCTGTGACTCTCCTATCACATGCTTGATGGTCCTTCTACCACAACGCATACCATGGGGCCCGGAAGGAAGACAGAGTGAGAGAACAGAGGAAGTGTGGTACCAAGTCTGACCAACTTTCCAAGGGCCACCACTCTTTACTTTCCCTTCTCTCTGCCCCCATCCTTCCCAGGTCTCCCTGAGGTCATGTGTGGCTGCCTCCTACTTGACCTCCATGCTTCAAAGATGAGTCCCTTCCCAGCTACTCCAAGGTGTCCACCCTTCACCTTCTGATCTCCCTGACAATGCAGAGTGTCTTTGAAGCGTCATACCCATCACAGAGTAGGATCAAGAGCCTAGGCCAGGAACTCCTACATTTCCAGGACCCGACACCCTGCCACTGGACTTGCTGACTCTCCTCCTCTATCCTCCACCTATGTTTTAGTAACTTGACAACACCTCTTGGGAAAAGTAGATGCCACCCCTGCTTTTGCTCATTTCCATCCTTTATGGATTCCTGACCACCACCTCCACTCCCTTTACTCTCTAAATCATGTGTCTCTCCCTCTAGGGAGATTTTTTCATGATTACTTTACTTACACGCACCCATGAACACCCCTTGAATTTTACAACTTCATTTATCTGTGTTCCCTGTACCCTGCTTTTTCCTCCACAGGCACTGTAGATGTGACTTCTACCTCCATCCACTACTGAAACCAAAGAGGGGGAACGGGCAGGATTTGGTGACCAGGTTTCAAAGGTGAGGGCTCAAGAGGAAATGAGAATGACGCTCAGCTTTTCCCTGTGATGGTGGCACCAGTGAGACATAATGAATCCACAAAGAGGACTGGGCCCAGGAAGGGGGAAGGTGGGCTCAGTTGATGCTGTTTCATACCTGTTGAAATGACCGTGGAGGACAGGCCAAGGGACGTACAGCTGCGGGAGAGAACGAGGATGCTCAGGACAGCAAAGAAGGGCTGAGAAGGGGAAACCAGGATGGTGATGTAAACGAGAAGAGGGAAGAGGAACCTCAGCTCTGAATGCGGTAACTGGTTCCGGCTGAAGGGGAGGGGGAATAGTGGTGAAGATCCGGAACTGTGGAAACTAAAAAGAAGATCAAGGGACAGCATGCATAGTGCCTGTAGGGGAAATGCTAATGTGGCAGGGCAGAGCCATGGTGGTGCCTAGACCCAAGCTAGGTCACTCTGGCTGGTAAGGCTGGCTGCAGGGCCCCTGCTCATAGGCTGCCCCAGGCTCCCCATAGAGAGCAGGCAGGCCACAGAATGCCAGACATATTTTGTTTTAAAACTGCTCTGAAATGGCGTCGTCCCCAGCCCCTTCCTTTCCTCCCCCGTTCCCCAACAGAGAGAGGGCAGACCACAGAATATGAGGGGTACTTTAATTTGAAACGTCTGTAAACTGGGATGGGGAGGGGCAAAAGCAGGAGTAGAGAGGAAGCCCCAGGAGGGGTAGGAACACAGGAGGGAACCAGCCGGGCCGCTGCTATTGGGCTCAAAAAAACACCAGCACCAGCTGCTTCTCTTGTACCAGGATGCTGAGTTCAACCTGCCAAACAGAGCAGAGTCAGGGAAGAGCCACAAAGCTAGGGCCAGCCCACAGCCCTCCTGAACAGGCAAGACTGTGAGAAGGGGTATGGTATGTGTTAACACTCACCTGAAAGAGTCTGGAACTTGTCAGAGAGGCTGCGCAGAGCCGCTGAAAAGGAGAAAGGCATAACCAGATACTGCGGACTTCAGGATATGGAAACCCATCCTTGTCCCTGTCGGGGAATGGCCTAACCCTGCAACCTGAAACCCCCCTTCAGCCCCTATCCAAACTTCGCCATATCCAGCCCTGGGACTGACTCACCCACTCAGCACCTGAATCCAATGTGGAAATGTTTTCTAAACGGGAACCCAAGGAACCAGAAGTTCTCAAACTCTGGAGTGTATCAGAAGCATTAAAATACAATCCAACCAACAAGCAGACAAAACGTACATTACCCTACCTAGGGGCAGGTAAAGAGGAAATAAATGAGGCCTCTCTAATTGGCCTACAAGGAGATCTCTGGGACTTGTTGGCAACGTGTACATGTAATCAGATGAGACTCAGATACCCTGGGGCCCTGCCCAGTCAGAGGCTGGTCATACCGATTTCATCTTTAAGGTCATCCACCTCTTTCTGTAGAACGACACACTAGCCCGGCAGATAGCAGACAGAGAGAAAATAATTAGTATATTCTTGCCTCCTCTCTCCTCCTCCTCCCCCTCTACTGCTGGCCTCTTGCGTCCCCCCACACCCCAAAGCCCAGTGGCTAGACTGGCATGGAATCCTCCATGGAAAGGAGGTGCCCTCCCCTCGCCTCTCCTCCCCCACCGTGGGGTGGGAAGAGGGAGGGGTAACACAGATCAGTTTAACCTGGATGCAGATCCCATCATCTAGTTTGGACCTGCTTTTTTAGCGGCAAGAAAGACGATTACCCGAGGGCAGCCCTGTTGTCCAGGTGGTGGTTGTTGCTGCCGCTGCTGCTGACTCTCCTCTCTTGGGGAATTGCCAGGTGGCCCCTGGTCACCTGAAAGAGAATCCAAAAGAGCCTAGGAGTGAGGTGCAAAGGACCCAGCAGGGTCTACAGTGAGGCAGCACCACCCTCTGCTGGCAAGAAGTTGTCCCTGCTCTGCCCAGCAGCTCCAACCTTCTCTCTGGGCCTCCCTTCCGCTTCCCCGTCTCGGGCCATCTGGGAATGCCGCCTCAAGGACTGTGGCTCACCCTCGGGGTGAGCAATGTGGCTGAACAGGACCTAATACAGAAGGCATCGTTCTGCCAAATGCCTGCTTCTGAAGTTGGAGTTGGGGGCGCTGGTACAAATCATCGCCACCACACAAACCCCATGCAAAGGACACTTTGGCTTAAGGCCAGCCCTGTCTGCATCCTGCTTCCTGTGTGAGAGCTGTCTAGGTAGGGAGAGAGGCCCAGGAGCAAGGCTGGGGCCCCACAAGTGACACGGCCGGAGTGCTCCCTCTGTGTCCCCTTCCCCCTCCACACATATCAACCCCACACACTCACCGGAGTGTGTAGGCTCCCTGGGCCTGACGGCTCCCTGGTTCACGGCCAGGAGCTGTGAGTTTCCTGGACCCTGGGGAACCCTGATGTTGGGTTCTCCACCGCTGCCATCGGCACGATGCACAGAGAGGCAAGATGGCCCTGGCCTGCTTGTTGGAAGCTGAAAGAAAACTTTCTCGCTGATTTGGGCGGTGTGTGGGGGGTGTGTGGGGTGGGCTGGGGTGAGGAAGGGAATAAACAGGGTGAGGAATCAAGAGGCTAATCTCCTTAGCACTTTCTTCCCCAGGCCAGGAGGAAGAGCTGAGCTAGGAAGAAAAGTGGGGCAACTAAGAAAGCCTGGGTCCCCCGCCAGGAAGGCTCAGGGGAACAGCTAGGAAGTGGCCATCAGGAAGCCAATGGGTCTAAACACTGAGGTGCAGCAGCCCAAACGTTAAGGGGGTGGCCGATGCAAATCAGCTGCCTGCCCTCCCTTCCTTGCCAGCCCCTCTCTGGGGAGGAGGCCCAAAGCCTGTGTGAAGCATTGAGAACAGTACCTGGCACGTATCAAGTGCCATCTTTATGTTTGCTCCTATGAAAATGAGCCGGATTTCGCATCTTGATGGCCTGGGCGCCCAGTGACAACCCCGGAGCAAAGGACAGAAGGAGCATGTGGGAAGACTTGTGTGCTGGGGATGTGGATGGGAGAGAGGTGGAGGGGCAGAGGGAGGGGAAGGAGAGAGGGGGAGGAGGGCCTACTCACCTGGCCCTTTGGGACTTGATCTCTTTTGGGGTCATTATCTTTTGCCACGGGATACAACTCCCTTGACCCGCTCGCCACAGCTTTCTTCCCAGCATTGGTGTGTTTGGGCTGCCTGGGTCCCAGAGGGACCGAGGAGTTCCTCTTGGATCTCCCAAGCAGTGGAATGCCACGGATTGGGGGGAAGGTGGATGTCTCAGGGGGGCCTCTGGAGACTCTCTGTCCCCATGAAGGCAAGGCCGGGGGCTTTCTCCCCAGGACAGATTTTGAAACACCACCTAGGGGTTTCTTTTCCTGGGCCACCTTCCTTCTAGGAGTGGCCTGGGGCAGGCCCCCAGCAGCAGCAGCACCGCCTGGGGAGCTGGGCCTGCCCCAGACCACACTTGGCATTTTCCTGAATGAAGAGACATCAGGCTGCATTTCTGTGGTTGAAGGGAACCCCCGTGGAGTGAGGGCAGGGAAGGAGCCTGGCACAGGAAGGAAGTTCTCCCTGACGTGGGGATTCCAGTGTCTGGGTGCGTCTCCGCGATCCTTGAGGCTGCAGGACTCTGCTTGGCCTGTCGCTTTGGGTTGAATGCTCACCCTTGTCACCTGCACCTCAGTGAACTCATCAGATGACTCGGAGTCTGCGGGCGGCCCGGCCAGGTCTTCTGTCTGGAGAGACCCAGTGATAGTCAACCTCCTTGCAGTGCCTCTTCTAGGGTTTCCCAGGCCCGCCCTCCCTCGGGTCCACTGAGGCTGAGAGGCAGGGAAGACACCGCTGCCTTTCCGCACAGCGAGGGGGCAGGTGCGCGCCTACCCTTGGGGCCTGTGTCTCGGTCCGCCCAAACGGTCCCTACCTCAGAGGTGCAGCTTTCCGGGGTTGGGTTTCTCCGGAGCCGCAGGGCATCCCGGTTGGTTAAATGCCGCATGAGGGCCGCGAAACTTTCAGCCTCTTCCAAGCGGGCCGTGCAGTCCGCAGCATCCTCCATCTCCTCGGTCGGCGAGCCTCCCGCCCCCGTCGCTTCCCTCTCGGCCTCGACGTCCGCGGGGCCTGGAAGCCCGCCCTCGGCCTCGCTGCTGCGCGGCGCCCCCAGATCAAGGCCTGGGCCGGCAGCCCGCGGGCCTCCAGGGCCGGCCCGGCGGACGCCGCCCCGCTTCCCGCCCTCTGGGCCGACAGCCGCTCCCCAATCGGACCCCTCATCCGGGGAGCTCATGTCGTCGGCGGGGGTAGACAACCTTTATCGTGGCGGGAGAGTCCGACGGCGCGCGGCCAGAGCGAGAAGCGCGGCCTTCCGAGGGCGCCGGCGCCGTCACCACAATGGCCGCACGAGCTAGATCCCCACAAACGATGCGCGAAGCCCACGTCGAGGCGGTCCCACGTGTCCTTCTCCAGCCAACCGGTGGGCCCCTGTGGCCCGCCCCTCGAGGACTTAACCAATAAGGACGAGGGCGTTTGGTTCCATCCGAAGCCCGTCGGGCAGGTGGAAGCCAATCGGGCGCTTAGGTCGGCTTTTCAGGGCTCTTCCTGTCCCGCCTCCTCTGGCTGTGACGTCTCCGCCTCTGTTTCCAGTCTAAGGAACCTGGAAAGGGCAGGACCTGTCTGGAGGGGCAGTGGGGGCTTACCTGTAACCAAGAACATGGAGCACCTAGGACAGAAAGTGTTCGCAAGCCTGTTTTCCAAAACACGACTTACAACCTCCTAGGAAGACAGGCAAAGGAGGCCAAAAGTTCATCATGGGGGGTTGGCATACTTTCTCTGTAAAACCCAAAACAACAAAAACACAAAACCCGTTGTCCTCCAGTCGATTCCTACCCATAGCGACCCTATAGTACAACTGCCCCATAGGGTTTCCAAGGAGTGGCTGGTGGATTCGAACTGCCGGCCTTTTGGTTAGGAGCCCAACGCTTACACATAGTAATTATTTTGGGTCTAAAGACCCTTCTGTCTCTGTTGCAGCTGCTCAGCTCTGCCCTTTTCACACAAGACTGCAACCACAGACTACAAGTAAACCAGTGGGTGTCCCTGTGCTTCACTGAAACTTTATTGGCAGGTCGGTTTAGCCTGCAGGCTGGAGTTTGCCTGCTGACTCCCACACTCCCCACAGTTAAGTCAAAGGAGAGTGAACCCCAGTGGTCAACGGACACCCCAAAGATACTCACCATCCCTGATCACAGAGATGGAAACTAAAAACCACAAAACACTTTTTGTACACTAGGCTTGCAACTGGGTTGTTTTTGGGTTAGGCTTGCAACAATTAAAGAGCTTAAGGAGCCCAAGGGTTGGAGATTTTATCAAGAAACTGGTACATTTGCGCACTCCCGGGGAGCCTGTAAATTGGTACAACCATTTGGGAGGGATGATTTGCAGAGTCAATTAATACCAAATTGCAGACAGAGTGCCTGGCACTCTTCTCAGCGCTGTAGATACTTATTAATCTTCACAAGAATCCTGTGATCAAAGTTCCTACTATTATAATTACCTTCTCACAGGTGAGGAAACAGGCACAGAGAGGTTCAGCAACTTGTCCAGAGTCACTGAGCCTGTCAGTATCAGCAACAGGGTTGAAACCAGGCCGCCTGGCTCCAAAGTCCATGTTTGAACTGAAACTATGAAAACTGAAAACCCCCCTCAATGAGATGGATTGGCACAATGGCTGCAACAATGGGCTCAAGCGTAACAACGACTGGGAGCATGGTGTGTGACTGGGCAGCATTTCGGTCTGTTATACATACACAGGGTCGCACGAGTCAGAACTGACTCCAGGGCACCTAACAACAACAATTTGGCCCATGACAGGTGGGCACGGAGGAAGGAGGGGATATGAGAAGGGTCTTCTCCAGGGTCCCAGGATATTGCTGGGCACAGCTGGCACTGAGGAGGAGCCCGGGAAAATGCTGAGAGAGGCCTGCGGCCTTTCCACCAAACAGACCAGGGTTCTACCATAATGCGTTCAAGTGGCCTCGGGCTGTCCTGTGACCTGTGTCTTCATCTTCATTACAGGAGCATCCTTCCCTGCCATTAAAATTTCTCCTTCCCTATCACCTTTAATATCCAGGAACCAGTTGCCACCAACTCAACTCCAACTCACAGCGCCCCCATTTGTGCCGGAGTAGAACTGCACTCCTTTGTGTTTTCAGTGACTGGTTTTTCAAAAGTAGATTGCCAGGCCTTTCTTCTGAGGCACCTCTGGGTGGACTTGAATCTCCCACCTTTCCATTAGCAGCCGAGTCCTTAATTGTTTGCACCACCCAGGGATTCCTCACCTTTAATAAAAAAAAAAAATAGCCACCCAGAATTCTGAGTCCCTGCCCTCTGATTAAGTGAGGGACGGTGACAAGAAGAGACACTCACTATTGATCCCCCTTGGCTAGGCAGCAAGGCCAGTCCCAGCATATTTTGTTGTGGCAAGTAGCAAAAAGGTGGGAATAACTGAATAAAAAGGAGTTGGAGATGAGAACATGGATAAATGCATATCTCAAACTCGAGGAAAAGCACTTAAAGTTTGTTTGCCCACCTCATGGGGAGCAAATGTCTCCGAAACGAGGCTTCGTCCTCAGTTTTATTTTGTCTTTTTTTTTTTTAATTGTGGTAACAACTTCCTAGGGCTGCGGTGGCTTTGAAGAACAGAAATTCACTGTCTCACGGGGTCCCATGTGTCGGTTCTTTCTGTGGCCTCTGTCCTGGTTTCCAGTGGCCACTGGCCATCCTCAGCATTCCTTGGCTTGTAGACAATCTTCACGAGACCTCTGCCTCCTCTATGTGTGTCTGTGTCTACCCAGGTCTTTTTGTAACTCAGAAATGATTAGGGTTAGGACCCACCCTACTCTGGTATGAGCACATTAACGTAAGAAAAACCCTATTCCCAAACCAGGTCACATTCACTGGAACAGGGGTTGGGAATTCATTATATATTTTTGGAAGGAGACAATTCAATCCATAAGGACCCCAAACAGAACCCTGCATCCGTTAAGCAATACCTCCACCAGCCCCTTGTGGCTCTAACCCACTTCTGCATTGACTTTGCACCCCACTGATTTCCAGGACTCAGATATTGGGGCAGTGACCTGGCCCCTATGGGGTCAAACACCCCCATTCTACCCCACACGGGGCTGAGACCTCAAGAGCCCAGATGAGACGTGAATCCCCAAGGGGTCCTGGACAGAGCCCCAGACCCAGGGCCAGACACACCTGAACTTGCTCATGTGTGACCTGGGCCTCAGTCTTCCTATCTGTCAAATGGGGGTAGTTAAGACAAACAAGATTAGGCAAAGCACTTGGCACTCAGTAGATGCTCCAAGATTTCTGAGGAATTCAGGGCCAAGAGGGGTGGCATAGTGTGGAGGCCACAGGCTGTCGGGGTTCAGAATGGAGATGTTTTTTGAGTCCCTGCCCTCTGGTTCCCAGCTTTGCACCTGCTTTAATCCTGCTCACAGGAAGTAAAGGACGGTGACAAGAAGACAGCATAAAGTGGTGATGGTGGGGGGGGTGACCTTAGGCAAGTCCGTCCCCTGATTGGTGCCTCAGTTTTCTCATCTGTAAAACGGGGGCAGAAAAGTCATCTACCCCCCAAAAGCCTTGGCCTCCGGGACACAGAGCAAGCCCTCAATATCCAGTTATTGCTGTTGCTGCTGTTATGATGATTTCTGAATCATGTATTAGTATCGTCAGGGCCCCAGACCCATAGAGGCCCCTCTGGAGGTTCTCCCTTCCCCACGGCGACTCCAGCCCTCCGGCAGCATATAAATGCTGTAGTTACTTCTGACTTATCCTGGGCCCCCAAAGAAATACATTTTCTTCAATTATTAATCGCCAAGGTGTGAGAGAGATACACAGGAATGAAATTAACTCCCTGACCTTTGGGGAGAGTGCTGTGGGGCGGGGGCAGCACCTCTTGCTCCCCCCTGCTCCAGCAGAGGGCAGACAGGGGTCCTGAGGTGGGGGCTGGGTGAGCGGAGGGGCCTCCCCAGAAAGGAGGGTCCAGGTGAAAGCCTTTTTCTGTCCTCTTTTCCCTTCTCACTTCCTCTTGGGGACATCCCTGCGGTGAGGGTCATTCCGGGTGTGGGTGGGGGCTGGGATCAAACAAGCAAGGGAACTGAGGGAGGCAGGACCCCCGCCCCCACCCCAGTCCTTGTTTTTCCCGGCTGTTGGAGGAAATAGACACCCCCCCAGTCTCTGCTATAAATGCTTCATTCATCTACTTCCTACCTCCTGGTTTATTTTCAAAACTGGTAGCTGACCCCCCTTCATGCCCAACCTCCTGGAGGGTGTTGCTGGTCCTGGGCTGGAACAGACAAAGCCAGATCTGGCTGGAAGGAGGGACCCAGGGCTGAGTTGTCTCAGGAGGGCAGGAGAGGGGTATGAAGAGGGGCTGGAAGAATGAGAGGGTGTTGAGCAAGAGCGGATGGAGACAGAACTCCAAGCTGCTGGCCTGGGTGGAGCGCGAGGCTGAGCCTGGCAGGCTGGGTGACGTGTGGCTAGATTTGGGGTGGGACCAGGCTCGGGGTGGGTCACAGCGTTAGGACAAGGTGCTCGGATTGCAATAGCTATGGGAAGATTTAGAGGCGAGTTCAGATCTCGACCAGAAAGCTCTAGGAGGGCAGCGTGAGGTCAGCTGGGAAAGGGTAGGATGTGGTGGCCAAAGGGCAGTGGGGGAGGGTGGGAGGGAGAATGAGACCCACACCAGGGTCACGCCAAGACAGAGGCATAGGTTTTGCAGGAAAATTACTAATTGGCTTGTCTTAGTCTCCTACCCACCTAGTGCTGCTGTAACAGAAATACCACAAGGGGTGGATTTTACAAACAAATTTATTTTCTCACAGTTTTGGAGTCTGGAAGTCCGAATTCAGGGCTTCTAGGGGAAGGCTTTCTCTCTCTGTTGGCTCTGGCAGAAGGTCCTTGTCTCTTTTCAGCTTCTGTTCCCTGGTTCCTTGGTGATCTCCCCGTGACTTGGCATCTCTCTTCCTTCATCTCTGCTTGCTTCTCTGTGCCTAATTTGTATCTTGAAGGTGATTGGCTTAAGACACACCCTACACGGATATGGCCTTATTAACATAACAAAGAAACCTCCATTCCTAAACGGGGAATATTCCCACAAGTGTAGGGCTTAGGATTTACAATACATATTTTTGGGGGACAGAATTCAATCCATAAAATATCTCATGTCACTCCCTTGTTCTAAGTCCTCCGTAGCTCACTATTCCAGATAAATACCAAATGCCAGGCCAGGCCTGTGGTTCTGCACTGCGGCCCCACCTCCCGGTCCCACCCACCTCCTTCCTGATATAAGCCTCAGCCCCACTGAGCTCACAGCTCCCTGAATGCCTTGCCTTACCCAGCCTCCCAGCCTTTGTGCCTGCTGTTCCCTCTGTTAGGAGCTCTCTCTCCAAGCCGAGTAGAAAAGAGGAGGAGCCCAGGGGTGGGAAGCAATGCGAACCAGAGAATCCAAGGAAGCCAAGCGTTCCCCTGGGGACTAGTCCCCATGGAGCAGAGCTGCAGGGGGCCCAAACGGGCAGGGCCCTGTTCAAAACACTCAAAACAAGCACTCCAGCCTCACAATAGCCCTGTAATGTGACAGCATATTAGTGTGGAAACATCCCCATTTTACAGGTAAGGCAACTGAGGCACAGAGAGGTTAAGATACTTACTGAAGGTTACACGGTGGAAAAGCTCCAGTTGCTGTCTTAACTCTCCCCTGCCCAAACCAGCTGTGGTGGGAAAGGGTCAGGAGGTGGGCTTGAGCGGCCACGGGCAAAAGAGGGGGCGCCCCCGCTCCGGTTCCCGCCTGGAGTCCTGGTCTGAACTCCCAGAATAGGGATGCTCTCCCAGGCCCCCGAGGCTGGTGTCTCGAGTGGGGGGCAGATGTCTGGTAGGGTTGAGGGGAGCCTAGTGGGGGGAATTGGGGCTTCGCCGCACCCCGCCCCCTCCCAGCCCCGCGGCGACTGCAGCACAGATCAGCAGAGAGTGATAGAAGGCGTACTGAGCACTTTTCAAGCTTCAGTGATTTTTGTGAATTCAGTGTTAACCGCGGCCTGGGCCCCCAGCTCCCATCGACCTCGGACGGAGGAGCCCCTTCAGGCGATGATGGCTGATAGCTCCCGCGACCCAGCGCCTCCCCTCCGCCCCCAGACCCGACCCCCTCGACTCCTCTCCTCCCAGGAATGGGGGCGACCGGAAAGGCGAGAGATTCGGTGTCGACTGAGCGGGGGCAGAGAGCGACCAGAGCGGCTGCGAGGAGCCGGGAGCCATGGGAGGTGGTAGGCAGGGAGGGGAGTGGCCAGCTCGTCCCTCAGGCGCCCAATGAGGAGGCCGGGAAGACAGGAAGGAGGCCAGGCAGAGAGAGAGAGAGAGACGGCACGAGGGAGCTGGGGGAGGCAGGAGCCCCTTCCCCCGGCCTGGCCTCAGTTTCCCCAGATGCCCGAGGAAGGCTCTGGCTTTGTATCTCCCAATACCACCCCCCCCCATCCTTCCCATAGCTTCCTGTTACTTCCAGGATGTATCTGCAAAGGCTGGCCTGGCAATTGACTTCCGAAAATTGTTAATTCACAACCAGTCGTGGAGATGGCGCACAACCAGACACCGCTTTGTTCCGTGGTACCTCGGGTCACCATGAGTACAGGGCTGACTTGACAGCAGCTGACAACAAAACTTCCTTCCTAAATCTCCTCCTCCAAACCTCCCCCCGCCCCCAGGCTGCCATCTCTCCTCTGTCTCGGAGTGCTTCATCATCACTCAGCAACATTCGTGAGCCTGTGTGCCAGGTATTAACGATACAGCGGAGAAAAGCAGGGCAGCTCCCTCATGGAGCTTATGTTCTAGTGGGAGAGACAGCAAAAGCAAACAAAAAAACAGCAAGTGAGCAAAGAAATAGAAGAATTTGCTGCGAGGCAGACTCCAAAGCCAGACAGACCTCTTTGCTCCTAGCTGGGCCTGCAAGTGGAGGCAGGGATGCCCTCCTCCCTTCGTCTCTGCCGCCTCTGGGTTGCTGAGCCCTGGCTACCGCAGGCCCCAGACGTGGGGAGGCATGGAGAGGCAGGGGTGGGGGGCTAGGCCACCATGTCACCGTCAAAGCAGGATACCGCGGCTCTGAAATCCCCCTTCATAATTAATAAATGAAGAATATGGTTGTTAATTGATGGAGCTGTGAAGAGAATATTGATCCCAACCTCGAGGTTTTTTTGTTGTTTTGTGTGTGTGTGTGTGTGTGTGTGCCACTTAGATTTTTACACCTCGTTTAGAACAAGGCTTCCCCGGGGAACTCTTAAAACCAAAAAGATATTTGCAAGACTGCAGTGGGGTAGGAGGCGATGTCGGGGCTGGGGGCTCGGGGAGCAAGAGGCAGCGGGGAGCGAGGTGAAGAAATATTATTTGTTATGAGTTGCTGAATCACTGTGGCTCTCCTCGAAGCATCCATTTGAATATTTGATTAAAGACTGATTACTGTGGGTGTTGGGAAATGTCACTGGGAAAATTCGCAGGAGGCCGTGGGGGAAATTTAGGGGTAGAAAAATAAATCTCATTATTATTTTTTTAATTATACAAACAATACATGTCTAGTATGGTAAAAATTGTAGTAAAATAATCAACCACTACCATACACACACAAAAAAATCAATCTCATTGCTCCAGAGAGAAACCTTTTGAGATTTCTTGCATACAAACATGTACATTCATGTAAAATAATTGTACATACTTATTAAAGTACATACGATTATGTGTAAGTACATACTTACTAAAGGGAAACCCTGCTGTCATAGTGGTTAAGTGCTACGGCTGCTAACCACGAGGTCGGCAGTTCGAATCGGCCAGGCGCTCCTTGGAAACTCTATCGGGCAGTTCTACTCTGTCCTATAGGGTCACTATGAGTCGGAATCGACTCAACGGCAGTAGGTTTTACTTATTAAAGAGGCTGACAAGAATGGCTTCCTACATCATCAGCAACCGGCACTAAAAGGTTAGCAATTCTTTCAGATTAGAAAAATAATTAGAAAACACTGGAAAATAATATAATGAAGAAAATAAAAATCATTGATAATCTCATTTCTTAGAACAGAAATGACAGTCCTCTCTCTCTCTCTAATGAAGTTTTTATTTTAGAATCATTTCAAGTTTACGGAAAAGTTTCCAAGAAAAGACAGAGATTTCTTATCTACCCCTCACCCAGCTTCCCCTGATGTTAATATCTTCTGTAATAACCACAGTACATTTGCCACAACTCAGAAATTAACGTTGGTACATTACTATTAGCTAAACTTTTGACTTTATTTGGATTTTTTTTTCACTAATGTCCTGTTTCTGTTCCAGGAGACCATTTAAACCACTTTGATTTTGACCCAGAATGTTGTTGTTGTTGTTGTTAGATGCTGTTAAGTTGTTTCCAACTCATATATATAGCCACCCTATGCACAACAGAATGAAACACCATCCGATTCTGGACCATCCTCATGATCATTGTTAAGTTTGAGCCCATCATTGCAGCCACTGTGTCAATCCATCTGGTTGAGGGTCTTGCTATTTTTTGCTGACCCTCTACTTTACCAAGAATGAAGTCCTTCTCCAGGGCCTGATCCCTCCTGATAACATGACCAAAGTATGTGAGGCATAGTCTCGCCATCCTTACTTCTAAGGAGCATACTGGCTGCACTTCTTCCAAGACAGACTTGTTTATTCTTCTGGCAGTCCATGGTATAGTCAATATTGTTCACCAACACCGTAATTCGAAGGCATCAATTCTTCTTTGGTCTTCCTTATACATTGTCCAGCTTTTGCATGCATATGAGGCAACTGAAAATACCATGGCTTGGGTCAGGCACACCTGAGTTCTCAAAATAACATCTGTGCTTTTTAACATTTTAAAGAGGTCTTCTGCAAAAGATTTGCCCAATGCAATATGTAACTTTGTCATGTATGCTGCAAATGTTTTTCTAGGTTTTCCATTTGTTTTCTATTTTTGCTTATGGTGTTCTAATTTTTATGTAAACCAATGAATCAGTCTTTCCTTTACACGTTCCACCTTTGGTTTCTTGCTAAGAAAGCCTTCCTCATTCCTGAATCATATACCTTTGATTATCCTCAAATTATTAATTGATTTTCTAACACATTTGTGTTTCTGCTACTCATCTTTAAAAAACCTTATTCCACCTGGAATTTATTTATCTCCCTCCATTTTACTAATTTTAATTTCTGACAGAAACAAGTTCCCCAGTAAACTGCTCTTAAAAATGTCTGACAAGCACCAAATGTATATTCTTGTCTGTTAGTTTGTCATATTGCAGTGGCATGCACGTTACTGTGATTCTGGAAGCTATGCCACCAGCGTTCCAAATATAGCAGGGTCTCCCATGGTGGACAGGTTTTAGTGGAGCTTCCAGACTAAAACAGACTAGACAGAGAGGCCTGGTGATCTACTTCTGGAAATTTGCCAGTAAAAACCCTATGGATCACAACAGAAGGTTGTCTGATATATAGTGCCGGAAGATGAGCCCCCTGGGTAGGAAGGGGCTCAAAATACAACAGTCTCGAGCATGCCAACGATTGTGGAGATGGTACAGGCCCAGGCCACATTTCGTTCTGTTGCACATGAGGTCACCACGAATCAGAGCTGACTTGAAGGCAGCTAACAGAGCAGCACTTCCAGAGTGGGGCTCAAATGTGGTGGAAATGTTGATTACTTACTTTTCGTAATTGGCATTTACTGGAAGCTTCATGGAAAAGAGATAGAAGGTAGCCTGGTCCCTTCAAGTCTCTGGTTGGTACGAAAGGTGAATGAGCTTGGCTGCTAACCAAAAGGTTGGTGGTTCAAGTCCATCCAGAGGTGTCTCAAGATAAAAGCCTGGTGGTCCATTTCTGAAAAATCAGTCATTATAAACCCTGTGGAGCACAGTTCCACCCTCACACACGCGGGGCCGCCATGAGGCAGAGGTAACTTCACAGGAACTTTTTTTTGGTTAAAAGCTACTAAGCTTTGGGGTAATTTTTTACACAGCACCAGGTTACTACTATAGTCTGCCTTCTGTGGTCTCAGGGTCCCTGCATAGCGTAAACGGTTAAGCATTCAGTTGCTAACTGAATGGTTGGAGGTTTGAAACCACCCAGAGGTAACTTGGAAGAAAAACCTGGCGATCTGCTTCTGAAAAATCAGTCATTGAAAACTCTGTGGAGTTCAGTTCTACTTTGACACTCATGGGGTTGCCATGAGTCAAAGTCGACTCGATGGCAACTAGGTTTTTTATGACTCCATCAAAAAGGCTGCAACTTCTCCATCAGTCCCACTCTCAATGTGCAGTGGGTTTCAGAGATTTCAGGATATTTGATTGGTGTGGCATTCAGTATGAACGGTTCTCCTCTTGGCCAGCCCTGTCCATCCAGGATCCCCACTGTGGTGAAATGAGTTTCTTTATGTGGCCCCTTTCCTTGGTTCTGTGAAAAAGACAGAAAAAGAAAACAGTTTGGGAGATTTCTCCCCCCACTGAGGAGTGGTTACAGTTGCTGTTGTTACAGTTGCCCTAGTCCTTTGGAGAAACTTGTTACTTTTACTCTGGGAAGAAGCCAGTCCTTGCCAGCAGAAAATGTCCCCTTATTCTGAAAATAGATGGAGCCACTTGAAAGGGAATTGGCCAGTTTAGTCCAGATAAAGTGCATAAAATCCACCAAATAGGATTGAGCCACTAGCCTATACATAAGCACCCATCCCACAGAGGTTGAGGGGGATCTCACTAGCATCAAGAAGAGCCTGGAGTGCAATGTGTCCTTTGGACCTGGAGTCCTTGCACTGAGAACCTCCTAGACCGAGAAGACAGTGAGAGAGCTGTATGTAACACCAGAGTGGTGGCAGCAGAACCAGCAGACTTGACGTGAGATGGTGTGGTGGGCTTCCTGACCAACAGAGTGAGGTGGCTACAGTGGGGGAGCTGACTCTTGGAGCTAGAGAGCTGAGTGCCTTCAGGCAGGAGGCTTGCTGGCAGAGTGGGGTGCTTCCAGGTATTGTTGGTGGAGCTAAAAGAGCTGTAACACTTGCCCAAGAAGGGCAAGGGCCAAGGGGAGCCTGTCCTGAGGGGGCTGAGAGGGGTCTGTCCTGAGAGAGCTAAAAGGAGCCTGTCCTGAGGGGGCTAAGAGGAACCTGTCCTGAGGGGCTAAGAGGAATCTGTCCTGAGGGGGCTGAGAGGAGTCTGTAATGAGAGGGCTGAGAGGAGCCTGCCCTCAGGGGGCTGAGAAGAGGCCTGCATGGGCAGCCCAGAGAGAGCTGTCGTCACTAAAGAAGAGAGGGGTGTGCTCTTCACTTTGAAGAAATCTTGCAGACCCTTCCTGTGTGCTTCTGACATTGATCCTGTTCCTGTTATGTCCAAGTTAATCCCGATCCCATGTTACTTGCCTAATAAATCATAAAACTGTGAGTTCTATGTGGCCATTACAGCAAATTATCAAACCCAGCAGAGAAGTAGAGAGTGCCGCGTGGAGGACGGCTGGTGTCAGAACGGGCAAAAAAATGCTGGAGAAAGGAGGCATGTCTGACCTCCACTTCATGGGAATCAGCTTTGTGCTGATGCTGATTCTCATTCACTCTGAAATTAGACAAGGTGTGTCACTATTGCTGCCACATCACACCCACAGCATTGAGTTATCTGACAGTTTATCAACAATAAAATAGCAGGAGACACTCTTGGGAGTCTCTTTCTTCAAGACTTCTTTGAAGTCTCTGCATTGCTAATTAGTGACACCGACTGACATGCCTATTTCCTTCTTTTTTTGTTGTTCTTTAGATGAGGGTTTACAGAACAAACTAGTTTCTTATTAAACGGTTAGTACACGTACTGTTTTATGACATTGGTTAACAACCCCCTGACATGTCAACACTCTCCTTCTCAAACTTGGCTTCCCTATTACCAGTTTTCCTGTCCCCTCCTGCCTTCTAGTCCTTGCCCTGGGCTTGCGTGCCCCTTTAGTCTCATTTAGTTTTATGGGCCTGTTCCATCTTTGGCTGAAGGGTGAACCTCAGGAGTGACTTCATTACTGAACTGAAAGGGTGTCTGGGGGCCATAATATCAGGGTTCCTCTAGTCTCTGTCAGGCCAGCAAGTCTGGTCTTTCTTTTTGAGTTAAAATTTTGTTCTACATTTTTCTCCAGCTCTGTCCGAGACTCTCTATTGTGATCCCTGTCAGAGCAGTCAGTGGTGGTAGCCGGGCACCGTCTAGTCTGGTGGAGGCCGTGGTAGATGTTGTCCCTTAATCCTTTGGACTAATCTTTCCCTTTTGTCTTTGGTTTTCTTCATTCTTCCTTGCTTCCAAAGGGGTAAGACCAGTAGAATATCCTAGATGGCTGCTTACAGGCTTTTAAGACCCCAGACACTACTCACCAACATAGAATGTAGAACATTTTCTTTGTAAACTATGTTATGCCAGTTGAGCTAGATGTTCTCTGAGACCATGGTCACCACAGCCCTCAGCCCACCAATTCGGTCCCTCAGGGAGTTTGGATTTATCTGTGGCGCTTCCATGACCTTGCCTTGCACAAGTTGTGCTGGCTTCCCTGGTATTGTGTACTGTCTTCCCCTTCATGACGTGCCTAGTTCTTTATCACATTAGAGGCAGATCCTTCTATTCTTATTTTACCTACAATTTTTGTCCAATGTTTGGCTGAGCCTTTGGTTTCTATCCTTTTCTATATTAAGATGGTGAAGTCTGTGAACAGATTTCCCAGCATTGGCTTCCTTCTGCCATCTAGGATCAAGCCTTACTTGATCATGGTGTTTGTTTGTTTGTTTGTTTTTCCTTCAAATGTCTCACTGGATTCACCTGCATGATGGTTTACTACTGGATTCACCTGTGTGATGGTTTACTTTTGTACTTTGGAGTTTTTAATAGTTGAAAGTGGCCTGCAGATTTCTCTGTCATTTTTTAGTAGGCTGGTATTGGGGTTTGCTGGTGTAATGAGCCAAATAGTTGTTGTTGTTTTCGTTGTTAGGTGCCATCTTAGTTCCAACTCAAAGCAACCCTATGTACGACAGAATAAAATGCTGCCAGGTCCTGCACCATCCTCATAATCGTTGCTATGTTTGACCCCATTGTTGCAGCCACTGTGTTAATCCATCTCATTAAGGGTCTTCCTCTTTTTTGCTAACCCTCTGCTTTACCAAACATGATGTCCTTCTCCAGGGACTGGCCCCTCCTGATAACATGTCCAAAGTACATGAGACGTAGTCTTGCCATCCTTGCTTCTAAGGACCATCCTGGCTGTACTTCCAAGACAGATTTGTTGGTTGTTTTGGCAGTCCATGGTATACTCAGTGTTTTTCACCAACACCATAATTCAAAGGCATCCATTCTTCTTTGGTCTTCCTTATTCATTGTCCAGCTTTCGCATGTATATGAGGAGATTGAAAACACCATGGCTTAGGTCAGGAGCACCTTAGTCCTCAGGGTGACATCCTTGCTTTTCAACACTTTAAAGAGGTCTTTTGCAGCAGATCTGCCCAATGCAATGCATCATTTGATTATTTGACTGCTGCTTCCGTGGGCATTGATTGTGGATCCAAGTAAAATGAAACCCTTGACAACTTCGATCTTTTCTCTGTTTATTATGATGTTGCTCACTGGTCCAGTTGTGCGGATTTTTGTTTTCTTTATGTTGAGGTGTAACCCATACTCAAGGCTGTAGTCTTTGATCTTCATCAGTAAGTGTTTCAAGTCCTCTTTGCTTTCAGGAAGCAAGGCTGTGTCATCTGCATATTGCAGGTTGTTAATGAGTAAAAAACAACAAAAAAAAAAACCCGTTGCTATCAAGTCAATTCTGACTCATGGCCAATTTATGGGACAGAGTAGAACTGCGCCATAGGGTTTCCAAGGAGCATCTGGTAGATTCGAACTATTGACCTTTTGGTTAGCAGCTGAGATTTTAGCCACTGCACCACCAGGGATTCTGTTAATAAGTGTTCCTCCCAAAACTCATGTCCATCCAGAACCTGTGAATGTGACCTTATTTGAAAATAGGTTCTTTGCAGGTGTAATGAAGATAAGACGAGGTGATACTTGTTTTAGAGTCGGCCCTAAATCCAATGACTGGTGCCCTTATAACAAGAGAAGAAGCAGACACAGGGCACATGACCATGTGAAGACAAAGCAGAGAGTGATACAGCCACAAGCCAAGGAACACCTAGGGCTGCCAGAAGCTGGAAGAGACAAGGAAGGATCCCCCCCAGAGCCTTTGGAGGGAGTGCGGCCCTGCTGATACCCTGGTTTTGGACTTCTGGCCTCCAGAACTGTGAGAGAATAAATTTCTGTTGTCTTAAGCCCCCCAGTTTGTGGGACTTTGTTACCACAGCCCCAGGACAGTAAAACAACTGGTATTGTAAAATAATTGGGAAGGATTTGTTTTTTTCCCATTTTCCTTGCTTTGGAATGATTTAATGGAATCAAGTTAATTTCTTCCTTCTGGTACCCATAAACCAAACATCTGGGTCTGGTATCATTTTAGGGCAAAGTTCTCCCACAGTTTTCCTTAAGCATTCTGCTGCTTTTGGGGGCCAATTTTGGTCATTTATGTTTTCCTAGAAAAATCATCCATTTCATCCTGGTTTGCAAGTTCATTAGCATAGCATTCTACAGCGTTTTATCTTGATGCATCCAAATATCCTTCATATTTATGGCTTCACAGTGTCACTTTCATTCTTAATTTTCTGGGTGTAAGTGTGTGTGGGTGTGCTTTTGCTCTCTTTTTCTTGACTATGCTAGCTGGTTTATCTAATTTAGAGTGTTTTATTTTTATTTTTTTCAGAGAAGCAGCAGTGGGATTTATTCATTCTGCTGTTTTCTAAGTCTTTAATTTGGGCTTTTATCTTTATTAATTTTTTACTCAACTTTCATTAGTTTTGTTTTGGGGTCATTGTTCTCCTCTGCTTGAATTGCTGACTTTATTTATATTTGCTGATTTTTTTTTTTTTTTTTAGCATCGAAAGCATTTAAGGCGATGATGGTGCAAACAGTTAACCTGCTCAGCTGCTTGCTGAAATGTTGGCAGTTTGAGTCACCCAGAGGTGCCTCAGAGGAAAGGCCTGGTGATCTGCTTCCAAAAAATCAGCCACTGAAAGCCCTGTGGAGCAGAGTTCTACTCTGACACACCTGGGGTCACCATGGGTAAACTCAGTGTAACTTGTATACTTTTGGTGAGTAGAATTCCCATGATCATTATTCCTAAAATGGTCTGGAATTACTTTTACCCAAGAATTCATTCTTTTTAATACTTCCTTATTTACTTCTAGAAATCCCGGTTGGTGTAGTGGTTAAGAGCTATGGCTGCTAACCAAAAGGTCGGCATTACGAATCTACCAGGGGCTCCTTGGAAGCTCTATTGGGCAGTTCTACTCTGTCCTACAGGGTTGCTATGAGTTGGAATCAACTTGATGGCAACAGGTTTTTTCTTTTTTTTTTACTTCTAGTTTTATTTCAGGGTGGTTAACAAACAGGTCAATGCTCTCTCCACTTTTACATATTTATTGGGGATTTCTTCGGGGCCTAATATATACCCTCCCCCCCCCAAAAAAAAACTGCTGTCAAGTTGATTCCAACTCATAGCAACCCCATAGGGTTTCCAAGGCTGTAAATCTCTAAGAAGCAGACTGCCACATCTTTTCTTCCTTGGAGCCACTGGCGGTTTCAAACCACTGACCTTTCTGTTAACAGTCCATTGCTTTAACCACTGCACCACCAGGGCCACCTAGTTTTTGAGAATGTCCCATTGGTCTTGAACACAAAGTCTGTCTCCTGTCCCACAAAGGGTGGGGCATGATACGACCATTAGCTCAATCTCGTTGTTTAAATTATGCCAATACTTGCCGGCCCTATTTCTCGGTTTATTTCTTTGGGCAAGTACTAGGAGAGATGGGTTAAAATCTATCATGGTGCATCTGTCCCCTTTTTCCTGTATCTAAAGCCAGCTCCTTTATGTGGCTTAATGCCTCTGAGTGCTCTTAGGCACGTTCAGGCTCCTGAAAGCTCTGCTCTCTTTGGCATTATATTCCTAACAATCACAGTGACCTTACTTACCTCACTCCTTTCTTTTTATCCTGAATCTGCTTTTGTCTGATGTCAGTATCATGGACCTGCTGCCTTTTTTTTTTAACCTTCATTCACCTGGTTTAGCTTTATCCATTCTTTTGTTTTTTTAATAGAGTTCATTTATTTGCATTTAATGGTCCCTGGGTGATGCAAGCAGCTTGTGTCCTACTACTAACCCATCCAGCAGTGTCACAGAAGAAAGGGCTGGTGATCTGCTTCCATAAAGATTACAGCCAAGAAAATCCTACAAGGCAGTTCTACTGCATCACATGGTGTTGCCATGAGTTGGAATTGACGCGACAGCACCCAACAACAAGAAACCAACTTTCGTACATTACTATGAACTAAACTCCAGACCTGATTTGAATTTCTCCATTTTTCCTGCCAATGTCCTTTTTCTGTTCCAGGATGCCAAGACACTGAGATATCTTTCCAAGTAACTTGGGCTCTCTCTTGTGTACAATGTGAAGTTGGATATTGCTTTTTAACCCCTGAAATTGGGAGTTTGTAAAAAAAAAAAAGTGAGTTTATCTCATTTACATTTATTTGTATGCTAGAGATTTCTAGTTTTACTCTGGATAATATGGTTTTATTTTTTCTTCTATCAATGCCTCTTGCCCTTTGGTTTATGATCAATGTCTTCTTTAATGTTTTGTCTTTAGTGATTTGTGAAGGATACAGCATTTTTTTGTTGCTCTACCAGTACCCAAATACCCAAACCCATTGCCGTTGAGTTGATTCTGACTCATAGTCAACCCTGTAGGACAGAGTGGAACTGCCCCATAGAGTTTCCAAGGAGCTTCTGGTGGATTCGAACTGCTGACCTTTCGGTTAGCAGCCATAGCTCTTAACCACTGTGCCACCAGGGTTTCCACTCTACCAGTAGTCACTATATATTTTTGAATGAGAAATTTTACTAATAGAACAGTCTATTGATTCGGCACCCATAAATAAAGTTTTTGGGCATCCTCAAAGCTCAATTTTTGTGGTATGACTAGGATTTTTATCCCAGTGTTTTTGCTGTTGAATTACAATGTTTGTGTAGTATATATTGTCTCTTAAAATTATGTTTACTATTTATTTCATAATCATATTTTCAACCTTCTGGAGTGATGTAAATGTTTTAGATCCTGATTTAGGTAGTGGTTACGTAGGTATAGAAACACACCTAACTGCAAAACAAAATTTTCTCTGTTGACTCTAAACTGAATGTTACAAGTCACATCATTCAGCCCCTAGATGGAGAAAGAGGGGGAAAATTGGGTTTTTGAAATAATCTGGAAGAGGATCTTAGTCCCAATGTAATTTTCTCTGGGTTTGTTGGTTAGCTCCTGTATTTGACTTTCTGTTTACCCCAACAAGTTTAATAGTGGATTCAGGTATGGCTAGATCCAGGTTCTGACCACAGAGTTAGGGGATTTCCTTGTCTCAGTATGGGAATGCCCCTCTGTGGTTGGCTTAAAGTCAGGAAATGTGTGTGTCAGGGTTTTATCCTTTCACCATACTTATTCAGTCTGTATGCTGAGCAAATAATCTGAGAGTGGGACTATATGAAGAAGAACACGGCATCCGGATTGGAGGAAGACTCATTAACAACCTGCGTTATGCAGATGACACAACTTTGCTTGCTGAAAGTGAAGAGGACTTCAAGCACTTACTGATGAAGATCAAAGAACACAGCCTTCAGTATGGATTACACCTCAACATAAAGAAAACAAAAATCCTCACAACTGGACCAGTAAGCAACATCATGATAAACAGAGAAAAAAGATCAAAGTTGTCAAGGGTTTCATTTTACTTGGATCCACAATCAACGCCCATGGAAGCAGCAGTCAAGAAATCAAAGGGCGCATTACATTGAGCAAATCCGCTGCAGAACACCTCTTTAAAGTGTTAAAAAGCGAAGACGTCACCTTGCCTGACCTGAGCCACCACGGTGTTTTTAATCACCTCATATGCGTGTGAAAGCTGGACAATAAATAAAGAAGACAGAAGAAGAATTGACGCCTTTCAACTACGGTGTTGGTTAAGAATACTGAATATACACCATGGACTGCCAAAAGAACAAACAAATCTCTCATGAAAGACACACAACCAGAATGCTCCTTAGAAGCAAGGATGGCAAGACTATGTCTCACATACTTTGGACATGGTATCAGGAAGGATCTGTCCCTGGAGAAGGACATCATGCTTTGTAAAGTGGAGGGTCAATTAAAAAGAGGAAGACCCTCAACAAGATGAATTGACACAGTGGCTGCAACAATGAGCTCAAGCATAACGATTGTGAGGATGGCACAGGACCGGGCAATGTTTTGTTCTGTTGTACCTAGGGTCACTCTGAGTTGAAACAAACTCGAGGACACCTAACAACAAGAACTCGCCGCCAAGTTTGTGGTCACTTGTTACAGCTGCCATAGAAATCTCACACAGACACCCTGCAATCTAGGGATGCATCCCCACGCCACCCGGGCTATCACTAGAAACCAAGTAAGGATAAAGCTTCATCTACCACAAGCTTTTTATTTGAGGTACACCCCGCAGCATTCTTTCCCTTCTGGCAGCCTCCAATGCCATTTGGTGGATGATACCAAGACAAGCTGAGGGCCTCTTGTTAGAGCTGGAGGAAGCTCTGCTCCAGCCTCTGTCCTGCTATTGACAGGGGGAAACTGAGGCAAAAGAGTACGTGGGTGGTTCAGCCACACCCTCTGCCTGTTTTGCCGAGATGGGAGAGAGACAGGTCTAAGTGTGTGTCCTGGATGGCAGGCTAGACTTGGGAGAGATGGGAGGGGACCCATCTTCCACTGCCTTGAAGGTCAGATGACCTTTGAGGGATTGGGTGGGGGAGGGGGCAGTGGGAGCTTCAGGCAGGCAAGCAACATCTATCTCCCCTGCCAATCAGCACTCTCCCAGCAGATCCATGGGGATGGATGCAAAATTAGAGTAATCAACTCGGAGGAGCCAGGAGATCACACTCACAGGGCTTAGGTCAGTAATTGGTGGAAGCTGACAATGTGTCCCAGGTGTCTTTAAGGCATTAACACTTTTCCCCCTCTGCAGATTAAATTACCTTTTTGCATCTTCCACCACATTCATTGCCCCTGGATCTGCTCATTCTGGGGAGGAGGGGTGCGGGGGGTGTTGGAGGAGGTGGCATAGCAGGGTCCCTCTGAGCATGTCGCCTCCCACAGGGTGAGGTGTGGGAAGAAACTGAGACCCAGGGGCAACAGACGGCTGCATCTAACCCTGGAAGTGCAGGACCTGTGAGCCAAAGGGGTCTGGATGGCAAGGCACAGAGCCCTGGTGGAGTGTGGGACTCATGAGAACAATTGTCCACCTGGTCTTCCATCCATCTGTACTATGGCCATCTATCTGCTCGTCCATCATTCATCCACCCACCCATCGATCTGTCCATCCATCCATCCACTCACCCATCCAACCATTCATCACCCACTCATTCATCATCCATTCATGCATCCATACATAATCTATCCATACACCCATCTTACTATTCAGCTGTCTGTCCATCCATACCCTCATCCTTCCGTTTACACATCCATTCACCAATCCATCTATTTTTCCACCCATCCATCCATCCACCTCTCCACCCATCCATCCATTCATCATCCATCCACCCATCCATCCATCCATCCATCCATCCATCCATCCATCCATCCATCCCCCACCCATTCATCATCCATTCATCCATCATATACACATAATCTATTCATAATACCCATCTTACTATTCAGCTATCTGTTCATCCATACACCCATCCTTCCATTTATACACAAATCCATCCATCCATGCATGCATCCATCCATCCATAATGTACCATCCGTTCATCCATCATCTACCATCCATCCATCCATCATCTACCATCTATCCATTCAAATACCCATCCATCATCCATTCATCCCTTCATCCCTCCATCCCTCCATCCCTCCCTCCCTCCCTCCATCCATCCATCCATCCATCCATCCATCCATCCATCCATCCATCCATCCATCCATCCATCCATCCACCCACCCATAATCTACCATCCATCCATCCATCATCTACTATCCATCTATCCAAATATCCAAGCATCATCATTCCATCCATCCAAATATCCACCCATCCACCATTCACCCATCCATCCACCATTCATCCACCATCCATCCATCACCCACCCATTCATCATTCATCCATTCATATATCCACACATACATAATCTATCCATACACTTATCTGACTATTCAGCTATCTGTTCATCCATACACCCATCCTTCCGTTTATACATCCATCCATCAATTCATCCATCTCTCCAGCCATCCACAATCTATCATCAATTACCATCCATCATGCATTTATTATCTGTCATTCATCCAGCTAGGCATCATCCATCGATCTATCCATCCATGAATCCATGCATCTATCCACCCATTCTTCTATCCTCCCAACCACGGATTCATCCATTCATCTCTTCCACCCACCCACCTACCTATCCATCTGTCTGCCCATCATCCACTCGACTATTATTTATGTATTAATTATGCATTAGTTCACATACCTAGTCTGCCTATGTATTCACTTGTTCATCATGGCTTCATTCATTCATTCATCCATCCTTCTACCATCTGGACATTTTTCTGTTCCACTGTCTATCCCCTACCCACAGTCTACCATGAACTAACATTTAATCTATTGTTTATTATGGTCTGGGCTCTGTTCTAAGCTGTTCATGCATTTCACCCACCACCTTGCTGGTGGCTCCCTCCCTCCCTCTCTTCCCCCACCCTCCATCCCTATGACGCCTCTCCCTCCATCTTTCCAACCCTCCCTCCTTCCTTCTGTGACTCTGTCCCTCCCTCCCTCCATCCCTCTGTCCCCTCTCCCTCCATCTTTCCCTCCGTCTCTGTCCTTTCCCCTGTCCCGCCCTCTCTCTATCTATCCCTCTGCCACGTCTCCCAGTCCCCTTGGGCCATCTCCTTGGCAAAAATGGCCATGGGGTCAGCTGCTGAGTCAATTTCCTCTCTCCCCAGCAGCTTTGACCCTGGACCTGTACGGTGAGGAGGAAGTGGAGTCAGTTCTGTATTTCTGAAGAGGACCCTGTGGAGTTAGCAAAGGGGTCCCTAAAGGGGAATGGAGGTGGTGGTAGGGTCAGTGGGGTCGGAGGTCAGGCGAGCCCTAGGCTGTGTGACCAGGGCATGCACTGATGGTATGGCCCTCCCTGGGCCTTAGTTTTCCCCAAGACACAGCCTCTCCAACTTCCAGACTCCAAATCCAGGCCAGGCGGTTCTTTGGAGCACTCACCATGTACAGATCTGCCCACCAGCCAAACTGGAGGAGGGCTCTGACCTGGTCCCATTTTACAGCTGGGTAAACAAGGCCTAGAGATGAGTCACTTGCCTAAGATCACACAACACAGCAGTGGTCAGAGCTGGCACTAGAGCCCAGGCTGTGCATGCTACACCCAGCCAAAAAAGTCCAGCATTATTGCTTCTAAAAGAGTCCGCCATTACTGCATCTAGAAGAGTCCACCATTGTTCCCTGTAGAAGAGTCCAGTATTATTGCTCCTGATCAGTCCCCCATTACTGCTTCTAGAAAACTGAACCGTCTGCTTCTGGAAGAGTACACCATTATTGCTTCTAGAAAAGTTCAACCTTATTGCTTCTAGAAGAGCCCAACATTGCTGCTTTTTGAAGAGTCCAACATTACTGCTACTAGAAGATTCCACCATTACTGATGCTAGAAAAGTCCACTATTACTGCTTCTAGAAGTATCCTCCATTAGTGCTTCTAGAAGATTTCACCATCACTGCTACTAGAGGAGTCCACCATTACTGCTGCTAGAAGAGTCCACCATTACCGCTTCTAGAGGATTCCACCACTACTGATGCTAGAAGAGTCCTCCATTACAGCTGCTAGAAGACTCCACCATTACTGTTAGAAGAGTCCACCATTACAGCTGCTAGAAGATTCCACCATTACTGCTGAGAGAAGAGTCCACCATTACTTCTGTAGAAGAGTACACCATCACTGCTTCTAGAAGATTCCATCACTACTTCCAGAAGAATCCACCACTATTTCTGCTAGAAGAGTCTACCATTACTGCTGCTAGAAGACTTCACCATCACTACTTAAAGAAAATTCCACCATCGCTGCTTCTGGAAGAATCCACCATTACCACTGCTAGAAAAGTCCACCATTACTGCTTCTAGAAGACTATACCGTCTTAGGCTAGGTTCTCTAGAGAAACAAAACCAGTGCAGCATATAAACATATATATAGAGAGAGACATTTACATCAAGGAAATAGCTCAAGCACTTGTAGAAGCTGGAAAGTCTTAAGTCTGTGGTTGAGGCTGGAGGCTTCTGTTGACTCATGAAGCTGCAGGGGCTGGTGAACCCAAGATGGAAAAGTCAGACACCAGGCCTCTGGCTCACAAGCTGTGGAGGCTAATGAATCCCGAGATTGGCAGGTAAGATGGCAGGTAAGATGCTAGCTCAAGTCCCAATAACCAGAGGTCAGATGAACAGGAGCCAGTTACAGGATCCAGAGTGAGCAAAAGCCAGTGAGCCCTACCAGAAAGCCCACCTATATTGGATGCTGGCCACACCTCCAAGGAAACTCCTTCTCAACTGATTGGCTGCTCACAACAGATCTCATCACAGAGGTGATCACATCACTACGTAGCTGCCAAACTACATCGTAACTACTAAACCACTGAGAATCATGGCCCAGCCAAGCTGACACACAAACTTAACCATTACATCTACCATAACCGCATCAGGAAGAATCAACTATTACTGTTTCTAGAAGAGTCTACCATCACAGCTGCTAGAAGACTCCACCATTACTGCTTCTAGTAGAGTCCACCATTACTGCTGCTAGAAGATTCCACAGTTACTGCTTGTCTTAGTTATCTAGTGCTGCTATAACAGAAACACCACAAGTGGATAACTTTAACAAGCAGAAGTTTATTCTCTCACAGTCTAGGAAGCTAGAAGTCTGAATTTAGGGCACGAGCTCCAGGGGAAGGCTTTCTCTCTCTGTTGACTCTAAAGAAAATTTCTTGTCATCAGTCTTTCCTTGCTCTAGGAGCTTCTCAGCACAGGGAACACGGGTCCAAAGGACACACTCTGCTCCTGGCCTTACTTTCTTGATGGTATGAGGTCCCTCTGTTTCTCTGCTTCCTTCTCTCTTTTATATCTCAAAAGAGATGGAGTTGTCAAGGTAAACTCTAATCTTATAGATTGAGTCCTGCCTCATTAATATCATAGAGGCAGCATTTACAAAACATAGGAAAATCACATCAAATGACAAAATGGTGGACAATCACACAACACTGGGAATCATGGCCTAGCCAAATTGACATTTTGGTGGGACACAATTCAGTCTACAACACTGCTGTTAGAAGAATCCACCATTACTGTTACTAGAATGTTCCACCATTAGTGCTTCTAGAAGAATCCACCACTACTTCTTCTAGAAGATTCCACCATTACTGCTTCTAGAAGAACCCACCATTACTGCTGCCAGAAGAGTCCACCCCTATAGCTCTGAGTGACTCACCCTTCCAGCCCCCAGGGTCTGCATGAAGCAGAAGTAAAGGACCCTATTTTTTCCCATTTCGAAACCAGCAGGGAAGCAGGGCAGAGCAGGACCCCACAAACACAGAAAGGATGAAACAAGCTTTTTGGAGGTGGTGGCAGGCCCCTCCCTTATGGCCATTGATGGGAGAACAGCTCTGATGGCAGCACATCCAGGGCGGGGGCCACGAGGGACTCTGCGAGGATACCATCGCTAAGAGCATTAGAATGGACTCTGGGGCTGGTGTAGTGTAGGTAGGTAAGGGGGACCAAAGGGTACCTTGGGGGACTGAATGAGGCCGAGAGACAGAGAAAGGTGCACACCGGGGTGCTGAAGACAGCTCTGACTTCCCTCTTCTTTTCTGAGCCCTAGCCTTCACATCGGAGCCCTGGTGGTGCAGTGGTTAAAAGCTACAGCTGCTAACCAAAAGGTCAGCGGTTTGAATCCACCAGCTGCTCCTTGGAAACCCTAGGGGGCAGTTCCACTCTGTTCTATAGGGTTGCTATGAGTCGGAATCCACTCGGTTTGGGTTTTTTTGGCTTTAGTTTCCTCATGTGGGAAGTGGGGAGGCTTGTGAACAAGGCAGGAGGAGATGCGAACCAGGTTTGCACTGGGCATCCGGGGACTGTGGGGGCTTGCTTCGGACCCGCGATCTGCAAACGGGCAGGTGGTGGGGGGA
Organism: Loxodonta africana; assembly: GCF_030014295.1. Classification (NCBI taxonomy): domain Eukaryota; kingdom Metazoa; phylum Chordata; class Mammalia; order Proboscidea; family Elephantidae; genus Loxodonta; species Loxodonta africana. The sequence continues at coordinate 81,152,147 of NC_087369.1, read as the reverse complement.
GGCTGGGGGAGCTGGGGCCTGGTTCCGGGCCCCTCTCTCCGCCAGCGGGGTGGGGCTGCTAGCCCTTCAAGAGCCTCACTTCGGAGCTGCCTCGAATGGTGGATGGCAGCCTTGGAAATGTGATTAGATTATCCGGGCTAGGAAGGGTGGCCTGGCGGGACTGTGCGGGGAAGCGCTCGGCTTCTTGTAAATGGCTCCCCGAAGGTGCTGGGGCTGGGTCCTGGGAGTTCGTTCCCTTGGGGGAGGAGCGAGAGAGAGGAGAGGGGCGCGGGGCGTCCAGGAGCCGGGTGCCTGCCCAGTACACCAATGGGCGGGCTGGATAATGGATGCCTTTATTTTGTTGGTGTGGAAACTGTGGATGCAGAGAGGAGTGTGCCTTTCTCCGGGGTTCTTTTAGTCAGCTCCATTTATTGAGCGCCTTTTAATGTGTGCTGGGCGTGTGCAGGGGCACATTATCCAATAGTCACTATGTATAAAAATATAGCCAAGTACTGTTACTATCAGCACCCCTGGTGGCGTAGTGGTTAAGTGCTAGCTACAAACCTAAAGGTCAGCGGTTGTAACTCAAGAGCTACTCCGGAGAAAAGACCTGGCGATTCGTTCCCGTAAAGATCACAGCCTGGGAAACCCTATGGGGCAATTCTGCCCTGTCCTATAGCGTTGCTATGAGTCAGAATCGATCCCACCTGCACACAACAAAGCTATTATTATTAATAGCCGTGGTTCCTGCCTCGCCGCTGCTATACCCGGAAGCCTTCACGCAGTGGCCTCTGACGCTCATTGGAGGGGGTGGGGCTGCTATGATCCCACTATACACATGGAAAAACTGAGGGTGGGGCTTACACCAGCCCGAGGCGCAGAGCTGGAGTCAGATGTACCCCGAATGTGGCCTGAGGGCGATGAGTGGAAGGGGGAGACCAGGGAGGCTGAGAAGGCCCGGAGGGATCACCGGACAGGTGGGTGCAAGGAGAGCGCCCCCTCCACCGCCAACTTCTGAAGCATCAGGAGACAGCTCCAGGCGGCCTAGGCCTGGATCTCTCGCAGGAATGGGGGTCACACAGGCAGCTGCACGGCCAGCACCCCTCCCACTCCAGAGACCCGTCTCAGGCACATGCTAGCACATGCGGGGCGGGGGGGGGGGAGAGCACATTGGCGGACCCTAACTGAGCGCCTGCTGGGTGCCTGGCTTGGACCCCCCGGCCTGCCCTTGTCAGTGCACATACGCAGGACGCCCACCCACATTCACCCCACTGCGCCCCAGATGCCCAGTTTGAAATGCTCCCATAGGGAGCATTTGTCAATTGACTGTTGTTGCTCGGTGTTGTCAAGTTGATTCTGACTCATGGCGACCCCATGTGACAGAGTAGAACTGTCCCATAGGGTTTTCTAGGCTGTAAACCTTGACGGAAGTAGATTGCCAGGTCTTTCTCCTGAAGAGCCACTGGGAGGGTTCAAACCAGCCTCCTTTTGGTTAGTAGCAGAGCACTTAACCATTTTGGCACCAGGGCTCATTTGTCAATTGACTAGACAATATTACTTAGCAACAATGGTAATAGTAGTAAGTTAAAGTCAAATCGCTTAGGCAGGACTTCCAGATCTTGATGACCCTGCTGGCCCCAGCTCCACACAAACCGTCCATTTTTCAACCATTCCTGACATTTATTGAGCACCGACCGTATGCCTCCAGCTACCCACCTTCACCCTCCCAGCAGTCCTGTGAGGCCAGAAATAAATATGATTGACCCATTGTACAGAGGGGGAAACCGAGGTTCTGGAGGCGGAAGGACTTGTCAGAGGTTACAGGCAAGACAGAGCTTCTAAATCCAGATTCGTCTGTGCCTGACCCTCAGGTCACCTCCTAGGAAAGGGACCTGGGCATGCATTTCTGAGGATGTAAACATAGGAAACTGAGGTAGAGAACTGAGAGGGGCCCAGGTATCTGGCGGAGCTGGGAAGAGCACCCAGGAGGCAGGACCTTAGCCTCTGGATTCCAGGCAAAAGGTGGGATTAACAAGTTTGGGCCACAAGCCCACAATGCAGCCCCGCCCCATTCACCATGGGTCTGCCTTCAGGGGTCCTGAGTCACCTCTGTCTTTCCTCTTTCTCTCCGTCTTTCTCTTTCTGCCTCTCTCTTTTTCCTTCTCTGTCTCTCCCTCTGTCCCTATCTCTCTCCTTAGCTTTTTCTGTCTTTCCTCTCCTCCCTCCGTCTCTCTGTCTCAGCCTCTCTCCATCCCTGTCTATCTCTTCCTCTGTCTCTCTCCCTCTGTCTGTCTCTGTCTTTCTCCATCTCCTTCTGTCTCTCACCATCTCTGTATCTCCCTCTGTCTCTGTCTCTCTGTATTTCTTTTTCTCTTTCCCTCTCTTCCCTCCATCTCTCCCCCCCTCCCCAGTCCTTTGTCCCTTCCCACCTTTCCCCTCCTCAGCTCCTCCTACCCCCTTCCCATCTGGTCCCTCTTGAAGAATAGCCATTACCCGGGGCCTCCCCAGTTCCCCCAGCCATGACAGGCCTCTTGGGGCACCGCCACAGCATCCTCCGAAGGGACATGGGAGGCTTCACAGCCCCCTGCCCCTCCCTGAGTGGGTCCCTATCTGGGCCACGCCCCCCCACCCCAGACCCGCTGGCAGAGGGACTCAGGGAGTGGGACAAGGACCCTCAAAGGCCAGGATATGAGGCGGCGGGGACAGTTCACCCAGGCCCAGCAGCTGGGCCCTCAAGCCCCTGGCCCCAGCCCTCCTGTCCAGCCACGACCCACAGGCTGAGAGTCTGTGTCCACCTCTGTTCCCTTACCCCTGCCCAGGTCATCGTGGTGTATGTACACTGTGTGGGGGCAGAGGAAACAGTCAGTGAACCAACCCCAAAATGCCTTGGGTCTCACTTCCTTTGGTAAATTCCCCTAGTCAGTGAGGAGCCCTCAGGGATCCTCCACTCCGTCCTCCTGCAGAAGCTGAAGCAGAGTCAGTGCAGGGGTGTTCCCAGTACCCCACTCCTGGGTGTCCACCTCCATGCCCCTGGGGACCCCTCAGGCCAGGGGCTTGAGCTATGACCCCTCATATCCCCCCAGGCTTGCCCCCAGGTCCTCTGCCCCTCTTCCCCAGCTCTGTCCAGTCCTCAGCCCGAGGCTCCCCTGCCCTAAGGAATGAAAGTGGGGTGGGGAAGGCAAGAGGCCCAGCCGGCGGTGCATGGGGGGTCTCAGTGTTTACCTCCAACTGTCTGCTCCGTCTTGGGAGATGCGGAAGATAAGAGGGGCCTGGTCTCCCACTGGACAGGCGGAGAGACTGAGGCCTGGAGGGGGCGTGAATCCCTGGGCAGGAGGGAGGGCTCTGGTCTTACCATCCTCAAAGCATCTGAGAGCCCCCCCACCCTACCCTGTGCCGGGCGCTGACAGCCCAGCAGTGACCAGGCCAGGCCTGCCTGGGGAACCTGGTCAAGGAGGGAGACTGACTAAATATAGAACCAAAGAGAGGTGTGGCCAGGAGGGGTGAGACAGTGGACTTGGAGGGCAGCCATCCAGGGCCTGACCAAGCTGGGTCAGAGAGGGCTTCCTGGAGGAGAGAGTGCCCAGGATTTGCCTGAGTGCAGAGGGGAGAGAGGATTGTGTGGGCAAAGGCCCTGGGGTGGGGGCCAAGAAGCAGGAAGAATTTCGAGGAGGCCTTTGAGGCTTCAGGGGGGTAGCTGAGGGGGTGGCAGGGCTGGGCCATGTGGGGCCTTGTGGGCAACGGTAAGGATCTGGGTCTTTTTCCTGAGGGCACTGGGGAGCCACAGGAGGCTTTAGAGGGTGGAAGGAGCATAAGCTGACTCATGTCTTTAACCAGCCTTCTGGCTAAAAGGCTGCCAGGGAAGCTGGGAGGCTGGGGAGAGGCTGGGCCAGGTAGGGCCCATGCTGGGGTAGAGATGGGGACACCACCAGGCTTGCCTTCCTGTCCAGCTCCCAAGATTTAAGGGTCAGTGGATTGGCTGGATTGGCCAGGAAGGGGGCGGGGATCTGAGGGGTGCAGGGCAGTGGCGGCAGCCTTGCCAGCCCCTCCGCAGCAGTAATTAAGGGCTCCTGGCATCCCCGAGGCATGACGTATGTGCACCTTAACTAATCATTTATTAGGTCACTGATGGTTCGTCAATATTAATTCATTTATTTAAACAACTAGGCTCTGAAATGAAAATGAAAATGTTGCTGGAGAGGGGAGGCCAGTGGGTAGCAAGGCTGGGAATGCGAGGAGGGGGTCACAAGGGCACTTGGCACTGGTATCCAGCTGAATTGTCATGGCAGGTTGGGGTTACACTGACACCCTGCTAGGCAAACAGGGATGTTGAGGCCAGAGCAGAGGGTGAGTTGCCTGGAGGCCCCATAGCGGTCAGGGAGGGCCGGGAGAGCTTCTGGACCCTTCACTGCTGGCCAGACCTCCTTCCTGCTGCGCCTGCTTCTGGAAGGCAAATGCTAACCTGGTGGCCACCGGCTAACATGCTGAAATGCTGCCCTGTCTTTGCCCATTCTGTACCCTCTGCCTGGTGCACCTTTTCAGGTGCCTGCCTAGAGGATTTGTTCCTCATACCTTCCAAGCTCATCTCCACCTCAGGGCCTTTGCACATGCTGTTCCAGTCCCCTGGAGTGCTTCCCTTGGCTCCTCATTGGCTCCTTCACTCAAGTCTCAGCGTCATCATCTCAAAGGTCTCCAGCATCCTTCCTCTGGATTGTGCTACTGAAAGAAAAATATATAAAACTAGGTTACTGAGTAAAATCTGCAACGAAGTGGCGAGAGCACAGAAACCAGGTTGGAGGAGCAAGATATAAAAGAAAACCAAACCCTCAGCACAAGCAGGTGCATCTCCCCACCCTGCACTGCACCTGCCAGCACCTTCATCTCCCAGGCGGTGGCTGGGACTCTGGGATCTGGAGAGTCCATGATTTCAGATTTCGGGACATGGGCATTTGAAGATTTCAGGGGATTTCTGATCTTGGGGCTTTAGGATTTCACAAATTTGGGATCTTTGAGTTTCAGGATTCTGCAGTTTTCAGAATTAGCTTCTTTATTCTCCTCTAGAGCTGCAAAGGGGTCATGAAAGGAGGTGGGTACCTCTCTCCAGAGGAATTTCTGCGTCTCTGGCACCAGGGGCTGGCTTTTGTCACCTCCCCTTCTTCTCAGAGCCTTGGTGTTTGGTCGGCTGGCAGAGACCGTGTCTGAGGTTAAGGCGGCTAGCATTTCCCAAGGAGCCTTAGTGGCACAATGGCTCAGCGTTCAGCTGCTAACGGAAAGGTTCGTGGTTCAAACTCACTTAGCGGCTCCCTGGGAGAAGGACCCAGCCTCGAAAATCCTATGAGGCAGTTCTACTCCGTTTTAGTCATCTAGTGCTGCCATAACAGAAATACCACAAGTGGATGGCTTTAACAAACAGAAGTTTATTCTCTCACAACCTAGGAGGCTAGAAGTCCAAAATCAGGGTGCCAGCTCCAGGGGAAGGCTTTCTCTCTCTGTTGGCTCTGGGGGAAGGTCCTTGTCATCAATCTTCCCAGGTTGAGGAGCTTCTCAGCGCAGAGACCCCAGATCCAAAGGGCGCGCTATTCTCCTGGCTCTTGTTTCTTGGTAGTTTGAGGTCCCATGTCTCTGCTTGCTTCTCTCCTTTATATCTCAAAACAGATTGACTTAAAACACAACCTAATCTTGTAAATTGAGTCTTGCCCCATTAACATAACTGTTGATAATCCCACCTCATTAACATCATCAGGCAGGATTTATAACACTAGGAAAATCACATCAGATGACAAAATGGTGGGCAATCACACAATACTGGGAATCATGGCCTAGCCAAGTTGAAAGATTTTGGGGGGGGTGTGGGGGACACAATTAATCTATAACATTTGTCATGAGTTGGAATCCACTTGATGACAAACAACAACATCAAAAACAAGAGGTCTGTGCAAGATGAGCCTCTCTTTGTACTCATAGCCACCGTCTGTCACTGACACAATCATTATCCCCATGCTACAGAAGGGGAAACTGAGGTATGGAGCGGTTACCTGGCGAGTAAATGTCAAAGCCAGGATTCAAACTCTGGTCTCCAGCCAGGACTCTTGGTCTTCGTCTCTCCGCACCCAGCCCATTTCTAACACACAATCTAGCCATGCTCCTCTCCTGCTCTAGAACCTGCCAGGGCTCCCCAGTGCCCACACAGTCACATCCTGGGGTCTGGCCCTCAAGGCCCACATGTCCCCCACTCCCCAAGCCTTTGCACACACAGTGTCCCCCTCCATCCTTCCACCACTTGGAAGCCTGAGCTCAAGGCCCTCTTGGGACCCGGTGTCTTGGCTGTTCACACAAGGGGCACACCCTATAGCTGCTATCCTTGTCCCGACTTCCATCCACCTCTGACTGCACTGCCCATTTTTTAGCTGAGGGCCAGGAGGCTCAACCAAGTTACAGGCTTTGATAATTAGCCCCAAACAAACCAAACCGGCTGCCCTCGAGTTGACTCCGACTCTCCCAAGTGTATCAGACTAGAACTGTGCTCCAAAAGGTTGTCAGTGGCAGATTTTTTGGAAATAGATTGCCAGGACTTTCTCCCGAGGCATCTCTGAGTAGACCTGAACCTCCAACCTTTGAGTTGGCAGCTAAGCCTGTGAACCGTTTGCACCACCCAGGCATGATTATAACAACAGTAATAACAATATAATAATAATAGTAATAATACAAACCTTGCTACAGAGTTGCCATGATTATGTCAGTTGTTCATTCATTTACCCATCCCTCTGTGTCCAGACCCCATTTTGGGTGATGGTGAAGCCCTGGCGTGGGGGAACTCTGTTTTGAGATGACCTTGTGCCCAGCACGGGGCCCTGGTAGTGCAGTGGTTAAGAATTTGGCTGCTGACCAAAAGTTCAGTAGTTCAAATCCATCAACTACTCCTTGGAAACCCTATGGGGCAGTTCTGCTCTCTCCTATAGGGTCGCTATGAGTCGGAATTGAATCAATGGCAACAGGTTTTTTGTGTGTGTGTGTATGTGTGTGTGTGTGTGTGTGTCCGGCATACAGTGGGAGCTTTGGGCTGGCCTGTGACATTGGCCCTACTGTGTGTTCAAGGGATGTGATTGGGACCAAATGACAGCCACCGCCCCCTCCAGGCTCAGCGTAATGTCACCTCTAAGCGTGAGGGCAAAGGCTGGTATACAGTAGGTGGTCATCAATGCTCACCGCCAAAGGGTGGAGACAGAGCCGGACACAGACACTCCCAGCCTCATGGGGTTAGGGTGGAATCAGAGGGAGAGATCCCGGGGGACGGGGCTGGAGGAGGGGCTGGAAGGACGAGTAAGCGGGCGTTTCTAAGTGAAGGTGGATCAGCACATGCAAAGGCCCGGAGGTGTGGAGGGATGTTGTTACAAATCCCACCCTCTGTGAGGCAGGGTCAGACTGGCCAGGGTTTCAGGCCTGTTAGAATCTGGGCTCAGCCTGGAGGGTACTGGGGAGCCAAGGAGGGTCTCAAGCAGGGGAGAGCCATGCCCTGATGTGCCCTCAAGAACTGTCACTCCACTTGAGGTAGGAGTAGGTCTGGGGAGCGCCATCGGGAATCTGACATGGTGCATTGATGAGCACCTACTGTATACCAGCGACATCACACTGAGCCTGGAGGTAATGGTGGCTGACATGGACACACAGTAGGGCCAGGTCACAGCATTGCATGAGCTCCCATTGTGTGCCAGGCACAGCGTCCTCACAAAACAGGGACCTCTGTGTCCTGGAGTCCCAGAGTGGTACAAATGGTTAACACACCACCAAAAGGATGGAGGTTCAAATCCACCCAGAGGCGCCTCAGAAGAAAGGCCTGGCAATCTACTTCCGAAAAATCAGTCACTGAAAACCCCATGGAGCACAGCTCTGCTCTGACACACATGGGGTCACCATGAGTCAGAGTCAACTCTTTGGCAACTGGTTTGGGTTTTGGCATCCTTTTGGCATAGATGTAGACTGCCAAGGCTTGTGGCAGCAGGTCTTGGTGGCCAGAGGGTGTGAGACAGGCCAGAATCCACACCACCGTCCCTGGGGGGCATCCCTCACGACCACTGGGTTCTCCCTGGTGGCCAGAGAACCTTCCAGCCACTCTGACAGCGCTTAAAGTGGCTGTCAGGACATTAAAACAGTTAATTAGTGTTCTCCAGCCCCACATAAATTAATCCTGGCCGGCCATGGAGGGTGGAACAGCAGATTGATGGGGCGGCTCAGCACACAAGGAATCCTCCAGCCCATCAGTCAGGTACGCCTGCCCACTGATAACTGCTCATGGGTTTATCTTCCCGGGGTCAGCCTGGGAAGCCTGAGAAAGATGGCTGGAGGCATCTGGGCAGGCGCAGGCCCCTCTCTGAGCCTCAGTTTCTGCATCTGTAAAATGAGGGGGGGGAGGTCAGAAGAGACTGAGGTTGGTGAGTGGGGAGAGAAACAGCTAATAATAGTAACATAACAACCACAGCAGAAGGTCATTTGATGAGGCTGTTGTCAGGCACCATGGAGTGGATTTTGACTGACGGCAACCCCATATGTGCAGAGTAGACCTGCTCCATAGGGTTTTCAAGGCTGTGACCTTTCAGAAGCAGATCTCCAGGCCTGTCTTCTGAGGCACCTCTGGGTGGGTTTGAACTGCCAACCTTTCGTTTAGGAGTCCAGCGCCATCGTCACCCAAGGATTCCCTGTGATGAGGCTAAGTATCATCTAATTTAATCCTTGCAAACGGGGGAAGTGGTGGTTCAGCCATAGAATTCTCTTCTGCGATGAGGAAAACTTGGGTTCCATTCCCTGCCAATACACCTCATAGGTAGCCACCACCTTGCGTGCTCCTAGGATGCTGAACAGGTTTTAGCAGAACTTCCAGACTAAAATGGACTAGGAAGAAAGGCCTGGTGAATCACTTCAGAAAATCAGCCAATGAAAATCCTGTGGATCACAACGGTTCAAGCCACAACCGATCACGGGGACAGTGCAGGACCAGGGAAGTGTTTCGTTCCATCCCGCATGGGTTGCCATGAGTCGGGGCTGACTCTGCAGCCACCAAGAACACACCTTGAAAGAAGACAGCGGCTCTATCGATGCCGTTCTTTCTCTCCTTTTCCAGACATGTCGGCTGTGGCTTGAGGAGGCTGAGTGACTTGCCCAAGGTTACACAGAGGATAAATGGCTGAGTCTGGATTTGAACCCTGGTGTCGAGTCCCAGAAGCGCTCCTGCTCTGAGGGGCTGGGATTTTGTGAGGAGTGAATGATTCCCTCCTTTGGCATCAGTTATGCACCTGTTGTACGCAGGCAGGGGCCAAGAGGAGCTGAGAATCCCCCAGTAGCTCCTGCACCCCAAACCTTGCTGAAAAAGGAGGACACCCCAAGTCTGCAGGAGTCCACAGGTTTGAACAGGGTCAGGGAAACTTCAGGAGGGGAAGGCTGAGGCAGCTCACAGATCAACCCTATGGACAAGCCCACCCTGACCGCAGGCTCATCCTCCCAAGGCCAGTGGATGGGCTGGGGTCTCCCGGGGCCCTCTGAGTGGGGAACGAGATTCCACATTCCTGCATGTTTCCACAACGGTAGTGAGGACCTCCTGGGCTGGCGCTGGGGGCACTGCGGTGAACACAATGGGGGTGGTCTCTTTCCTGTTGAAGGCAGATGAACGCCTAATTAGGAAACCCGTGGAAGGGTCAGAGAGTGCTTCCTGGAGGTGGAAGCGTTGGACTGAGACCTGGAGGGGGGAAAAGACGAGGGTAGGAGGTGGGGGGTGGGGAGGCGACAAAAAGGCTCCAGAAAAAATATGCGCAGAAAGATCCCCCAAGGCTGGACTAGGCCGTAAAGGGAGCAGGAGTGGGCTGAAGGCGTGTGGCCTTTCTGGGAGGCTCTGAGGAGGGGTGGAGTCCTGAGTGGGAGCGTGGCTTTGGAGGGCATGGTTTGTGCCAAGGGGAGTGATCAATAAGGACAAGTTTTGAGGTGTGGTTAGGTGGGCGTGGCCTAGGAGGGGCTGGGCCAAGGGGGGCGTAGAAGGGGGAATCTCCAGTGACCCAAGACCAAGGCTCAGGTAGCAAATACCCACCTCCCAGGGAGCGTTTGGAATGTTGAGACCCAGAGACCTCCTCCTTGAGACCCCTAGGCTGGGGGCAGACAGAGCTGGACACCGGACCCCCCCTCCCCCGCCCCACAGCCCTGTGGGTCAGACTGGAGCAAAAGGGAAGGACCTATCGCTGGAGGAGGGGCTGAGGGGGAGACAGAGGCTCTGCTGGGGGGCAGGGAGGGTTCCTCGAGGAGGGGGTGTTGAAGGAGAAGGAGCTGGCCAGGTGACAAGAAGACAGAGAGAAAGGAGTGTGCAAAGGCCCTGAGGCAGGAACAACCAGGAGGCCTGTTTGGCAGGGCAGAGTGAGGGTGTAGGGTGGGTGAAAGAGGGTCAGAGGACAGGTGAAAAAGAAGGAAGGGACAGCGATTTGGGTTTTGCTGAGAGAGGGGATAAGGGAGGGTTTCCAGCAGGTAGAAGGGGGAAGACAGTGCAGTTTTCCTTTGGAAAAGCCGCTTCTGGTTGCCACCTGGAAGACAGGATGTCAAGGGCAGGGGGTAGGGTGGAGGCAGGGGGAGGTTGGAGAGCAGGGTCCAGGCGAGAGATTAGAGGATGCCATTGACCTGGGTGAGGGGGTGGTACAGAGATGGGGAGACGTGGCTGGATCCAGGATGGTGTTTGAAGGGGAGTGGAAGAATCAGGGAGACTCCCTACCCCACTGGGCCAGTGCACAGATGGTGGTCTGTGTGGCAGGGACAGCCAAGCCCCCACTACTGGCTCTCCTGTCACTGCCTGAGCCCCGACAGGTGTGCATAGATCGCGTGTGGCTCGGGCTGCCTGGAGTTATTATTCATAAACATATTTCAAGCCGGTGTCCGTGTTGAGCCCCAACCCTACACATCTGCCTGCTTGACTCACAACCGCCGGGGACTCAGCTAGGATTGTTCCTGGCTGGGGGGGGGGGGGTCAGTGTCTGCCGCATCACATGGCCATCCCTCCTGGCTGGCCTCAGTTTACCCCTCAGCGCAGTGGGGCTTTGTGTAGACCCCTGCAGAAAAGAGGCTGCTAACAGGGGCTCTGTAGACAGAGGTGCCTGGATGTGAATCCCTTCCCTACCAGCTCTGCCCTTGGGGACTCTACAGGCTGGAATAGGGGTAACTCCACAAAGACTCCCCAGCCTGGGGGAAAGAGCCAAGGAATGGAGAGGGTGAGGCACTGCCGGGGGCGGGGGGTGGGGGAGGAGTGCAGGAAGGAGTCTTAACTCAGGCTTGGACAATTCTGCCTCCCTCTGGGCCTCGGTTTTCCTCATCTGTAAAAGGGGGTCTGCGCTAGCTGAGGGGAGCTGCTCGGCCAAGATCTGACCTCACAGGCCTCTCCAACTAGGTCTGGCTGAGCACCAGGCAAAGAATTCGGTTTCCCTTCTCCCAAAGAATAACAATAATAATACCTGTCCCGGTAGGCTCAAAGGAGCCCTGGTGGCGGCATGGTTAAAGTGCTAGGCTGCTAGCCAAAAGGTTGGTGCTATGAACCCACCAGCTGCTCCGCTAGAGAAAGCTGTGGCAGTCTGCTTGTGTAAAGATTACAGCCTCGGAAACCCAATGGGGCAGTTCTGCTCTGTCCTACAGGGTCGCTGTGAGTCAGAGTCGACTTGAGTGCAGTGGGTTTGGTTTTTTGGTTTTGGTAGGCTCAGCAGAGGGCAGCTGAGAGGGGCCTCCAGACACTTCCAAGGCTTCAGTCTATTGATTTCTCCCCCAGGCTGTCTCCCAGAGGATCGGCAAATTGGAGAAAAATGATGTGTTTGGAAATTATGGGGTCACTCAGAGTCGGAATTGACTCGACAGCAAAGGGTTTGGTTTGGTTTGGTTTGGTTTCGGTGAGCCTGGGTCCTCTTTAGGCCAAATCTGAATTTGAATCTCTGTCCACCACTGAGCAGTGGGAGCCTCAGAAAAACCACTAAGTGATTACGCTCAGAAGCGACACTGCCTGCTGCCCCCGTTAGTGCCTCACCTGCTGCAGGCAGAGACTGGCCTGCCTTGCTGAGGGTGGGGTCTCCTTCGCCAGGATGTTGAGTGAATGCATGAATGAATGAATTGCACACTCTCTTCCCTGTAGGAGACTCGGAGACTCTCTAAACTCACATGAATGGCCTGGACTAGGTCTCCTTCTCTGTGAGCCTCGGTTTCCCCAACTTTAAAATGGCCACAGTCCACACACATGCCCCTGTCTGAGCCGGGACCAGATCGTCACTCACTCCGAGGATGCCTTCCTCCCAGCCAGGCAGTCGTCTTCATGCCAGCTTGCACGCCCCAGGGAACAGGGAGCTCATCCCTTCCTGAGAGCCCATGGGTGAAGGTTCTGGCAACGGTGGTGGGCGGCAGTGGTTTGATGTGTGTCAGGCCTGGGGGATGCACTTCTGAGAAAAGGTGGGGACAGTTCTCAGAAACCCTGAGACCCTGAGGGATTCCTTTACCTTCTCAGAAACGCTCCCCCCACCAACCCAGGAAGAGGCCTGAGCCAGGAATCCAGGCAGGGGCTCAGCCAGCTCCAGACACCTGCCCTGGCAGGGCCCCTCTGGGCTGCCCCAAATCCTGGTCCAGCCGTGCTCCTCCCCAACCCAGTGTCTCCCTTCTCCTGCCTCTGAGCCTCATTGTTCTACAAAAAACAACAACAACAAAAACAATTGCCTTGGAGTCGATCCCAATGCAATCCCAATCCAAATTCCAATCGCATTTTTTAATGAGATGGAGAGACAAATCACTAACTTCATATGGAAAGGTAAGAGGCCCCAGATAAGTAAAGCATTAATGAAGAAGAAGAACAAAGGGGGAAGCCTCACAGTACCTGATTTTAGAAACTATTATACTGCCACAGTAGTCAAAACAGCCTGGTACTGGTACAACAACAGATACATAGGCCAAGGGAACAGAACTGAGAATCCAGACATAAATTCATCCACCTATGAGCACCTGATATTTCACAAAGGCCCAAAGTCCGTTAAATGGGGAAAAGACATTTTCTTTAACAAATGGTGCTGGCATAACTGAATACCCATCTACCAAAAAAATTAAACAAGGCTCATACCTCACACCCTGCACAAAAACAAATTCAAAAAAGATCAAAGACCAAAATATAAAATTTAAAACAATAAACATCATGGAAGAAAAAATAGGGACGATCCTAGGAGCCCTAATACATGGCACACACAGTCTACAAAACATTACTAACGATGTACAAACACCAGAAGGGAAACCAGATAACCAGGAGCTCCTAAAAATCAAACACTTATGCTCATCCAAAGACTTCACCAAAAGAGTAAAAAGACATCCTACAGACTGGGAAAGAATTTCTGGCTATGAAAAATCTGATCAGTGTCTAATCTCTAAAATCTACGAGATACTGCAAAACCTCAACAACAAAAAGACAAACCAGTTTAAAAACGGGAAAAGGATATGAACAGGCATTTTTCAGTTTTCATAGTTTCAGTTCAAGCATGAACTTCGGAGCCAGGCAGCCTGGTTTCAACCCTGTCGCTGATACTGACAGGCTGAGTGACTCTGGACAAGTTGCTGAACCTCTCTGTGCCTGTTTCCTCACCTGCGAGAGGGCGGTGATAAAACTTTGATCATAGGATTCTTGTGAAGGTTAGTAAGTATTTATCTACAGCGCTGAGAAGAGCGCCAGGCACTCTGCGATTCGCTATTAATTGACTCCGCAAATCATCCCTCCCAAATGGTTGTCCCAATTTACAGGCACGCCAAAAGTGTGCAGATGTACTGGTTTCCTGATAACCTCTCCAACCCTTGGGATCCTTAAGCTCTTTAATTGTTGCAAACCTAGTGTGTGAAAAGCGTTTTGAGGTTTTTAGTTTCCGTCTGCATTATCAGGGATGGTGAGCATCTTTTGGGGTGTCCGTTGACCACTGGGGTTCACTCTCCTTTGACTTAACTGTGGGGAGTGTGGGAGTCAACAGGCAAACTCCAACCTGCAGGCTAAACCGACCTGCCAATAAAGTTTCAGTGAAGCACAGGGACACCCACTGGTTTACTTGTAGTCTGTGGTTGCAGTCTTGTGTGAAAAGGGCAGAGCTGAGCAGCTGCAACAGAGACAGAAGGGTCTTTAGACCCAAAATAATTACTATGTGTAAGCGTTGGGCTCCTAACCAAAAGGCCGGCAGTTCGAATCCACCAGCCACTCCTTGGAAACCCTATGGGGCAGTTGTACTATAGGGTCGCTATGGGTAGGAATCGACTGGAGGACAACGGGTTTTGTGTTTTTGTTGTTTTGGGTTTTACAGAGAAAGTATGCCGACCCCCGATGATGAACTTTTGGCCTCCTTTGCCTGTCTTCCTAGGAGGTTGTAAGTCGTGTTTTGGAAAACAGGCTTGCGAACACTTTCTGTCCTAGGTGCTCCATGTTCTTGGTTACAGGTAAGCCCCCACTGCCCCTCCAGACAGGTCCTGCCCTTTCCAGGTTCCTTAGACTGGAAACAGAGGCGGAGACGTCACAGCCAGAGGAGGCGGGACAGGAAGAGCCCTGAAAAGCCGACCTAAGCGCCCGATTGGCTTCTACCTGCCCGACGGGCTTCGGATGGAACCAAACGCCCTCGTCCTTATTGGTTAAGTCCTCGAGGGGCGGGCCACAGGGGCCCACCGGTTGGCTGGGGGAGGACAGGTGGGACCGCCTCGACGTGGGCTTCGCGCATCGTTTGTGGGGATCTAGCTCGTGCGGCCATTGTGGTGACGGCGCCGGCGCCCTCGGAAGGCCGCGCTTCTCGCTCTGGCCGCGCGCCGTCGGACTCTCCCGATGGGACAAGGATTGTCTACCCCCGCCGACGACATGAGCTCCCCGGATGAGGGGTCCGATTGGGGAGCGGCTGTCGGCCCAGAGGGCGGGAAGCGGGGCGGCGTCCGCCGGGCCGGCCCTGGAGGCCCGCGGGCTGCCGGCCCAGGCCTTGATCTGGGGGCGCCGCGCAGCAGCGAGGCCGAGGGCGGGCTTCCAGGCCCCGCGGACGTCGAGGCCGAGAGGGAAGCGACGGGGGCGGGAGGCTCGCTGACCGAGGAGATGGAGGATGCTGCGGACTGCACGGCCCGCTTGGAAGAGGCTGAAAGTTTCGCGGCCCTCATGCGGCATTTAACCAACCAGGATGCCCTGCGGCTCCGGAGAAACCCAACCCCAGAAAGCTGCACCTCTGAGGTAGGGACCGTTTGGGCGGACCGAGACACAGGCCCCAAGGGTAGGCGCGCACCTGCCCCCTCGCTGTGCGGAAAGGCAGCGGTGTCTTCCCTGCCTCTCAGCCTCAGTGGACCCGAGGGAGGGCGGGCCTGGGAAACCCTAGAAGAGGCACTGCAAGGAGGTTGACTATCACTGGGTCTCCCCAGACGGAAGACCTGGCCGGGTCGTCCTCAGACTCCGAGTCATCTGATGAGTTCACTGAGGTGCAGGTGACGAGGGTGAGCATTCAACCCAAAGCGACAGGCCAAGCAGAGTCCTGCAGCCTCAAGGATCGCGGAGACGCACCCAGACACTGGAATCCCCACGTCAGGGAGAACTTCCTTCCTGAGCCAGGCTCCTTCCCCGCCCTCACTCCACGGGGGTTCCTTTCAACCACAGAAATGCAGCCTGATGTCTCTTCATTCAGGAAAATGCAAAGTGTGGTCTGGGGCAGGCCCAGCTCCCCAGGCGGTACTGCTGCTGCTGGGGGCCTGCCCCAGGCCACTCCTAGAAGGAAAGTGGCCCAGGAAAAGAAACCCCTAGGCGGTTTTTCAAAATCTGTCCTGGGGAGAAAGCCCCCGGCCTTGCCTTCATGGGGGCAGAGAGTCTCCAGAGCCCGCCCTGAGACATCCACCTTCCCCCCAATCCGTGGCATTCCACTGCTTGGGAGATCCAAGAGGAACTCCTCGGTCCCTCTGGGACCCAGGCAGCCCAAACACACCAATGCTGGGAAGAAAGCTGTGGCGAGCGGGTCAAGGGAGTTGTATCCGGTGACAAAAGATAATGACCCCAAAAGAGATCAAGTCCCAAAGGGCCAGGTGAGTAGGCCCTCCTCCCCCTCTCTCCTTCCCCTCCCTCTGCCCCTCCACCTCTCTCCCATCCACATACATCCCACATGCTCCTTCTGTCCTTTGCCCCGGGGTTATCACTGGGCGCCCAGGCCATCAAGATGTGAAATCCGGCTCATTTTCATAGGAGCAAACATAAAGATGGCACTTGATACGTGCCAGGTACTGTTCTCAATGCTTCACACAGGCTTTGGGCCTCCTCCCCAGAGAGGGGCTGGCAAGGAAGGGAGGGCAGGCAGCTGATTTGCATCGGCCACCCCCTTAACGTTTGGGCTGCTGCGCCTCAGTGTTTAGACCCATTGGCTTCCTGATGGCCACTTCCTAGCTGTTCCCCTGAGCCTTCCTGGCGGGGGACCCAGGCTTTCTTAGTTGCCCCACTTTTCTTCCTAGCTCAGCTCTTCCTCCTGGCCTGGGGAAGAAAGTGCTAAGGAGATTAGCCTCTTGATTCCTCACCCTGTTTATTCCCTTCCTCACCCCAGCCCACCCCACACACCCCCCACACACCGCCCAAATCAGCGAGAAAGTTTTCTTTCAGCTTCCAACAAGCAGGCCAGGGCCATCTTGCCTCTCTGTGCATCGTGCCGATGGCAGCAGTGGAGAACCCAACATCAGGGTTCCGCAGGTTCCAGGAAACTCACAGCTCTTGGCCGTGAACCAGGGAGCCGTCAGGCCCAGGGAGCCTACACACTCCTGTGAGTGTGTGGGGTTGATATGTGTGGAGGGGGAAGGGGACACAGAGGGAGCACTCTGGCCGTGTCACTTGTGGGGCCCCAGCCTTGCTCCTGGGCCTCTCTCCCTACCTAGACAGCTCTCACACAGGAAGTAGGATGCAGACAGGGCTGGCCTTAAGCCAAAGTGTCCTTTGCATGGGGTTTGTGTGGTGGCGATGATTTGTACCAGCGCCCCCAACTCCAACTTCAG